>NC_092862.1:2202991-2208324 GCF_032062135.1 Pyxicephalus adspersus | reverse complement strand
AAGACTCCTAACCTGTCCCTGTCACAATCCATGTCTCTGCCTACTTCTATCCTTTACCAAGAACACAAGATGGAGTGACTAACCCCTCCCTCATTCCCTGTATATATGCCTCTGCTTGGATCTCTCCTGATTGGGTTGCTGGGCCTTGCTGTGCATCCTGGGAGCAAATGATTTCCTCGCAGCCGCTCCATTTACACCGGAAAAAGTCACCGTTCCCGCCCCCCTGCTTTTTCCCTCGTTTGTTCGGCGAGAATACAACCTCATGGGGAATCACAAGGCCGCTCTCGCTTAAATGTTCAGTAAGCGAGGAAAGACCCGATTCGCAGTGAGATCGAACTGACAAATCTCGCTTGCTTGCTCATCCTTAGTGAACTGCCACTGTATGATCCTCTACTATGCTTATTGAGCGAGCAGAATCGAAGGTGAAGTCAAGGCAAGGTGCCTGAGGGGTGGGGATGAATAACAGTATTGTTAACAATTAGGATTATGAAAGGGGGAGAGTTGGAATTTGAAGGGGAGAAGATAAATTCAGTTTTATCCAGGTTGAGTTTCAGGAATGAGCAGTATGAGACCTTATCCAGGACTGAGGGCGACAGGTCAGGGGGGGACAGATAGATTTGAGTGTCATCAGCATACAGATGTAAGCCCAAGGAGGATATGAGACTACCGAGAGAGGAGGTGTACAGAGAAAAGAGAACCGGTCCAAGGACTGACCCTTGGGGAACACATGCTAGGAGTTCTGATGCCTTCTTTGATAGTCCCAAATCACTCAACTCATGCTGATCAAATTCCTTACAGAGTCCTCTTCAATTTCAAACTCTTCATCATTGTTGTCACCTTGTTCATCACCATAATCGTGTTCTTCAAGAGAGGGTAGTGTAACGAAAACCGACACTGGGATTTCATCTGAATGAGCCAGCTAGGATACTCTATGTTACATTTATTTTTCCTGGTATATCCTGAAGCTTTCACTACACAAAAGTGACTACACAGTCACTGATATGATCTCCTGGCTCTCCCCAAACCATAGGTATACCAAATGGCATCTTATCACGTGTTCCCTTTTGTCGCATCCGTAAACGCACACCTTATGAGGGGCCCAAGACTTATCCTGATCACCAAGTTTAACTTTGAAATATGCCAAATAAGCTTGCTCTACAAATGTGCTGATGTTCGCCCTTTGAATGGGAACGGTGAAACTTCCACAGATATAACAAAATGAATTGGGGTTGTTTAGGCTCTTACGGCGAGAAACAGCAGAACCAGACATGATCTGAAAGAAAGGAAATACATGTGTAAGTAGAGAAATACATTTTGCATATTCCCTACGTAGAGCAGCCCACAACCTCTGACCACACTGTCTGCGTGTAAAAGAATAGCCGATACAAATTCACGCTACAGTAATCACATTAATAAGCAGTAAAGAAAAAAACCTGACTTGATAGAGGAAAACTAACTGCGCTTTCAGAATCAGCATACCTATTTTAGTGTAAATATAGTGTAAAAAATTGTTCTCCAGTGTAATCATTTTATATCAGCAATGTTTATCTTCTTAAACATTCAGAGGGATGCTGGCAGAGTGAAGGCTTTTCTACGCAGACTGAGAATTATAACATCTGCAGTAAAAACACATTTGCTGCTCACAATAATCTATTAAAGATTAAAGAACTCCAGCAATATATAAATCTTAATAACAAAAGTGGTGATGTTGTGTCGCAAGCAAGAATTCCCAGCTGAGCATGCAGGTGTAGATGTATGATTAAACTCAATGAACTTATAGGTATCAAGTTGGAAATGGTAAATGGACACATTGATACCAATTTATTCAGGGGCTAAAATGAAGGGGCATTTGTTCTACTAAGGGGAAAGAGATGCCGATAGGCTGTCTTTTTTTTCCCCCTTTTTAGCGGGGCTACATTGCCTGCGCAGTGTGAGAATAGGTGACGTGCCAAGAAGACAAGAAATAGACGGAAAAGAGGATTGAAGATGGCGGCTCCCAGCACCTCTCCAGCGTTAGGACAAAGAGCTATTCTAGGACAGCACAGGACCGGATTGAGGGAAGGTCCAGAGCCATTGAGGAATCTTTTGGATTAAAAGAACGTTATTTTTTTATTTTCAGTTCAGCCTTAAGTCTCAGATATTGAATTTGTAATAGTTTAATGTCTAGTGCCACCCCAGTGACCATATTATTTTTGTAGATGTATATTAATATACATTAACCACCTGACCGATAAGCCGGACCTTGGTACGGGCTAAAAATTTACTGTTTTCGATAACCCCGAACTTTTCTCCCTATATTAAAATATAGGGAGAAAAGCTCGGGGTATAGAAAATAGTAACTTTTTTTAGCCCGTACCAAGGTCAGGCTTATTCTGTTCTGCCGGCCGCCGTAGAAGAAGATACCGGCCGACGAAGAAGAAGATGCACCGGCCGGCTTCTTACCTGGTCCCGCTGATCGTCCCGTGTCGTTCTCCTTCCAGCGTCGGGTGCTTCTAACACAAGAAGCCGGCCGGCGGAGAAAGAAAAAGCCGGCCGACTTCTCCGTGCGTGCGCGATGACGTCAGCGCATGTGCGGGAAATTCGAATTGAAACTCATTCAAACACATTTTGTATTGGATTGAATACAAACTCCTGTATCCAATCCAATACAAAATAATACAAAATAAATACAAAGTATGTAATTGGTAAATTCAAACTCTCATTTTGTATTGGATTGGATACAGGAGTTTGTATTCAATCCAATACAAAATGAGAGTTTGAATTCTGTTCTCATTTTGTATTGGATTGGATACAAAGTCCTGTATCCAATCCAATACAAAATAATAGAAAATATATTTATGTGGTTTTGTCTATAGGTATGTGATGGACACTAGGGAGGTGTTTTAGAAAAATATATTACTATACAGTATACCGAATTATCGCATTTTCAGTATTTTTCATTTATTTATGTATTCTTGTTTAAGCTGATTTTTGTGTATTTTAATTTTATTAAAAGTATTTTTTTTTTTACATGATTGTGTGTTTCAAACATTTTTTATATTCATGATATCTACTAGAACCTTTGTTCGGACATATTTCTGTAAGTTACAGGTCTACAATTTAAAAAAAAAATTTCATGAAAACCTGTAACGCTTTTGAAACAGAAATCTAGACCTCAGTGTAACACTCAGGTGGTTAATAATAATAATATTATTATTAATAATATTAGTAAATATATTTTTCTGCCAACAAACCTCCCAGTCTTTTCTTTACACTTTATTTTTTTATATACTGCACTAGGGGTTGGCAACACACTATATTTCAATAACTAAACGGGTAAATCCAAATAATGTAATCTACCTAATTTTTGGTAGAAAAGACCTTTGAGAAACCTAGGTCTCTACCTGTTATTTACCAAACATGTACTTTCACTCAGAATCCTCATGAACAGAGTGGGGTGGATTCCCAATTCTGTAGAACGTTTTTTCTCTCTCCCAGATAGGTCTACTGAGTAAGCTCTGCAGAACCGAGCTGTGCAGATTTCTTCATATGTTAGCTCAGAAAGAACAAGGCTAAAAAGCTGAAGCTCTTTATTTGCATAGTGGAGCCTGGGAATGGTTGGGTGGAATATTTCCCCAAGAAGGCAGTA
Source organism: Pyxicephalus adspersus (assembly GCF_032062135.1). Classification (NCBI taxonomy): domain Eukaryota; kingdom Metazoa; phylum Chordata; class Amphibia; order Anura; family Pyxicephalidae; genus Pyxicephalus; species Pyxicephalus adspersus. The sequence continues at coordinate 2,204,696 of NC_092862.1, read as the reverse complement.
CCTGAAACAAGAGGTCTTTTACATGGACATGAAAGATGCACTACGGAGCCGAACTTCATCCAATTTCATTGTTTTTAGACTTGCTTTATGGCTTTTCTTTTAGCTGGAATATACAGCATGAGGTTTTGGACTTCATGACTCTACTTTGAGTTTGATGCCCACTCTGTAAATTATTTGACACTTCTCCTCTTTAATTCCTTCCTTTTACAGGCCCCATCCTATAACTTTAAATAGGGTTCCTATTTCTCTTCTAAACCAACATGGTTTCGACCCAGTAAAAAATTCTCTCCAAAAAAACAACCGCTCACCATGGAACAGAATATCAGTTCATTCAGATCCTCCATTATAGAAACATCTCCAAAATCCACCCCTACATGTTGCTAGAGTCCAAACTCGTCTGGACTACTGTAACCTCCTCCTCTCTGGTATTCCACTAACCTGACTCTCTCCTCTACAATCTATTATGAATGCTGCAGCCAGACTTATCCATCCTTCCCACCTACCTACCTGATACACACCTTTTCCCACCTTCCTACCTGATATACAGCCTTCTCACTAGTCTTTTGCTTCTGTGTTTAATAAATGTGCAAAATAAGGATTGCGAGTTTGGACACCCGGTCCAGCTTGCCTACATGTTGTAGGAAGCCTAACCAGTTACAACCACACACAATGGTAGGGTTACATCGGTCATATATTCTCGATACAAAACAAGGACATTGTGTACAGGTATAAAAACAAAAACCTGATACCTCCTGTACCTTTAATTGTGAACCTATATTTAATAAAGATGTACCAGACATAACCAACCTGCTGTGTACCAGGGTATAGGTTTTGGGAGAAAAAAAAGTTGGAGGGACCATTGGGGAGGGCTGGGGGACAAAAGGTTAGGGGGTTCTCTCAGTTACAAAATCAAATTATAGGTTACCCAGGTTTTGTAGAAGTTGGCTGTCTTTAGGAGTAAAGGTCAATTTATCATTTGTCATAATCCAGTTCAGCTTATTTTTGGTGAAGTCAATACAAATAATAGAAACCTTCCAATAGCAGGCTATTGTAATACCGGCTGCTAGAAATATGCTATTAGGAGGAAGACTGCCATTGGGAGTGATTTGTCTAATTTTGACATTGGAGCACTCTCAAAAAATTTTGGTAATTTAGTCTATGTAACCAAATAAATCAAGGTATAGACCCCTATAGATACAAGGCTACTAATTGTGCAGTAAGGTGCCAATTTGGCTGCAACCCCTATAACCATATACTGTATATTTGTATTATATTCTTAATATACAACAATGTCAATAGCAGTTACAAATTATTCATTGTAACAAATATGATGAATCTTTTCATTTCTTCTAAACCTGACCAAATTTAACTATTTGTACCAATATTAATCTAGGTGTTAAAATGTACCTGGGCAGAATAAAAAATGCCAGATATATATGTTTTGTTACTAGAATAATCACACAATATCTAGTATCACAATATATTATAGTCACATTAAGAAGTATATTTTTCTGAGTTATATATTTTTATTACTATTTGATGCATTCTTCTTTCTACTGTCTAGAAACAACTGCTGTTGTACAAAGGGCAGAAAATGTAGATACCAAGCCAGAACAGAAATCAAAAATGTGTTAATTCCTGAGGTTCTGGAATATATATCTCATATTTTCTTTTCTTAGATTTTTTAGGTTTTATATAAAAGAAA
>NC_092862.1:2169073-2202650 GCF_032062135.1 Pyxicephalus adspersus | reverse complement strand
TAATCATTCATTCATTTGGGTGTGATTTACAATGGAGCATAAAACATTACACAGCTATGTGTACCAGCTATACAATGGAGATAAACAGATTGGTTTTGGAAAACATTGCAATCTGCTTGTTGGTGGGCCCATTATTCTCACTTCCTCGAACAGACCTCAGGTTCTCCAATCATTCATTATATTTATTAATCCCATTTGTTAAAATATCAAACACTGCATGACCATATTTCATTTATTGTCAGCTTTGGCCCTTATGGTGGCCTGGCCTTGGGAAACTCACACTGGGTTGTTATTGTCTGGAGAATCTCCAATTCGGATCGCGGCGCATGTCAGTCGATCATAACAGCAGTCTGACCGGCCAGATACTACGACAACATTTATTTTGTATCTCTGTTTCATGTCCAGCTTCCACCAGGGCTGCCACTCCCGTTTTGTGTGGCTACAAGAGCCGTGATACCAATCTAGATCTTTCGAGCCATCTATGGCCTTCATAGCAAAGGTTGGATCATTGTAATACTCCGAACTCTCTGTGGCTGTTCCGTTTCTTGCAATATTAATGGCTGAAATAAGAAAAACAGTACATTGTTATAAAATGGTCTTCATCAACCAATCAACTATAAACTGCAATGATATTCTTAACAATGGCTGGAATATATTATTTAGCTATGTTGGTATATATTCTGATATTAATAACTTTAATAAGTATTCTGCTGCAGTGGGTATTTTCATTTAAAGAGAGAAGTACAACTTTATTAGTTTTATTTTTACATATTTTTATTAATGGTTTGTTGGTAATATTTTACTGGGCACAAGCAGGTTATTGTACTTAATGATGGATTGGTTATCGGTAAAGCTAATACGTGTTTCAACGTGACATGGAAAATTCTTGAAACCATTTCACTTATCGCTCAAAATTGTGGAATCCACTTGGACGACCTTGGAAATTTCATCAAGACTTACATAACAAATCCAGGTAAATCTAACAAAAGTTCTGCCTGGGTTCCAGTCATGGACAGCTTTATGAACTGAACTTGGTGGTGAACTCAAAGTTTATGAAGGACCAATCATGGTATTCAGTTCTGGATTTCTGGTTATTAGTAAAGTCCATAAGTAAGTTATCTGTAATAAATCCATAATTATCCACAAATTCTACAGTAAGTCCATTAGCACAGTGTTTTTGTCAGGGTTCCTTCCAACAGGACCAGGAGGTAGACCAGCATTGCCATCATACAATAATAAGAGACAAGTTAGGGATAAGCTAGGTGACGTAGGTAACTGCAGGTTTCCTGAGAGGTATGTTCCAATAGTACTGTCTTTCAAAATAAAAGGTAAAAGGGTAGATAACAGCCCTTAACTCAGAGGACAGTGGGAACAAGTTTTTTTTTTTTATAAAAGCCTCATATTAAAAATCATTGACTATCTTCTGCTATGTCCACCTAACAAAATACCCCAAATCTGCCCCTTTCTCACATAAGGCTGGTAAAGGTCCTGTGCATGCTCTCATATTTGCTTCTCGTATTGTGCTTATTGTGCTATTTGCATGCTCTCTTATTGTGCTTCTCTGCGACCTACTAAGAACTTCTCTATTCAACGTTAAACTATGCAGCTCATCTATTCCAAACTCCTCAGATGGTGCCACACTGCAGTGACCCATCAACTGGCGGCCAATCACTGGGAAAATCTATCTGAAACTTCTAACCCACTTATTATAAAAGGACGGGTTATGGAGAAATTTATATTTTCACTAATTTCCAGTCCTGCCACAACCTTCACTTTGCACATGAAACTTTTCTATACTCTATTCTCCTCCTATCATACACCAAACCAAAAGTCTTCAAGTGCATCCACAAAAGCAGCTAGATAGAAATATTTACTTGTTGTGGTATTGTACATTTATTATTCTTACCTCCAGGATCAGGGCTGCAGCACCAAGCCAGACCCAGGGAAATCAGCAAAAGCAAAGCTACTGAAGCCTTCATCCTGGATTAGTCACACAATAAAACTATTACTATATGCAAACCATAAAATAAATACAGCAAATCAGTTATAATGAATCAATTAGTTAGTGCAATAAAGTTCATGCCATAAAAATCACCATCTATCAAATGCAGCAAGAGAACAATGTTATGTCTGAGCAGCGTATCAATGCCCTATAATGAGCTTGCATAATTTGTTTAACTTGATTGTATATGTTGTTTGGACGTATCTATAAAATTGGTTAGAAAACATCCTGAAGTATCTGTCACTAGAGGGGTTAATAGTAATAAATCATTATTGTCTGAGAAGGAAAGCCCCTTTATCCAGTGTGTATTCTTTATTATACAGTGGTATTTCTAGGGTCCAACACTGTAGATAAGATTTGTCTTTCCAAAGGGAGGGGAAATCCCTACATAGTGGTCTCTGCATCAGTTGCCCCTAATACTCAATTTTTATGTTGCTGGCTGTTTTAAATTTTGAGACCTACCATAAGGTAAAGTGAGGGTTCAGCCTCAGATCTAGTAAGTTGCGGGGACGAGGTTTGCAGTCCCTTAAAGACAACACCCCTCAGTCAAACGGCAGAACACTGGCATGAAGAGACACCTGTTCCTGCATTCATCTGCAGCACCAGTATGGGACACAGGTGATTGAACTGGGGGTCTGTATTAAGTACTATGGGGTATGCACTGGAGGGGCTACATGAGGGGATCTTCATTTGGGGGCCTATAGTGAGCGCTGCATTGAGAGGTTTGTACTGGGGGTCTTCTCTGGAAAGTATTTGGGAGTCTGTACTGAAGGGGCTGTACTGGAGGTTTGATTGGGGGAGGGGGGGGGGAATTCTGCACTAGGGAGTCTGTATTGGGAACTTTGTACTGAAGGTCTGTGTTGGGGTATCTGCTTTGGAGGGTCTATAATTGGGGGTCTGCATTGGGAAGGCCTGTATGAGGGGTCTGTACTAAGAGTCTGTAACAATATTTTCTACTGGTGGTCTATACTAAAGGATTGCACTGGGGAGGTCTGTACTGGGGGTATGCAAATGGGTGTCAGTATTGGGGATGTCTAGGGGGGTCCACACTGGAGTTCTGTCTATAGGGGTCTTTACAGAGGATTTGCATGGGGGATCAGTAATGTGAGTCCGCAATGAGGGATCCCCAATCGACATTACCTTCTTCCAAGGCATGGTGCATATTGTTTTGTAGTAATGGCAGTCCAAGCAATATCTCTGTCATACCACCTAACTTTTGGAGGTGAGAAGTGGTGAGGTGAGAACTCTCTGGGGCAATTGACCATATTTCTTACAGTGACAAGCTCAGAAAATGAATTTTATAACATTTTACAGTTGTCAACAGAATTATTTCCTCCTCTATCTTCTCACTTTAATTTGGCTTTAGAATCACTTTTTGTTCAGCCACTTTTTTATGTTACTTGCTGGGAACGGTAAGCCAGTTTATATTTTCCTTTGTCATGTGGTTATGTATTTTTTTGTCTTAAAGACAGGACAGGAAATTGAAGGAAATATCTCAAAAGTGGAAAATTATCCCAGGGATTTGTTCGCAGAAAAGGTGCTCCCACTGGAGGATCTCCGCTCACCAATTGATGTAGTGAAGTGTTTCTCATTCTTTATAACGTGGAGAACCCCTGAAATAACATTCAGGTCCTTAAGTAATCCCAGCTATAATTCCTATATATACAGATCACAGTATATTAGTGTGAGTTTGAAGAATTCCTCATTGCTGGCCAGTGGGAAGAATGTCACCCTTACAGATGGACAAAAAGGTCAGCTTAGGTGACACCAATCATCTAAGGGCCACAAATTGCTCATTGCTTTGAAACTGCTCATTGAACCCCTAACAAATTCTTGAGGAAACCTTGTTGAGAAAGACTGCTCTAAGGGCAACTCAGAATGTTGAGTTTACCATCACTTTTTGCCGTAGTGATAATGATAACCAGGACAAATAAAGGCAATAAATCATTCCAGAGGGGGCAGAAAAAGCCATAAACACCTGACAGGCTTACCTTTCCCTACTATCTAAATTGAATACCTTCCATTCATTTATATACACTTATGTATTTATATCTATATATATTTATATCTTTTTGTTTCAATTTCCTACTGTTTGGATGATTTTTTGCTCCGTGTGCACCCTAAGTCCCCCCTTTCCCCTATTATAGATATTATATAATTTCAAGGAACTTACCTGTGCTGAATGCTGCAGCGGTTGCTGCCGTTCCAGCCTCCGATGTGTGTTTGTAGGGTTGTTTGCTTTTCAAATTTTTCTCTTGTGCACTAAGAATGGTGAAACGTGAGAATTTGAGCTATAGATTCAAATCACACTCTGACTAATTACCCTGTAGGGAAATGGTGTTCTGTAAAAACTTTTCTTAATAAACACCATTCTGTCCAGTTGCATAAAAGTTTATTATATTTATATTAGATTAAATTGCCATCACTGCAAGCAAAATATGACAATCTACATGAAGTTCCTTACATGGCACTCAAACATCACTATAGGGTATAATAATGTTAATAGTTTTATGTGAATGTTTATAATATTTAGCGTTAGGATTTTTCTGTTACTTGTATGGCAGATTTCTCTCACTGGTATGACATATTATTATTATTATTATTATTATTATTATTATTATTAATAAACTGTATTTATATAGTGCCAACATAATACATGGTGCTGTTCATTAAATAAGGGTAGCTAATGACAGACAGATACAGACAGTGACAGAGGAGGAGCAGAGGACCCTGCCCCGAAGAGCTTACAATCTAGGAGGAGGGGGAAGTATTACAATAGGAGAGAGATATGGAATGGTGGGTGAGTAGTGAGGGTTTAAGAGACAGAAGAAGACGGGTAGCTAAGGTTGAAAATGTGGGATTTAAGGGCTTTGTTACATGTGCAGAAAGTAGAAGAAAGCTGAATAGGATGAGGAAGACCATTCCAGAGACTGGGGGCAGCTCTAAAGAAGTCTTGAAGCCGTGCATGTGATGAGGTTATGAGTGAGAAAGTCATTAGTAGGTCATTGGAGGAGCGGAGAGAGCGGATGGGGGGGGGATTTTTCTACCAGGTTATTATTATTATAAAACAGGATTTATATAGTGCCAAGATATTACACAGCGCTGTACATTAAATAGGGATTGCAAACGACAGACTAATACTGACAGTGATACAGGAGGAGAGGACCAGGTTAGAAAGGTAAGTGGGACAGGAAATGTGGAGGGGATTTGAAGACAAGGAGCAGGAGCTTGGGAGGTGGCTTCCATTTCAACTTAGAATCAAAGAGAGGCAGCAGAAGAGCAGTGGTGGAACGGCCATGTATAAAGGTAGGTAGTTGCATAGGTAACTGGGAGGGATGAGTAAGTCTGGCTGCAGCATTCATAGTAGATTGTAGAGGAGAGAGTCAGCTTAGTGGAATACCAGAGAGGAGGATGATAAAAGGGTGTACAAGACTTTTGGTGGTCTCTGAGGACAGGTAGGGGTGGTGTTTGGAGATTTGCACAGGTGTAAGTGCTCCCTGTTTGCAAATGAAATACTTATGTTTATATCATTTTATGTTACCCAATATGATAAACCTCTTTCATTATTTTCATTAATAAATCTTGTGCATTAAATACACAGGTCAACAAGCCATTTTCACCATGTCAGAGGATGATAAGGTTAGAGACCGCACTAACTGCGATTGATTTCATTTGTCATCATGCCTAGAAATTGCCCCAATGATCCAATCAGTTTCTGTAACGTGTGTGGTTCATTCACAACAAAAGCACAACATCGCCAAATTACCACAGAACTATATACAAATTATATTCCGGCTGTCCACTTGGTGACCAGGATAAATCTTGGGCTCCACGTGTCATCTGTACCAGTTGTTCCAATGGGCTGCGTGACTGGCTAAATGGGCGTAAAGCAGCAATGCCATTTGCAATCCCGATGGTGTGGAGAGAACCGTGAGACCATCTAATCGGCTTCTATTTTTACCGCGTCAACAAAAGTGGATTCTCAGGTTAAAAAAAGCACAAATTGTATATCCCAGCCTGGATTCTGCAATTAGGCCTGTTCCCCATGATTATTCATTGCCAGTTCTGGTACCGCCACATGATGGACTTGCTTCTGTAGAAGGGGATGAGGAATGCGCTGGAGTAGCAGCCAGTTACAACCCGGAATCATCTGACTACATTCAGAAGATTCAGAACCAGAGACCTTTACACAAGCAGAGCTGAATGATCTCCTTCGTGATCCAAATCTCTCCATAGACAAAGCTGAACTTCTTGCTTCAAGACTTAAACAGAAGCATTGCTTGCAATGGGTGTAACTGTAACTCACTACAGAAAACAAAATCATACCTTGACAATGTTCTTCACTAGTGATGGCTCACTGTGCTATTGTCATGATATAAATGCAATCTTTACCAGTCTGTCACAAGAGCATGTTCCATCTGAATGATTGCGTTATTGGCTACCAAGAGATACCTCTAAGCCCGGAACAAGCAGTGTCAAGTTTTTGCCTCTGGTTAATCGCCATAAAATATTTCTCCACCTCTCCATATAAAGTTAGGCTTGATGAAGAACCTTGTAAAGGCCATGGGTAAAGCAAACTCCATGGGTTTTCAGTACCGTATTGAGAAGTTTCCAAACATAAGCACTGCAAAGGAAGGGATATTTATAGGGCCACAGATCGTCTGTTTTGCAGGATGATGTTTTCAAACAATCTCCCCCAGCAGCTGAGCTAGAAGCTTGGGATGTATTCATGGCTGTGTGAAAATTTCCTGGGCACCCATAAGTCTCCTGCATAGGAAGGAGTTCAGGATCTGCTTGGTTCATACCAGAAACTTGGTTGTCACATGTCATTAATAATACATTTCTTGCACTCACACCTAGAATTCTTCCCGGAAAATCTTGGTATGACGAGTGATGAACAAGGATAACATTTTCACCAGGACATTCAGTTATTGGAGCACCGTTACCAAGGTTTGTGGAATGAAAGTATGATGGCTGACTACTGCTGGACGCTGTACCGCGACAATCCAGACAAAGAGGACACAAGAAAATCATACTCCAAGTATTTCTGAAGAAACAATGGTACCTGACTGACACCGGTCAGTAGATCTATACCACAGTGTGTCTTATTTTACTTCACACTGAAGATGTATTAACATTCACTTCAATGGTGCTCACGTTTTAGTACAAAATACATGCATGTTAACTATAATAGTACTCAGGAACTGTACATGTTAGGGAAAAACTGAAAACAGATCTGATATCTGCTTGAAATACTGATTTAGAAAAGTTTGCTGTGGTTTCTGATGATTATCAAAACTAATTTTTTGTTGACCTGTGATATTAGCCTTCTTGCTGATTTAGTCAAAAGGGGGCTCAGGGTTCCTTGGCTTGGGGAACCTTCAATTATACCATAACGTGGCACAGGTAGCACAACTAGCACAATAATGTAAGGTCAGTACCAGTATTCTCCAAACACAAGTCCCCCAATCTAACACCACAATCTTCACCTATAACAGCCCCGTTCAGCCTCAGGAGACTGCTTGCGTCCCAGGACTTACCCCGCAAGGAATGGTGTATGGAATGGGCTGGCAGTATGCCAGGAGCCCACAGATAGAAGTACCAAAATTCCAATAGACTAGTCGAGATTTCAAAGCAGAGGTCATACACAGAATATCCGTCCACCAGACAAAGTACACAGGGGCAAAACACAAAGAGAGTCAGGGTCAGAGGCAAATTCAGCAACAGTAAATCCGATCAAACTCACTCCAGCACAGATTAGCCCAGTATACGTTTCAACACGTACTGGTGACGGGGAGCAGAGGGGCTATTTAGTCCCAGCAGCCAATGGCAGTGCAGGGCTGAGTAGGGAGCTAATTGCCTCAGAAATCTCCTTCAGCTGTGTACAGCATCACAGAGTGGTGCTGGGGATGCCAAATATCCATCGGGCTGCAGGGCTAAAGGGAAGCAGGGGCTGCTGCTATCTTAGCTCTCCTGGCTGCTGAAAATGACATTGCTGGACAGAATAAACTATGTTTTATACTGCAATGGTGGACAGATATACATCTCCTAACTGTTCTTGCAAGTACGCCCCCAGTGTGTCGATCTGGAAAGTCCGTCATGTCATCCAATAGCTAGGTCTTAATGTGGATACCTCCAAAATGCAGGCCACCTATTTTATGCCCTTCCTTATCTCTCTCACTTATGATATAACATATAGGCTTCCCCCACATGCCACCGTCACCATTATGGAACAAGCAGGTATTTTCTTCTGGTTTAGATCCTGGAGCATTTTGTATAGTTTTGTATATAACTAACCTTCAAAATCCTAGGACTCCTGAATGTGCCCTTTCTAGGAACCCTGACATTTTTATTTCTGAACACCCACTATGTTTACTTCAATACATTCTCAAAAATGCCAGGTTGATTACTGCTGGATCTTGGTGAACTTCCATACTGACCTTGACCACTCTTACACAGAAACTGAATTTAATTATGAGCAATATAAGCTCACCTGCACTATCAAAAACAATCTTCCCAATGTGTTGCTATTTGGGAACCCTGAACCAGATATTTATCCCCCAGTTTCTCTTAACTCCCCTTCATTTTTTAGAATTTTACATTCTGCTTAGTTTCTATGTACTTGATAACCACTTTGATATTTGTGAAAGTATTTGTTATTTTAAACTCCACACCAACCTTCCCTTTGTCTAAGAAAATGTATTTAACATGATTGAAATACAGAAGGACGGATATGTTTAATATAGAACCTGTAAGTGGTTCTTACCTACTGGGGTGTTGGAAATCTCAGAATGGACAGAAATGCAAATCTTATAGCAGGAAACAGCTCTTGGATATGTATTTTATTTGTATATTTAGCTGTTTGCCTGTTTAGCTTGTTGTATCATTGGCCCCAGGCCTCCTATAAACGTCACTTTGCTAGATTTACTGAACTTCCCCTACTTTTTATCACTCCCAGTTTTAAACATTGTTCTTCCAATCCTTCACAAACCACATCTGAGCACATTCACCTATAGTATGTAAAGTGTTATGTTTTCCCAGAAAATATTCGTTAAATAACAAATATCTTAACACATGGAAAAAATGATTGTGTCCATCAGCTGTTTTAACACTGACAATTATAATTTTAAAAACATTTGCAATTTAGAATTTTTCTCTTAAAACAATATAAAAAACATGAATTTGTATACATACAAATTGTCAATGAATGACTAATATACTGCAATGATGTTGTTAACCTTCCCTACACGTTTCACCTGTAGGCTTCATCAGGACACTAAGTTAGCAGCATTCCTATTCATATGTTATCAATCTGGTTCATGAATCAATTGCAAAAAAAAATCCACTTGTGCCTCTCATGGTAAGAAGATATAAGTACTGTAGTTCGTTCTTAAGTTGAATTTGTATGTAAGTTGGAACAGGTACATTTTTTTAAATAAATGCAATTAGGACAGATGTTTGTGTCAACATATTTTTAGGCAGCATGGTGTCAGTTACTGTATAAAATTCTCACTGTGAGTTCTGGAGCAAGCTGGGCTTTGATATGCAAAAAGACACAACTGCAGAGTTTGTCTTGGTCATTAAAGATTTGCAAAAGACTGCAGAGAAGCTTTGTGTTTAGCAAAATACTTTTGCAAGTCATGCAAACTGCCCCCTCCCCCATCCAGCCTCTGTCCTGCACAGAACGAGCAGGGAAGCCCCGTTCATATCTACGAGTCGTCCATATGTCAGATGTCCTTAACCCGGGGACTACCTGTACACCATTCTGTATAAAGTAGGAGTTGGCTGATTCGTAGTTGGATTGTTATGACGAGCTTTCTGAGACAGAGTAGACTCCTAGGCTATAGGAAAGCCTGGAAACCATGTTTAGCCTGTACTGGTGAACTATAAGTCCCAGACATACCTAGTTTGGCTAATTCCAGATGTTTTGCTGACTAAAAATCTGGGGGTTGGCAGTTCATAAAACCTGTACTTATGAATTAATAGTGACTAGAACAAGGGCATTTCTGGAGTGTCCACAGAGCATCATACTCCTTGTGGACACAGCCCCAACCTGCTGTCATTGGATGGTCCAATTAGTACCACCTCTGTGGTTGGCATAGAAAAAGCCATGTAGGCCCAGCAGAGGGAGCTCTCACTGATTTCATCTTGTTGCTAAGGACAACAGAACTGACACATTGAGCACTGCAGGGAGCCCAGTGACTGAGTGATTAATAACTTGGACTTTACACCGCAACCTGGACCAGGAAAACCAACTCTACCTAAGTATTATTTCAGAGTTTTCCCTTTTTTATGTTAATATAGTTCTGCTATTGTTCTTACATTAGTCTTTATTTTCCTGTATTGGTTTATGCTCTCTGTTTTTATATGTTTTTAGTTATTAAACACTATAAAAAGTGTAAGCCGAATCTCTGAATGCTCTATGTATACTCCCTATATACTATACTATATATCTCTCTCTCCTTCTCTCTTTCTTCATATATGTATATATAGTGACACCAATGCAGGATTGGTGGTGGAAGGGAAGTATATTTGCCCAAGATTCCTCTCCTGACGTAGCAGGTGGAAGACTCCCACCTGCGAGGTAATTAATGAAGAAGTACTGAGGGTGGGGATATAACAGAGCCAGGAGCTCAGTCAGTCTCTCTCTCTGCCTGGGGACACAGAAAGTTGGTCTGTGTGAATGAACTCAAACCTGAGTAAAAGGTTGCTAAATGTTTTGTTTTGAGCTGACAGGGCGAAGCCCTCCAGTTGATAGACAGGAACGTCGGATGTATAGTAAGTGTCCGACAAGCAAGGTTTTCTTTTGTTACCCTAGCAGTGTTACCCTAGCAGTCAGAGCCCAGAGAGTGCATCAGTTGACACATAAAATGGATAAGTCCCCTCGTTCGCAGATGTTCGATTCATCCATTTGACCCGGAAGTGGCTACAACCTGAGATGTTATCAGCCCCCGACGTGGTGCAGCGGGTGGTCCTTGACAAGTTCCTGAGATCGCTACCCCCAGTCCTAAGGAAGTGGGTGAGTCATGGGGACCCCAAGACAGCAGACCAGCTGGTGGATCTGGTGGAGCGATACTCTGCGGCTGAGGATCTTCTAGATAACTCTCAGCCTCAACCCCACGGATTCCAAGAGTTCCTGCTAAGATTGTTCTGGGGCGTAAGGGAGCTGGGAGAAATGTGAAGACTTTAAATGAAGATAATGAGGACTGTGGGATCAGGAAAGCCCAAGGTGTATAATTTTGGAGTAAACAAAGGGAATAAAAGATGTTTTTGGTGCAAGGAGTTTGGACACATTGCAGTGAACTGTCCTAAAACTACTGAACCAATGCAATATGATGCGATGCCTTTGAAAAACCGCATGTCTATGTTTGCGCAAGTGGTATGTACTGCGGCAGGTTCAGACAGCGCGGAAAACTCTGGTGAAACTCTAGTAACTCTGGTGAAAGCAGGCCTCATAGGCCCTCTGACAGTGAATCAGACACATTCACGGTGACTTGTGTCCATGTGAATACCAGACAACCCTTGCTTTTATTACAACTCCCAATGGGTCAGTGCTTCATAAAGTTGGATTAGTCCCAGCACTAATGCATGAGGTTATTCTTGGGAGAGATTTTCCACATTTTTGGAAAATATGGGAGTCCAAGTCGGAACCAAAAAGAGGTGCACAGCAGATATTGACAGCATCAGAAATAAGCCCAGAACCCTTGAAGGATTCCCTACTGGGGGGGGTAGTTGAGGTATTGGCAGGTAGCTCCACCCCGTTTCCATTCTCTGTTATGGCCTGGAGACCTAGATGAGTCTGAGATGGAAGGGGTAACACTTCAGGGTATGCCTGACCTAGACGTTAGGAAAGACGATATTCAAGTGAACAAATGAAGGACCTTACCCTTACACGAGCCAGAGAGAAAAAAAAAGTGGTAAAAGGGAGTCCTGTGGAGTCAGGTTATAGGCTTGCTTTTCCTTACATGGCTCTAGAGAATGACTTGTTGTATCAGATAGACAAGAAGGGAGAGGAGGTGGTACATCAGTTAGTGGTTCCAAAGCCCTACAGGAGAACCATTCTGGATCTGGCACATGGACACATGATGGGGGGCCATTTAGGGATCCAGAAAACTACTGAAATAATTTTAGAAAGATTTTTCTGGCCTGGAATGCATGGAGACATTAAAGCATATTGCGAATCCTGCCCTCAGTGTCAGATTACAGCCCCAATGCCCCCATTCCACAGCCCTTGCCGATTATTGAAATACCCTTTGAGCGCATTGGGATGGATTTGGTTGGCCCCCTAATAAAGTCAGCTCGGGGTCACCAGCATATTTTAGTCATAATGGGTTATTCTACCTGTTACCCCGAGGCCATAACTTTGCAGAATACCCCATCAAAGACCATCGCAAAAGAACTGATCCATGTGTTTAGTCGGGTTGGTATTCCAAAGGAAATACTCACAGATCAAGGGACACCCTTTATGTCTAATGTCAAGAAGGAACTTTGCAGGCTTTTTAAAGTTACCCAACTACATACATCAGTCTATCACCCCCAAATTGACGGATGGGTCGAAAGATTTAATAGGACTCTGAAACAAATGCTGAGAAAGGTGGTAGATAAGGATGGAAAAAATTGGGACTTTTTGCTCCCATATCTGCTGTTTGCCATAAGGGAAGTACCGCAGTCATCCACAGGGTTTTCACCTTTTGAGCTGGTATACGGTAGGTATCCACATGGTTTGTTAGATAAGGCTAAAGAAACGTGGAAAGCACAGGCCACACCGTACAAAAGTGTAATAGAGCATGTGTCACAGATGCAGGACAAGGTTTCAGCAGTCATGCCAATTGTTAAGGAACATATGGAATGGCCTCAAGGAGTTCAGAAAATGATTTATGATAGGGGTCCAAGATCCGAACATTTTCGCCAGGAGATCTAGTACTAGTTCTCGTCCCCATCGTAGGGAGTAATTTTTTGGCTAAAGGGCAAGGTCCGTTTGAAATTATTGAAATAGTGGGTGAAGTAAATTATAAAGTATACCAACCAGGTAAAAGGAAACCAGAACAGATTTACCATATAAATCTGTTAAAACCTTGGAAAGACCGGCCAGTCCTGGCAGCAGCACTTGCTCCACCCATCAATGCTGGGGCAACAATGCCTGATGTCAGAATAGCCGAGACTCTGTCCGATGTCCAAAAGGAGGAAGCCAGACAGCTGGTCGCTCAGAACAGAGGGTTTTTTTCTGAAAAGCTAGGATGGACACACTCATAAAACATGATATAACTGAACCTGCGGTTAGGGTCCATGTCAAACCTAATAGGATTCCTGAGGCCAGACGAGAGGCAGTCTCAAATAAGATGCTGGAGTTGGGAGTAATTGAGGAGTCTCATAGTAAATGGTCAAGCCCTATTGTATCAATTCCAAAGCCTGATGGTACCATAAGGTTCTGTAATGATTTTAGGAGGTTGAATGCTGTGTCTAAGTTTGACACATACCCTATGCTACAGGTGGATGAACTTATAGACCCACTGGGTACAGCCGGTTACACAAGCCGGTTATGACCTTGGACCTGATAAAGGGGTATTGGCAAATACCCCTGATGGACGCTGCCAAAGAGAAGACAGCATTTTCCACACCTGATGGCCTATTCCAGTATGCCTTTTGGACTGCATGGGGCTCCTGCAGCATTTCAGCAGCTAATGGACAGAGTTTTGAGGCCACATAGACAGTACGCTTCTGCTTATCTTAATGACATAGTGATACATAGACTGGGAGACACCCCTACCCAAAGTACAGGCAGTGATTGATGATTTGAGGAGAGCAGGGTTGACTGCGAACCCAAAGAAATGCAGCATTGGTCTAGAAGAAGCCAAGTACTTGGGGTACATTATTGGGAGAGGTGTAGTCAAGCCCCAAATTGCCAAGATTGAAGCCATACAGAACTGGCCCCAGCCTGTAAATAAGAAACAAGTGAAGCAATTCCTGGGGATTACTGGCTATCATAGATGCTTCATACCTAATTTTGCAGCTATAGCAGTTCCCTTAACTGATCTCACGAAGGGAAGCGGGTCAGGGATGATAAAATGGAACGATTAAGCAAAGGAGGCGTTTTAGACTCTAAAGCGGGCTCTTTGTTCCCAAACAATATTGATGACCCCTGACTTTAAAAAAGAATTTGTGGTACAGATGTATTGGACTCAATACAGCTTTTTTGTATTGAGTTCAAAACAAAAAGTGATTTGAATTTCCCGCCCCGACACATGCAGCGACGTCACTGGGGAAACCCCGGTGATTGTCACTGCACTTGCCGGAAGAAGAAGGAGGAGGACAGACATGTCCGGAGGAGCTGCGGTGAGTATATTCTTACAATTGCAATCCGATTGTCATACCATGACAATCGGATTACAATACAGCGTTTGTTAACCACCTGAACAAAGTTCCGGTTTAACGCTTTTTGCAAGTGTTATTACCCTGTACCAAGCTCAGGTTTACCGGCCAGGTGGTTAATAAAGCAGCACTGAGGGTGGGGATATAACAGAGCCAGGAGCTCAGTCAGGCTCTCTCTGCCTGGGGACACAGAAAGTTGGTCTGTGTGAATGAACTCAAACCTGAGTAAAAAGGTTGCTGAAAGCTTTGTTTGGAGCTGACGGGGAGAAGCCCTGCAGCTGATAGACAGTAACCTTAAATGTCTAGTAAGTGCCGGACAGGCGAGGTTTTCTTTTGCCGTTTTGTTATTTTATCTGCAACCTTCAAATAAGCTTAACACTTATACCTCTGTGTGATCTGAATTGGATGAACCAGACAAGTGTCCTTTGACCCCAGCAAAGGCGATCCTGAGCGTAACCCCTCACAATGCCTACAGATTAGAAATTATGCCCTCACTCTGATGCCCAGATTTACAGTCACCTCATTTGAAAGAATATATATGGATGGTCCCTATACTAATGGTCTTACTTCTTCAATCTACCGCCTTCTTCACAGCTCCATAAAAAGGACCACTAGCAAATCTGCATAAAAGAGTACCTGGGAATCCATCTTAGGCCTTACTTTGGACAGTGATATGTGGTCAGGTATTTAGGAAGAGACACAAAAACCTAATTTGTACATTGTACAAAGGAAATGTATACAAAATCATATTTAGATGGTACCATATGCCAGATGTATTGCACAGATTGTTTCCCCCCGTGGACCCTAAGTGCTGGCAATGCAGGAGCATATTTTTTGGTACTTTCCCTATTATTGGGACCGTGTTAACAAGCTGCTCACAGACGTGACACAACAACAGATTTTACTAAATCCGATTATCATTTTTATTGTGGCAGCCGTTCACGAGTCTCCCCAAACTCGCCAGTAGACTTGCTACCCATTATTTTAGTAGCGGCTCACACCCTGACATCAGCCAGTTGGAAATCTAATTTTCCTCCCTCAGTGGAGGATTTATATACTGGTATCCAAGATATTCGACTGATAGGTAATCTTACAGTATTTCTTTTCGAAACAAAGCTTTTCCAAAAAAAGTGGACAACTTTGAACCGATTTTGGAACTCTGGGACACTTATTACTCTCAGTTACAGATTTAGGGAGCTGTTTTGAATACTTGAACCTGGAATATTCAAACCATTATTGCCCCATCACCTCCTTTCCCTCCTCTTTCTTTCCTATTTCTTACAGTATTTTTGTTTGTTTCCAGCAATACTGTATAGAATCTTGGTACTTATTTTGGACTCTACATTATTTGAATGTAGCACTTGCTACTTCTGGACATTGGCATATACTTTGTTTAGACTGCTCTTGTTCATCTACGTTATCTACAGGTTCTGTCTTCTGAATGTTGATCTCATACCTGTAGTGCCGTGTTTATATTTGTTTCATGTCAAGAAATTTTCAATAAAAACTCAGTTTAACCACCTGAGCGTTACACTGATTTCTAGATTTCTGTTCCAAAAGCGTCACAGGTTTTCATGAAATTTTTTTTTTTAAATTGTAGACCTGTAACTTACAGAAATATGTCCGAATAGGGTTCTAGTAGATATCATGAAGTAGGCGAAAAAATACGGGGTTATCCAAAAGAGCAAAAATATTTAGTGCGAGAAATTACGGGCTTAGCGGTTAGGGGGTTAAAACAAAAAGAAGAAGCAAGGTTGGAAAGCTAAACAGTTGCAGGTTCTTAGGTTGCCAAACAGCACCCAGGGTCCATAGTTCCCCAAGAAAGGACAACCTGCAACTTTTACATAGCTCTGGACATGAAAGATGCTTTATGGAGCTGAACTTCTTTTTCTTATGTCTGGAATAAACAATATAATATATTTTTTGTTTATACAAATGGAGTTGATTTCTCTACTTTGGGTCATAACTGCAGGAAATGCTGCTGGGGATCTATCGGCCTGTGCTTAGGACTACGGAGGGACCGGCAGCCAATAGTAGAACAGGATTGAAGCCTCCAGGATTTACCCCTAAAACAAATATAAGGATTTTTTATATTTCTCGTAAGCAACTTTGTATCTGTCAGGAATGTTATTGTATATTATTGTACCCATTACCAACCTTGAGTTAAAGTTTAACTCGGCAAAATAAAAAAAAAAATATCATATATGTAGTTTTATTACTATGGTTATTCTAGTGACAAACAATATTTTAGATACATTATTTTATTACATTATTTTTCTACTGTCTATAATAAGACAACTAGTGTTTCTGTATACAAAGAAGATGTGCAAATGTCTTCCTTCAGCCAGAATAGAAATGATAGACTTGTCACAGATTTTGGGATTTTAAGAATATATTCCATAGTTCTCCCCAGAGGTTTTTAGCCGGTTGCTCCGCCCGGCTGATTTGAATACCCCGCCCAGCTCTCGGCAGCTCTCCTCCTCGGATGGACGGATCTCAGGCTGCTCTGTGCCATCCGTTAAGAGGATTGCTGCTGCTGGAGAGGTGAGCACGCAGCTTGGCTTTCAATGTGAAAGAGACACAGGCAGCCCCGCCCCCATCTCATAGCACAGAGCTCGGATTACTGCCTGTGAAATGTATCCAGTGTGTATAAAGTGTGCGTGTCATTCTGCATCCTCACAGGTCTGTCTACAAACCTCTATATCTCCTAATATGTATGTAACAATGACCTGTAATCTTCAGGGTGTACAGGGGACCCTCATAGATACTACTTACTACAATTGCAGCCCCCCAGGTTCAGAGAATTTCAAGATATGGGGGTCACAAATGTAAAAAGTTTGGGGTTGCTGTTTCAGGGGAAAGTACAACTAGGAGTCCTAAATTGAAAGTGCAAATTGGGGACCCTGGAGCCACAAACATAGCAAGGAACATTGGGGGTGGGGCCCCTAAATATATACCTACCTGTCACAAATCTATACCTATGAAACTGTCTGCTTCTCTTCTTTGTACACCAATTTCTCTGAGGGTGGGGGGTACACCACTGAAAATCTAGGTGCAAGTGGCATAGAGTAGAAAAATTGGATATACTAACGGAGCAGGCATTACAAAGTTGTAACAAATAATTGGGAGAAGGTAGAACACTGAAACAATAAGAGGTTACTGGTTACCCATGGCATAAACAACTGGGAGCACTAAATTTGCCGTGTTTTGCCACAGACCCTTTTTTACCACCCGGCTACAGCTTCCTACCACCCAGCTGAAAAAAATTTCTGGGGAGAACACTGTATTCCATAATATAATTACGTTTTATGATGACATTTATTATTCCTTCTGTGGCAGTTTATTGTGAGGGTTACATTACAAATGATAACACAGCTTTTAAAGCATACAAATATATATAGCACAAAGTGATTTACCTCATCCCCTGTACAATATGGAGGTTTTAGAGGTAGATGCCTAGACAGATAACTCTCTGACGGACATTTATATACAACAGCACATCATTTGTCATCTTGCACACAAGTGATATAGGGAATGGAATCATATTCTTAGAGACATGTTAGCATTTTGCCCTTATGCCCTTATACCTCAGGGTTATAGAGGCAATGGTGAGATAGGGCTGATGAGAGAATTGATATACAGTAATGGCGTTAGATTTGTCTAAATGTATGAATATTATTAGTTTATAAGTGTTTAATATCTGAGGTGGCGTGGCTACGCAATGGCGGCGTGAGGAAGTTCTTTTGTGAGCTCCCGCCGCCTACACCGCTTTTTCTCTGACCGGCAGCCTCCGCCGTTGATTTCCTTCCCGCAAGTCGCATGCCTCGAGGCAGGAGGAAACCAGGTTCCAGGAGAGCGGGTAAGGAAATGTCCTTAGCCCGCTATTTCACCCCACAGGGCTCGTCCGCTCCAGCGCACGTGGTGCCTAGCGTGGCTTCGGCCAGTCCTTCTCCCTCTTCCTCCTACAGTGAAGGAACTTCTG
Source organism: Pyxicephalus adspersus (assembly GCF_032062135.1). Lineage (NCBI taxonomy): Eukaryota > Metazoa > Chordata > Amphibia > Anura > Pyxicephalidae > Pyxicephalus > Pyxicephalus adspersus. The sequence goes on along the minus strand of NC_092862.1, from coordinate 2,184,297 downwards.
CAGGAGAGCTTGCAAGCTCTATGTTACAAGTCCCTGCTACTCCAGGGAGTCCTGCTTTGTCCGCAGATGGCTCCCAGGATTCTGCCCCCCCAGAGCCCAATCCTCCTCATACTTCACAGCAGCTGCCTGTATCCCAGGCCATGCTGCAGGATCTTTTGCTGCACTACCTACAAAAAGCGATTTCGAAAATATGCTGGCCAGGCTGGAGGGTTTTATAAGTGCAGAGATGGAAGCAGTTAACCAAAAGGTGTAAGCTGTTGATACTAGAGTAATAGCAATGGAATCTTCGGCTAGTGCTATGCAATCCTCTGTGACCTCCCTAGAATCTGATATGGGCCATGGTTAATCACAGCTTACCTCCCTACTGCTCCGCACGGATGACCTGCAAAATCGCAGCAGGAGAAAATGTACGCCTCAGGGGGATCCCTAATGCGATGGCTAATGCTGACCTACATGCAACTGTGACTACCATTTTTAACATGCTTCTAGACTGCCCCTTTAGATACAGCCATTGAAATTGACCGGGTACATAGAGTGCGCAATATTCGTGACCGCAGCTCCAATTTTACCCAATGATGTGTTATGCTGGGTTCACTACTACACTTTGAAGCAGGAGATAACAAGGAAAGCATGGCGACTAGCCCCAGTGGACTTTGATGGTGCAAGTGTATAGTTATTGCCAGGTGTATCGGCTCAGACCTTGCGTATGCACCGTGTCCTCCGCCCACTACTGGAATTGATTTGCTCCGCGGGGGCATTTTAAAGATGAGGCCACCCTTTCCATGTCATAGTGACTTCCTAACTGGCTGGACTTTCCTACGGAAGAAGCAGCCTCTCTGCAGCAGAACCGCAGGAGGGACTTTCCCTGGAGATCTGGTCATGTTGCGTCACAAGGAGAGAGGATCACGCTGGGCCCTACGGCCAATGAACTTTGGTTCTCACCCTATTGTGCCTGATGCCTATCTGTGTTTGCTGGTTCATCCCCTTGGGAAACTGCTGACGAATATTAGTATTACCGTTGCAGCTGAGCTGATTTATGACTTATGTTTAATGCAATTTTATTGTTGCTAATATGTTTTTTTGGAGTTTATTTGCCTTGTTTGATGAGTACTCTGTGCCTACCCTGTGTTGAATTGATTCCTGCGGTAATGTTATGCTTGTTCTGCAAATGCAATTTTATTTTTGTTACCCTTGTTTTTTGATATATGTGGTACAATGCAGGAGTATGATGAGTATTCTGTTTTCTCGCTAGCCTGATGGAGTGTGTTTATGGTGGATGCTCTTAAAATGTGTTCGGCATAGCAACCTCCTGTTATAGGAACTATATTCCTCCCATTGAATCTTGAATGGTTTCCTGGGAATGGTTAGCCTCAGAGGACCGGGCTATCATACAGCGATATTTACAACAGTGTCTTCGGTGCATTGAGGGGTTGGCGGTAGTGGCCCCTTCTTATTTAGCTATCTGCATGTTTTTCTTTCCTGGATACTGAGGCAGGTCTGGCAGCCCAAAATACACCTGATGGCTCGCTATGGTGAGGCGGCCATAAGATAATGATTGGATGCTTTGGCCGTATTGTTCAGTGCCTTTGTAACATGTTGACGAGGCTAGCAGGCTCCATATGTGCAGGTTTAGAAGCAGTTAAGCAAAAGGTGCCAGGAGTTAATCCTAGAGTAATAACCATGGATCCCACTGCTAGTGTTTATGCAATTCTCTGTGACCTCCCTAGATACAGACCGTGCTAGACCCTGGCTTGCCTTTTTCCTGTTCTGCACTGATGACCTGAAAATCGCAGTAGGAGAAATTTTGTACGTATCAGGGGGATCCCTCATGTGCTCGCTGTGGGGTGACAGCCACGGGATGATGCTTGACTGCTCTCACTATGCTGTTTTGTGCCTTACTGCCCAGTGAAGCTCAGGGCTTTTGCTAAGGTGCATGCAAAGTGCTACTACTCATGCTATGGGTATGTTTATTACTAATATTGGTTGGCAGATTGATTGGTCCACCGAGGGCAGTGCCACAGACTTAACATACCCTACTGGGTTTCCCCCCGGGGTGATGCGGTGGGCACTGTTTGAGCCTAATTGTTTGTTGTTGGTGATGTTGGGGGCGCCACTGGCTGTGGACTCCTCCAATTTGATGATTGTATATGGGTCTATACACGACTATATGTTTGTTGCATGTTTTTGAGGATAGAAGTGCTACCCTAGTTGGTTTCCTCCTTGTTTTTTGAAATGTTAGTTAATAACATAGTTGCAGTGGAGGCTGGTGGAGCCGTGCCTATGTCGAGTTCCACTTCCCCCACTAGTTCGCTCCTCTCCTTAGCGGTTAGGAGCTAGGTACTGCTTAGTATTACACTACTTGGTGGGCTTCGGCTGCTCGGCCGGAGCACTTTCCACCTCCCCTATCTCTATTCACTTCTTTTTTTTCTTCCCCTCCCTTGTCTCTTGTTTTACTCTCCTGTATCTGTTCCTTTCTTCCTTTTCTTTTTCTTTTTTCTTCACCCTGGTCCCCCCCTCTTTTCCTGCCCCTTCCCACCCTTTGAGTAGCCCCGATTTTTTTGATTGCAGTGGAAGCATAAGATAGTTGATGGAATACTTTGGGGCCTACATGTCACTAAAAATCACATCTATTAATGCGAAAGGTCTTAATTCCCCGACCAAACGCTCGGTGGTGTTGAATTCCCTCAATAACTCAAAATGTCAGATAGCGTTTATACAGGAAACACATTTCTGTCCTGATAAGATACCTTCACTTAAAAAACGTCGATTTCAAATGGCATATCATAGCTCATCCCCTGACTCTAAGGCCAAGGGTGTTAGCATATTGATTTATAAATCCCTCCCCTGGACGTTAATTACTTTGAAGGTAGACCCTAAGGGGCAATACCTCCTAGTTAAGGGAACTACAGATTGTTTACCCTGGTTAACCTGTACCTCCCTAATACTAACCAAGTGTCATTTTTGGAGGAGTTTCTTGAGGTTGCTGATGTGTTTACAGAGGGAGTTTTGGTAGTAGGGTGCGAAAATAATTTAGCATTGGACCCGGTCCAAGATGTGTCTAGGGGGGGGTTTCCCACCTCCCTTGTTCTGTCTTACGACGTCTGAAAAGCCTTTTGCACCTCCATCACCTAACAGATATCTGGAGACTACAGCACCCTAGTTAGCATGACTACACTTTTTATTCTCCTGTCCACAAAACTTATTCACATATAGATTTTTTTCTGGTTAAACACAATGCAATCCCTCAAATACAAAGCACAGAGATAGGGAATATGATATTCTCTGACCATGCACCGATCACGATATTGTCTGATGCTTGAATTTCTCTTATCCTCTGGTGATTTTGGGACTCATTTGGAAAGAGAGATATCGTCCTTCTTCGATAGAAACAAAGCGTCTGTTTCTAGCCCCCTGAATGTATGGAAAGCCCATAAATGTTTTGTGCGCGGTTTATTAATCCAGCAAGGCCATAGGATTAAAAAAGAACGCCAACAGCTGCTGAGACAGCTATTTCAGGATCTGTATATTCTGGAAACTAGACATAAAAGTGACCACTCCCCGGACAGGAAGGCACAATTAGTGGAATTGAGAGGGAGATTAAATATGCAGTTCTGTTCCCAAGCAAAATCCCAATTAGACAAATGCAGGGCGTTTTTTTATGAATACAATAATAAATGTGGAAAAGCTCTAGCGCGTGCCATAAGAGCTAAAAGGGCCCGTGCCTTTATTCCTTGCATCCAGTCGAGTGCTGGTACCCTTCTACATCGTTCTCAGGATATAGCTGATGCCTTTCAAGATTTCTATTTTAAACTTTATAATTTAAGGGGGAGCTTTGAGAAGGGTCCCTTGGACGCAGTTGAGACAAATATACGGGAATACCTAGCAGCCTCCGGCATCCCTAAGATTCCGGAAGAGGCCCTGGCAGCTCTAGATGCTCCTATTACTTCAGTAGAGTTACAAACAGCTGTAACAAAAGCACCCACGGGTAAGGCCCCAGGTCCCGACGGGTTTACTTTAGCCTATTATAAGCGGTTTCTCCCTCAACTCTCCACCCCTTTCTTGAAGGCCTTCAACGCATTTTCTCTGGAACATCCATTGCCTGCTGACTCCACCAGAGTCCATATCACAGTCATCCCGAAACCAGACAAAGATGCTACGTTGTGTGCGAATTATCGCCCGATATCACTTTTGAATTGTGATACTAAGCTTTTTTCTAGCATCTTGGTGCGAAAGCTAACACCCATCCTGCACTGCCTTATTCACTCGGACCAAAGTGGTTTCCTCCCATTTAGGGAGGCAAGGGATAACACTATTCGTACGCTGAACTTGATCCACCACGTGACTGTACACAAAAACCCTTCTATGATCTTCTCAAAACATGCCGAATAAGCATTCGATCACCTGAACTGGACAAATATGCGCCAGGTCCTTAATTTTATTGGCATTTCTAGCAAGCCATTTACATGAATACAGGCCCTTTGTTGGAACTCTACTGTCTTCTGTTTTAGTTAATGGCATTCTTTCCCGCCTGTTGTCTATTACAAATGGCACAAGACAGGGATGCCCGTTGTCTCCCTTACTCTTTATTCTGCTCTTTGAACCCTTGCTAGGCCATATTCGCAAGAACCCAGATAATAAGGGTGTTAGGGTGGGTTCCTTTGATCACAAAGTGGCTGCATATGCGGACGATCTTCTTTTTTATATTACTGATCCACAGGTGACCCTTCCCAACCTACTACTAGAACTGCGTTGTTATGCTCAGTTCTAAAGCATTATAAAAATCAATTTACAAAAATCAGAGGTGCTGGACATTAACTTACCACCTGAGTTGCGGAAAGCGTTAGCACCCTCCTTCCCGTTTAAATGGGTTTGAAGTTTTGTCAGATACCTGGGCACTAATATCCCTGCTGATGTTAGAAGAGTTGTAGAATTGAACTTTGTACCACTGCTTAACATTATACACAGGGATCTCCTGCAATGGCGGCAACAGACATTTTCTTGGTTTGGCCGATGTAATATTTTAAAAAAGAACATCATGTCATGTCTCCTCTATTTACTGCAAATGTTACCTGTATGTATTCCTCTTCATTTGCTGCATAAAATTCGCTCTGAGTTCTTGAGATTTGTATAAAACACGGATACCCCTCGTCTTAACAAATTTATTCTTAGACTCCCAAAGGACTAGGGGGGGGATGTCCTTCCCTGACCCGATACTGTACCACTGGGCGGTACATCTGACCCGGTTGGTAGACTGGTGCAGACATGCCAGCTTTAAAGGATGGGTGACATTGGAGGATGTGCAGTCTCCTATAATGAGGCATGGTCCCCGGTTGAGGACACGGTTGCCCTACGCCGGCACCCCGATAGGTGAGACTCTTAGAGTGGTGGCGAGATATTTCCGCGCGGAAGGAATTACCGTGTTCCCCTCTCCTATGTCCCCTATTCTAGGTCACCCCAAGTTTCCGACTGGCAGGAGAGACCCAGTATATAAGATCTGGAATGAGAGCGGTGTTTATCGGGCTATTCATTTCCTACACCATTCCCTCTGGTCCACTATGGACCAGCTCCAGGTAGACCATTCTCTTCCAAGTCTGGGTATCTGAAGAAAGATCCAATTTCAACATTTTATAAAGTCACTGCTGCCAACTCAAGATTTTGGCCGCCCTTTTGGCCCGCTGGAGAGTATGTATGTAAATGGCGAACCCTTGAGAGGAGTGCTTTCCCATACATATAAAATGCAACTGACAGTCCAAGACCCTTCAGTGCCGTATTTTGTTACTAAATCGGAGAGAGATCTTGATGTTAAATTTACCAAAGATCAAATAGAGTGTATGTTATATTATGGGCACAAAGCCGCTATCAGCAATCGTTATCAAGAAACTAACTACAAGGTGCTTACCAGGTGGTATAGAACCCCCGATCGGCTGGCAAAACTTTTTCCACACCCTAGCTCAGAGTGTTGGCGGTGTGGACAACACAATGGTACACTGTACATGTGTTTTGGACCTGTCCTAGTCTAACTTCATCCTGGACGGCTGTTGCTAATATTGTGCAAAAGCTGACAGAGGTATGGATAGGGGATAAACCGGAGCTTGCTCTGCTTCATATGTCAGCAATGTCAAAGAAATGCTATAAAAGGTCGCTGCTGCGTCATTTGTTAAATGCGGCCGAGGCCTGCATCTCACCGCTGTGGGGACAAACTGCTCCGCTCACTGTGCAACAATGGTTGACCAGGGTAAACGATATTCAATAAATGGAGGAGCTTACGAGTACAGGTGACAGCTCTACACGCAGACCAATGCTTACCTGGTATTACTGGGAAGAATTCAAGGCCACTGCAGATTAATTGCGGCTACTCCGCCCTTTACCGTGACACTATGGCACCTCCACTGCTTATCAAGCCCTGCCCTCCCTCCCACCCGTCCCCTTTTCTGTCCCCTACCAGCCCCTCCCCCCTTTTTTTTTTATTCTTCTCTTTCTCCCTTTCTCCCCTCCTTTTCTTTATTTCGGAATATAAAATCAGTAATCAATGAAACTTGGGAGTTTTATTGTGTGCCTATAAAAGATATTGGATATGAATATTTTTACAAAAATGTAAGCTCCCTCATGTTTTTTGTTTGTCTTTTGTATTTACCAGTTTGAAGTATGTAAATGTCTGTTTTTATTGGTTGCTAATAAAAAAAAACAAAAAAAATTAATAAATGTTATTATCTAACTTGTGCATTTAGCACTTACTCAGAATCCGGAGATAGATTCTTGCCCTAGTGGGGTAATAGATGATAAAGTTTTGTAGCAGGTGGTAGCAAATTTCCTAGATTTCACATCTGAGAATTAAATGAATGTGTCAGAGGCTGAAGTAATAAATAATAGAGACTTTTATGGTCTTATGAGTTTTTTGGCTTATACAGCAGACAACTTATTTGGGTGTATCTATTTGAAAAGGGTGGGCTGTTATTTGAAATATGCAGGTATGAAAGTTTCTAGTGGAACATAAAGTATGTATTGGAATTGAAATCCATGATAATGGTATTAATAATGTAAACTAGTGCATAATAAAGTCTATTCCTAATAGACTGGTGTTATAGAGACTCCTATTAACTTTTTGGACGGTCCATTTCTGTTCTGTCTAAAAGCGGTCCATTGTTTTTCTTGAAAATTTATTTTACAGTATAATTAGTGTTGGTTGAATATCTCACTATTCAATCAAATAGCTCTCGAATCGACTAGTGAGATATTTTGTTCGAGTGATTGAATGCCGATTTCAAACACCATTGAAGTCAAAGGTGGGAGAATTCGGATTATTTTTAGGGACTATTGAGTGCTGCAAGAGCAATATGATTTATTGCTTTACTAGTTGTATGTGTTCTTGGATATAGTTTCTCTATCCAAGAACACAGGGCACTACAGGTGATGAATGGGGAAACTTGTCCCCATTCAACCTCTAGTACCCGGGGATCGCCTGCAGTCACTGCTGTGACCGCAAAGTCATGTGACCGTGGGAACTGAACTGCAGATGAACTCTGCAGTTCCACTACGATTCCTGGGGCACTATAGGTTAATTAATATTCGGGTCAAATAAAAGACTACACTGACACTAAGTATAATATAATTTTATGAGTATAAAAAAGTTTGAAACACAAAATCATGTTAAAATAATAAATTAAATAAACAAAAAAAGTTTATTTTTATTTAAACAAATAAATATTATACTATTATATTATACTGTAAAATACATTTTCATGAAAGACAATGTACTGCTTTTATACATAAGTCTACTGTTTCCAGCCCCTCCCTGAACGGAACGTCCGCACGCACCGATGTCACTGGGAACTCTCCCATGACTCATTGAATGCAGGACAACCGAGGATGCTGGTGGATCAGGGAAGTCTCGATTTACTAATATGTTTCACAGTTTTAGCCACTCCGAGTGTAACCCGGGGTTACCGCTCTTAGCATCTTTTTTCTAGCCCAAATCACAGTTGGGGTTACTGCCCAGGAGGTTAAAGGAGTGATAAGGGTAAGTATAAGTAAATACATCCAAATTGAACATATAACACAACTGGAAAGTTGGTTAAAAAGGTAATTTAGAGGTTTGCTTAGAGATACAAAGAATAAATTCTCAGGATCTTTTAAGCATTTTTTAGGAGTATCCCCGGTCCAACAGTCTAGATTGGAGTGCTTGGTGGCGCTGGTAGCATGTAAAATGGTATTTCCCGCTGTGCTTTTCCCATATAGAGATTTTAAGTAGACATATTTAACTACACTTAGCTACTGTAAGGAACTTGCCTGTCCAGCAAGTCCGCAACGTCCCTGGGGATCATAGCTGCAGGAGGAGACGCCACTGCTGCCACATGCTCGCAGCGTGTGTTTCTCCCTGCAGGTGGAGGGATCCGTTCTAGCCGAACTACTGTTCGTCCGGGTGACATCCGCAGCATCCTTGTGAACATGATTACAGATGCAAAGAAGGGCACATCCCAGGGGTGTTGTGGGAAAAGGTACGCGTGCTACAATGTGTGCCTCTTGTACCCCCAGGGGTGGGGCGGGACATAGTTAGCTTGACATCCCTGCGGCCAATCTGTCACAGGGGATTCATTTACCCTTCAATCAAATGGCGCCAGGTTGCGCAAGGTCATCGGGCATTCAGGCCATTTAAGGAGAACCTGTCCGGAACACCACTGCACGCTAAAAGCCGCTGTGAGTACAGTGTGCCTGGGTGCGTTCTCTGTGGTGGTTTATATTAACCTGTTTTGTCATTACCATAGCAACCTGGTTTGATACCTGATTCTGCTTGAACTCCGCCTGCCATTCCGCTTGCACTTCCAAATTACCTATAAGCCTGACCTTGGATTGTTTATGACCACTCTTGCCTACTGCATGCCCTGACCTCGGATTGCTCCTGACCTGTCTCTGCTTTACCCCTCTGTGCCACGTTTTTTATACTAATCACCTGTGATTAACCCTGTCTTGTTTTATAACTACCAATAAAGCTTGACAAAGGATTATTGGAGTTGGCTGTGTTTGTGTGCCCAGGCGCATTACAGTATAGCGGGCCACTTACACACCACCCAGCCCTAATGGAGGAAATCCAGCGAGGCCTACGGAAGCTTGCATTAGGGGCTCCCACCGGTCACCCCATGAAGGTTCGTGAGCACCTCCTGGAAATGGCAGGTGAATTACGCTCACTCCCAGGGCAAGACTCAGGTTCAAATGTATCCAGCCCATTGGTGCCAGTGGAACCTCAGATTTCATTTCTCAAGAAATTTTCAGGGAACAGACTGGACTTCCCCCAACTTCCAGGACTCCTGTCTTCTGTATTTCCAACTTTGCCCTATTGCCTCGGTATTGCCAACGTATTGAAGTGATCATCTCTCTCCTAAAAGGTGAGCCCCAGAGATGGGCATTCAATGATCCTGCATTCAGTTCTGTCACTGACTTCTTTGCAGTTATGGGGTGGTTTTTTTATGACCCGGACCCGACCCGAACAGCTAAGCTTGGAATACCTAACTCAGGGGAGATGTCCCATGGAAGAATATGCAACAGAATTTCGGCTCTTTGCCACCAGTACCCGTTGGGGAGACGCAGCTCTCCTCCATCGCTTCCGCCAAGATCTCAGTGATCAAGTCAAAGACCTGCTGTTGGGTCTCCCTTCTCCGTCCACCCTGGATCTTGCGATACAGCAGTCCATCTGTGTGAACTGGAGGATCCAGGAACTCCGTCTAGAAAAAGCCTTCCATAGAACCAGGAGTCGTTTGCCTCCTCAGTTGAAAAATATTCCCCTAATGAATACTTCCAGCACCACACCATCTGCAAAGTTTCCATCTTCTATGACCCGGGGGAACCCATGGAGATTGGTTCATCCAAACTCACCTCCGCTGAACGCAATCAGCATTTGCAGGGTGGACTCTGTCTTTACTGTGGCGATCCGGGTCATAGGGCAAGGACCCCGGTCACAGGCCAAGGACCTGCCCTCGTAAAGGGCCTAAAAGGTTCCAGTGTATCAGGGGCGCAGAAGGGAGCCTTTCCAGACCGGTTGGCCTGGTCTACTCGACGTATCCAGGTCCCAGCTACCAAATCCTGGGACGGGAAGTCCCGCCAAGTCATGGCCTTTCTTGACTCCAGGGCAGATGGTAATCTACTGGACCAAGCTGTTGCCTCTGAACAGGGAATACCTGTCACCCCTCTTGGGCCTGAATTGTCCTTAGCCACCATCGATAGCACCCCTTTTCAACAGGGTCTTACACCCTCTATTACCTCAGAAGTCCAATTAACAGTGGGGTCCTCCCATAAGGAAGTGATCCGTCTTATTGTGAACAGAATGGTAAAAACCTCCCTGATTTTAGGCCTCCCTTGGTTGAAATCCCATAACCCTATCATTAATTGTGAGTGGGGTCAAATCATTCAGTGGGGGACCAAATGTCAGACCAGAAGCCTTACTCCCGTAATGCCAGTACAGGCCCTTGAGGTGTTTAAAAAACTGCCCGAGCCTTACCAGGAGTTTGCTGATGTCTTCAGCCCCCAGTCAGCTGACAAGCTCCCACCTCATCGTTCCTATGATTGCCCCATTGAGTTACTTCCGGGTACCATGCTCCCTAGGGGTCATTTGTTCAATCTTAACGGGCCAGAGATAAAGGTCCAGAGATAAAGAAAGAATACATCCAAGAAAACTTAGAGAAGGGCTTCATCTGGCCTTCCTCTTCCCCTGCGGGTGCTGGTTTCTTTTTTTCTGGAGAGGAAGGATAGCGGGTTAAGACCCTGCATTGATTACAGGGGCCTAAACAAGATTGCTGTGAGGAATCGGTACCCTTTGCCCCTTATGAATGATCTGTTCTCTCCGGTCAGTGATGCCCGATTCTTCACCAAGCTAAACTTGAAGGGAGCTTACAACCTTATCCAAATTAGGAAGGGTGGTGAATGGAAGACTGCCTTTAACACCAGGGATGGGCATTTTGAATACTTAGTAATACCCTTTGGTCTGTGTAATGCCCTAGCAGTCTTCCAGGAATTTGTGAATGATTTCGAGAATTTCTGGGTAAATTTGTGATTGTGTATCTTGATGATATTTTGATTTATTCATCTGATCTTTGCCTCCACAGAGCACAAGTATGCCAGGTCCTCCAGAAGCTCAGAGAAACTGTCACTATGCAAAATTGGAGAAGTGCACCTTCGAGGTACATGAGGTTGCTATCTTAGGATATATTCTGTCAGATCACGGGCTGGTGATGGATTCAACCAAGGTCTCAGCAGTTCTGGAATAGCCGCAACCCACTGACCCCAAGGGCCTTCAGCGCTTTTTAGGTTTTGCAAATTTTTATAGGAAGTTCATATAAAACTTCTCGTCCATTGTCCACCCTCTGACAAGCCTTCCTAGGAAAGGGATGGATTCCTCAAGGTGGACTCTGGAAGCTTGCAAAGCCTTCAAAGAACTGAAAAGAGCTTTCTGCAGTACACCCATATTGGTGTGTCCAGTACCCACTTTCCCATTTAATATAGAGGTGGATGTTTCGGAGATTGGCGTGGGAGCAGTCCTCTCTCAGTACTCTGAACCGGAAAGATTGCACCCCTGTGCCTTCTTCTCCCTTAAGTTCTCCGCAGTGGAGAGCAATTATGACGTGGGCAACTGGGAGCTTCTGGCAGTAAAATGGGCTTTTGAGGAATGGAGGCGTTGGCTGGAAGGGGCAGAACCTCCCATAATGGTCTATACTGGCCATAGTAGCCTGAAGTATTTTGAAGGGGACAAACGTCTCAAAGCCTGGCAAGCCCGTTGGGCCCTGTTTTTTACGCGGTTCAACTTCCAAATTACCTATAAACCACGTTCAAAAAAGTGAAGGCGGGTTTGCCAGAGGCAGGTTTCCCTTCGGGATCCGTGCACTAGCCCCATTTTGTCCCCCCAATATTTGGTGTCAGCCATACATACTCCAGTGGTATTGGAGAATCTGATGACCCTCTTAGCCCCCCCGCCAAACTAACTACCCCCCTGCAAAACCTGAAGGGCGGCTGTATGTTCCCCTCTATCTTCGCCTGAAGGTTATCCAACAGCTACATGATTCTAGGATTGCTGGCCACTCAGTAATTAAGAAATCCCTAGATTTAGATCCTCAAGTCAGTGGATGTCAAAACCTATGTTCGTGCATGACCAGTTTGTGCTCGGAGTAAGTCCTCCCGTAACGCTCCCTCCAAAACTCTGCTTCCTCTGCCCATTCCTGCTGCTCCATGGACCCACACATCCATTGACAGCATCATGGACCTTCCGGGGTCCATAGGGTTTACGATGATCTGGGTAGTGGTAGATCGCTTCAGTAAGTAAGCCCATTTCATAGCGCTACTCAAGTTACCCTCAGCCAAGGAATTAGCTGATTTATTTGTGTTTCATGTGATCTGCCTGCATAGGGCTCTGGAGAACATTGTTTCAGACCGCGGAGTTTAGTTTGCGTCTCGGTTCTGGAGGAAGTTCTGTGCCCAACTTGGCATCAAGCTCTCCTTTTCGTCAGGGTTCCAGCCCGAGACGAAAGGCCAGACCAACCGGACCAACCCAATAGTTGGCACAATATCTCCGGAGCTTTGTATCTGGTTGCCAGGAGAAATGGGCTAACTATCTCCCCTTTGCACAGGTGGTATATAAGCACGCAGAGCACTCCTCCACCAGGATCTCTCAGTTTATGTGTGTCGGGGGTCGGAGTCCCAAAGTGTCCACTCTGTCAGGTCCACCCTCTGATCTTCCTGTCCTTTACGATTAGGTAGAACTTTCATAATCTGTTTGGAACCAGGTCCAAAGTAATCTTGGAGAGACAGTAGCCCAGCAGTAGAAGTTTGAAGATCTCCATAGATCCCCTGAGCCCCAGTTCCAACCGGGTGATCTGGTTTGGGTGTATACCCGCAATGTTCCCCTCCGCCAACCATCAGCAAAGCTAGAACCCAAATTTATCGGCCCATTCCCAATATCGGAAAAGATTATTATAGTGACTTATGGAGTCAAGCTTCCCAGTTCCTTGAGGGGGGTAGACACCTTCCATGTCTCTTTATTAAAATCTGCTGCTGACTCTTCTCTACAGATATAGTTAGTTTGAATTCCCTGCGGCCAACCGGTCGCAGGGAATTCAGTTACCTTCCAATCAAATGGCGCCAGGTGGCACAAGGTCATTGGGCACTCTGGCCATTGAAGGAGAACTTGTCCTGAACACTATTGCCTGCTATAAACCTCTGTGAGTACAGTGAGCTTGGGTGCGCTCTCTGTGTCGGTTTATAGTAACCTGTTTTATCATTACCATAGCAACCTGTGATACCTGATTCTGCTTGAACTCTGCCTGCCCTTCCGCTTGCACTTCCAAATTACCTATAAGCCTGACCTTGGATTGTTTATGACCACTCTTGCAACAACTCAACCTCCCCTTATCTCTGCATATTCTTCACATAGAGAAACTGAATGGCCAATAGGGACTGACCCAAATATATTGCCATTGTGAAGGAGGACACACTTTAAGCTCTGCTTTGAGCTCCCCATGAATAGTCGCCAGTTGAGTTATAGATTGGAATTCCCAATTTCTTCATTAAACCAGGTATGTTATGGCAATACACAAAGCCACTGTCAGTTCTAAAGTACTGAAGAAATGCAATTTCTCTGGTTCGAAAGTTTGATAGCTTCTAGGAGTTCTGAAGCCTTTTTCAATAGTCCCAAATCACATGCCAAATGACTCAACTCATGCTGATCAAATTCCTTATGAACAGAGTCCTCTTAAATTTCAAACTCTTCATCATTGTTGTCCCCTAGTTCATCATCATAATCATGTTCTGTAAGAGAGGTAGTGTAACGAAAACCGGCACTGGGATTTCATCTGATCGGATTTAACACTTATAACTCTACTGTTACTTCTTTAGCCACAAAAAAACCTGTTCTCTGTTGTTCTCTATATCTGGGATCTAAAGTTATAAAAAAATGAATATCCAGAGTCCAGTAATAGTGGCCCTTACAGTGTCCAAGCCTTGTGATACTCGCATTGGATTGTTAGGTTCTGCATTAAGTCCAATTCGGATCTCGGCACATTGCAGTCGACTCAAACAGTCAGTGCAGTCTGACCTTCCAGAGACTACAGCATAGTTTATTGTATATTTTGCTTCCAGGTCCACACACCAGTAGGGTTTAGTCTGCAGAATTGTCTGACTACAGTAGCCATGAGAAAAGTTTAGATCTTTCACACCATCAATGGCCTTTATAGCACGATATGCATAATCTGTATATGGCATTCCCTTGACTTGCAATATTGACAGCTGAAATAAGAAAAACCGTACTATCAGTATTATCCACATCATTCTGGAATATAAATCATTTAGCAATGTTACATAACTAATACTAATAATTACTTCAACAAATATTCCTCTGTAGTGAGCATCTTCAATTAATGATTTATAAACTTTATTTATTTGACCCCTATAATTTTTTTAAATTATTATATTAGTTGATAGTTTGTTGGAATTTTTTTTATTTGGCACAATGAAGAATTGGTTATTGGTATAGCCGTGTCACAAATGAATTTTTTTAGTGAAGTTAAAGTCGTTTCAACCAGATTCATTCATTCTTTTTAAATGATAGTATCAACTTCATTATTCAATGATTATGATTATAAAACAGAGAATCCGGTATTTCCTCAAACATTGCTCTGGGGGGAGTTTTCCAGGTCCATGTTTGAAATGGCACTAATTGATTCCCGTCTGGTAATGTTTAAGGGAATATCAGAGCCCTTGTTTTTTAAATAGAGCCCCTCGTGTGTTTAACTTGCATTGTAGTCTTTTTATGAAATAATCACTCTTTGCTATTTTTATTTCTGTATTTTATAGCCAAATGTTGAAATTGTGTTGTGCATTAACTACACATATATTGGTAGCCACTCTTTTATATATATTTTGCTGGTAATGGCACTATAAAAATAAAAGAATAAAAAAAAAATCATATATTTTAATTTGGAGGAAAATGCAATTGAACTATAACACTGCCCTAAAGAATTTAATTCCTTGGTGGCTTCCTCTTATTAAGTTATACTAACTGACCACAAGCCAGGAATGGATACTGTAATATTAATTTCTGTATTGCGCTATTTATATATTTATTGCATATCTTGAAAGAATACCTGAAACAGCTTTTTTTTCCTAACTAACTGCTTCAGCGAGATTAAATTCAGACTTTCCTCATGTAGTCCACCATAGAAATATTTACATTTATTGTTCTTACCTCC
>NC_092862.1:2144199-2169004 GCF_032062135.1 Pyxicephalus adspersus | reverse complement strand
GTTCTGGATAAGACATTTGGACAAAGAGTAAAACTATTACTTTATGCAAGCTAAATAACAATGCAGAAATATCAGAAAGTCAGGTATGATGAACCAAATCAATAGGTTAGTCAGTAATGTCTTAAGTTGGAGGGAGCCTAAA
Source organism: Pyxicephalus adspersus (assembly GCF_032062135.1). Taxonomy (NCBI): domain Eukaryota; kingdom Metazoa; phylum Chordata; class Amphibia; order Anura; family Pyxicephalidae; genus Pyxicephalus; species Pyxicephalus adspersus. Next base: position 2,168,862 of record NC_092862.1, on the reverse strand, counting down.
AAAATATCCACACACCCAGGTCTCCTAGAAATCATTGTATCATGAAGCTGCGCCATTAATTCTTCTATATATGTATAATGGACATCTTTGCCAGCCATTCTGACAGAGAGGGAGCAGTGCCAGAATACCAATGACAAGGGATAACGACTACCAGCTTGCAAAAAGAATCAAAGTAGATCCTTCTTACTGGTGTGAATAAACCTGGGGAGCAGAGGCAGGGGAGCCCTCAATACCATGACCTGGTTATACATAGAGAAAAATGAGGACTAAACTCCCTACTACACCTCCAACAAAGCTCAGAGATATATGTTGGGCAAATGAGGGCACTGATACCATCACAATAGAATTTTATTATTATTTTCCTGAGCCCTAATAGCCTTATGCATCCAGGTAAACATCTACTGTAAATCCTCATTGAAAGGTATCTCCAGCTTACGTTCCCATTCTACCACAACGCTGGGAAACAATTTTGACAGTTGTCTACAGAATTTATTTAGAAGCTCTGGACACTCTCCGGTCAGCTCTACCATGTACTACTTGTTATACACGGGATCATCCCAATACATGGAAAACCCAACAAAGTCTTTTTTGTCTTTTACTGGAACACCAGGATACCCTCTACAAAAGCAACATTATGTCAATTCCCAAACGAAGTGCTACTCTGTTAAACGCTTCGTATTACACCAGTGTGGCAACCTGGAGGCTGAACATTCACAAGATGGAGCATGGAACCATAGTACAATGTCTCTGGTAGTACCTACTAGATTGTAAGCTCTTCGGGGCAGGGTCCCCTCCTCCTGTATCACCATCTGTCATTTGCAACCCCTATTTAATAACAACAACAATAATAATAATAGTACTTCCACCTGAATGGGTAAATGAAGGTCTGGGGTTCTGTAGTAGCATTGGCACTAGGGATCTATACTGAGGACTATCACTGGGGGGTCTGCACTTTGGGGGTATGTACAAGGTAGTGTTTGTGGCTAGTCGTTACTGGAGGTCTATCACTGGGGGTTCTGTACTAAGCCCCACATTATAGGTTTGAATAGAGTTCTGCCTCTGGGGGTCTGTATTAAGGTTTGCCTGGGAGTATGTACTATATAGTATTTTTTATAGTCTATGCTGGGAACTAGTACTGAGCTCTGTCACATGGGCCTGTACTGAGGTTTTGCTTGGGGGTCTAAATTGGATACCAGAGGTGTATGTCATAGTGTTCACACATTTTCTGTGGAAACAGACTTTCGTTACAACAGTAATTTCTCTGTGTTTTGTTCCAGGAAGTGACTGCAGCATTGGACCTCTGGTACCTTCTTAGACCCAAGCGATATCTTGGTCATTCCCCCCAACCTCTGCTGTTAGAAGGGGTGACACTTTAAAGCTCAAATCATGTAGTCAAATACCAAAATTCATTTTTGTAGACAAAATGCAAACAATAATTGGGTAAACTAACTATGTTTCCTTTATATTAACTTATCAAAATAAATACATTATTTTTAAGTTGGATTTGTAAGCAAGTGAAAAGGACAGATGGACCTGAAGGAGGTACAGTCCCCCAAAATAAGGAACAATTGGAAAGTGTGTCTGAGTCAATTTGGGTGAGGTATAATTCTAATGATAGTTCATGTGATGCTTCCCTATTCCCAATAATATTCTTTTTATAATTTTTTTTTTACATTTATTATTCTTACATCTTTCGGGGCCATGTACCGTCAAATCTTGGGTGAGCACCTCCTCCCCTCAGCCAGAGCATTGAAAATGGGTCGTGGATGGGTATTCCAGCAAAACACACGGCCAAGGACACAAAGGAGTGGCTTAAGAAGAAGCACATGAAAGTCCTGGCGTGGCCTAGCCATATGGGGCCCAAATACTTATTTCACTCATTACAATAGATATCAAGCTCTGACTTTTGAGCACTGGGTGTTTGAGGGTTCTTTTGTTGTTATTATGTCTCTCACAGCTACAATAAACCTTCAATTACTATTATAGACAGGTCATTTCTTTGTCAGAGGGCAAATATACAAAATCAGCCGGGGATCAAATACTTCTTTCCCTCACTGTATGTATGCTAAGTAATCTATGTACATAGTCCTAAAATATGCAGGAAGGGCATTAATGATTTGCAACGTTCGCTGGTTAACCGAACTAAATGCTTAGAGAATACATCAGCTTCTAGTATGACATTAGATTGGTTGGATAGCTTAGAGTTAATGCTAAGGATTTATTCATATCTGTTGGTGTAAAATTGGCAAAGCCCAACTACACAAAACTTTACATACATGAAATGAATGTCCAGTTGTTCATAATGGTAACTCCAACTATGTCACCGTTGAGTGACCTGACCACTCATTGATATATTTTATATAAAGAAGAGTCCACAGAACAGATACAGAGCAATCCTCGGAGGAGAAGCAAACCAGCCCTGATATGGAGAGACTTTCTCTATTTTAGACATTTTCATTGCCCCCATTGTTGATCTTTCTACCCCCTTTTTTTTAGTTGGTTTTATTTAGAGGATATAATACATTAATATTAAAATGTTTGTGTCCCCTCTTGGAAGATTTGCCGAATTCACCCCAGTGACTATTGCTATCAGTACAGAAAGCAAAGTAAAAAAAAGAACATTTTGTCACCAGAACTATTTCCTTCTCTTCCTCCATTTTAAAATGTTTTGACTTTAAAATCGCTTTAAAGTGCATGTTCAGCCATTTTTTATTTGAGTTTTCTTCAGAGCAAGGAAGGGTAACCCTAATAAATTTATTTTTTTTGTCTGTACCCCACTAGGGAGATTCTTCTTCATTCCCTGTCCTGCAGATGCAACAGTTAGTAAGGAGAAATCTCTCCAAAGATAAACAAAAAGTGCTGCCCCTTACTTTTTGTCTTAGTAACAAGGATCACCTGGACAAATAAAGGGGGTAAAACTTTCCAGTGGTGACACAGACAGGAAAAATGAATTGACAAAGAAGCTAATTCTGCCCCGCTTTATGTAACAGTAATATATTATGCCTTTTCATTAACTTTTCTCTGCTGTGATGATTTTGTGCTCCATCTGTACCCTAAGAAGCCTTGCACCCACCTACAGCCCAATTCGCGCTTCTACACACCTAGTTATAATATTTTATGAAGGAGTTACGTGTACAGAGTGCCGCAGGTATTAAAGCCGTCACAGCATCTAATGTGTATTTATAGCATTGTTTACTTTTCAAATTTTCCCTTTGTGTACTGAGGGTGCAGGAACCGAAGTAAAATTCTAGTTATAAATTCAAATTTCACCTTCTCTCATTACCTCATGGGGAGAGATCAGCAAAGCTTTTCTTAGAGAAAACCTTCTGTCCAGTTGCATAAAATGTTATAATATTATTTTAATGGTCACCACTGCGAACAAAGTAACAAACACGTAACAATATACACCTGGAGTGCCTTACATGGCACTAACATACCACTCTATGATACATGGATTGATTTTATATGCAACCATATACTTATATTTCAAGTGCATGCCGTCAGACTATTTCACCTATTGTTGATGTTGTCTACCGCCCTGGGGGCTGACTGCCTCAACCCTGACCTTCCATGACTATTCTTCTGCTTAGTGATTTGGTACCATGTATCACCCTGCCCACCCTGGTGTTCCTAAAGACCGCAATCTGGCAGTAACTAGCAGCGCAACATCCTCACCACTAGAGGCTCTGGAGAAGACCTAGTTATTGCTTACACCATGTGCTTTCACCCTTCTCAGGGCTCACACCACTTCCGTGCAAGCCATAGTGCCCTGTTCCCCCAAACTTTACACTTTATTGCTGCACTGGATGACACCAACTATCGTTGCCAAATTGCTCTATATTACCTCCTCTTTTGGACTTACACAGAATATAAACTGCCCCATACATATTGCTGGACACACTTTAGACCTGTTAAAAACACAAACTCTTCAGCCTCACCCACCTAGACAACTCACTATTTCCCCTTTCTGATCACAACCTTCCCACCTTTAACCTAATTCTTGCCCCCCTTTGCCACACCCCAGACCTGGTCAATAGCAGAGAGATATCCGTAACCTTGACCACAACCTAATCTCTAATTGCTTGATGTCCTTAGCCCAAACTATGTCTAAAATAACATCTCCGGATAAAGCTACCACTATCATCTAGGCAGCTATCCCATACTGTTGGCCGCCACAGGAAAAGGCATCCTGGTAATTCCCTTCGTCAGCGTCATTGGCAGCAGCAGCAAGGAATATCCGACAAATAGCTGTCAGTCCTCTGCTCTGCAGCCTATGCATCCCCGGCTTCCCTTCTGATGTGAATGGTCCTTCTGCATCCCCTGCTTTGAGATTGTGCAGCTGAAGGAGATTGTGCTGAGACTAATGAGCAGAGTAGTTCCTGATTAAGTCCTGCACTGCCATTGACTGCTTAGGCTTAATGGCCCCTCTGATCCTATTGCTCTATGCCTGTTGTAGCGTTAGCTGGGCATATCTGTGCTTGAGAGATTCCTATGTTTTTTTCTGTTGCTGACCTTTGCCTGGTCCTTGACATTTTACCATACTCCTCATGGACTGATCTCTGCCTGGGACCCCGACTCTGCTTGTGCCCATTCCTTTGTACCTCGTTTGGTGGACTGATCTTCTGTGTTTGACTTCAACTTGTTTTCTGGATTTCCGTGTAGTTTCTGTACTGTGTATCTGTGGGCTCCTGGTCAGCTGCCAGCCCATCCCCAGATATCATCCTCCACCACCGGCTACAAAAGACTGTTTGTGCAACTGAGCGCAAGTGAAGGAAATCCGGCTTCAGCACACACTTCATGGACTACAAAGCCAGACTACAACACTGTAAATCTGCACTCACTTTCTCCAAGCAAAACAATTTCTCCACTGTCATTTCCTCTCAAGCTTCCAACCCACGCAGCCTCTATTCAACAATTGACTTTAGCCCTAGGCCCACATCTGCTCCCCCAACAACTACCTTCTCTGCCCAAGACTTGAAACTCTGAAACAGGTGGCTAGAATTGTCAAAATCAGACATGAATGGATATGAATCATCCATATCCACCTCTTCCAAATGTAAATCATCACTAACCTCCCTGAACCCTGTTAATCTGGATGGAGTCTCTTCTCATCTCCATCTACCACCTGTTCATTTGACCCAGTTGCCTCTGATCTACTCCTTTCCCATTCCTCCACCCTGGCCCCTGCACTAACCCAACTATTTAACCTTTTCCTTTCTATTGGTATCCACCCCTCCACTTTCAACCGTGCCATCATTCTCCCTATCCTGAAGAAACCCTCAAGCTTTTCCCATGTGTTTCCAAACTTCTCCCAATCATCTAGCTTCCATTCTATCTCCCGTCTCCCATATGTTTCCAAACTTCTCCCTATCATCTAGCTACCATTCTATCTCCCGTCTCCCATATGTTTCCAAACTTCTTGAGCGCCTTGTCTATGAAAAAAAACTTACCAATTACCTGAACACCAAACTCTCTCCTTGACCCCCTCCAGTCTGGTTTTGGAGCTGCTCATTACACTAAAACAGCCCTAACTAAAGTGGCCAATGTCCTCATCAGAGCTAAGTCTCATGGCAACTTTTCCATCCTCCTCCTCTTAGATCTTTCCTCTTCTTTTGACACAGTTATTCACTCCTTTTTGACCCAAATCATAAATTCCATTGGTATCAGTGACACTGCTCTCTCTTGGTTTGCCTCTTATCTGATCTGACCGCTCCTTTCAAGTTTCTTTCAATGGTAACTCCTCCTCACCCACTCTCTTCCCTGTTGGTGTTCCCCAAGGGTCAGTCCTTGGACCGGTTCTCTTTTCTCTGTACACCTCCTCTCTCGGTAGTCTCATATCCTCCTTTGGCTTACATCTGTATGCTGATGACACTCAAATCTATCTGTCCACCCCTGACCTGTCTCCCTCAGTCCTGGATAAGGTCTCATGCTGCTCATTCCTGAAACTCAGCCTGGATAAAACTAAATTTATCTTCTCCCCTTCAAATTCCAACTCTCCCCCTTTCATAATTCTAATTGTTAACAATACTGTTATTCATCCCCACCCCTCAGGCACCATGCCTTGACTTCACCTTCGATTCTGCTCGCTCAATAAGCTCAATAAGGATGAGCAAGCAAGCGAGATTTGTCAGTTCGATCTCACTGCGAATCGGGTCTTTCCTCACTTACTGAACATTTAAGCGAGAGCGGCCTTGTGATTCGCCATGAGGTTGTGTTCTCGCCGAACAAATGAGGGAAAAAGCAGAGGGCCGGAACAGTGACTTTTTCCGGTGTAAATGGAGCGGCTGCGAGGAAATCATTTGCTCCCAGGATGCACAGCAAGGCCCAGCAGCACAATCAGGAATACAGGGAATGAGGGAGGGGTTAGTCACTCCATCTTGTGTTCTTGGTAAAGGATAGGATTAGGCAGAGACATGGATTGTGACAGGGACAGGTTAGGAGTATTATATATATATATATATATATATATATATATATAAAATATACATACACACATATACATACATACATACACACATACTGCACTTTTTGATGCTACCTAGTTTGCTGCAGAAAAATTTTGTCCTGAATAAAAATATTTCAGTCTGATACCTTGTGCTATTTACCAAAAAAATGCAGGCTGCTGCAGAAAAATTTCTGTGATACGCTAAAAAGAAAATACAGATAGTTTAGTGTTTGATATCTATTCCTATTTACCAAACAAGACCTTTTGGTACAGTTAAATTTCTGGGGACGCACTACACCCAGCTTTAGATGTTCATTACCAATGCGATCCACGGGTCGTCATAGGGCCCACCGCCTTCTCCTGATGCTTCCTACACATTTCTGGGTGGCATTGACAATGTACTGCACCCAGCTCTCCATGACTCTTACCAATGCGGTCTCCCTGGTGATAACCGACCAGGGGCCACACACTGCTACTGCTCTCGCCGACCCACACTCCGTCTCTGGTCCTCCATCCTTTTGCCTCTACAACTTTATGGGTGGCATTCCTAACACGTCATCCAGATCCAGATCAACGGTTTTTCCTGCAGTTTTGATGACAAAAATTGCCGCTAATGGGGTGAGTTCACCCTTTCTCAATGTCCTAATGTTTATGCCGCCTTCTGGACGCTGTCCCTCATCCAAAAGTCCTATTTGCCTGCTGTCGTTTTGCCTGCCATTTTCTGGAAAACCACACAGTCTTTTGGAACTTTTGTATTTTTCCCTTGTTGCCTTGTTCTCCTACATATACCTAGCAAATTTGGTGGTTCTAACATGTATGGGGGCTTCCGTTAACTAAAATGGAATTTGCAAAATCCATTTGCTGAAATTTCGCAGATCCATCGTAAGTTTAAGGAAATTTTGGCAAGACTATCAGAGGCCTTCTCACTCATCCCTACAGTTCTCATGCAAAAGCAATCAGTACAGTTTGATGAACCTGTCTGTTCTTCTCTCCATTTCTGGCCATCAAAATGATCCTGTTCTTGCAGCACTGTAATGCAATGATCATTTTAAATATATATTTTGTATAGCCGATATGAAAAATCATTTATTTAGAATTCTTGATATAACATAGCTTAACAAAAAATGCGTTTTTACTTGCCAAAAATGTTTTAATATAGTTAGTGTATTTCAGGGCTTTAGTTCTTGTGACACAGGAATCGGAACAGATGATTTTACCAACAACAAATGTTACCAACAACAAACACAGCATATTATTATCAATCTTTATTTACACCGATGTTTTGCATTTTATATAATAAATGTAGCATTATTCTCATGAAACTTTCATTTGCCTTCATTTTTTTCTTACATTTTCTTTTTTACAGAAATATGAGTTCAAGAAGAAGAAACATTGCAGAATTGGTGAAACAAACATATCCTGCATATTTTAGTATTAAACTGGGGGACCAAGATAAATATTGGGCTCCCCATATGGTATGCAAAACTTGTGTAACGTGTCTACGTCAGTGGAAAAATGGACATTTAAAAAGTTTGTAATCTGGTGTACCTATAGTATGGCGAGAGCCCAAAATTCATCATAATTATTTTTATTGCTGTGCTGTGAATGTAAAAGGTTACAAGAAAAACAAGTGGGAGTACGGTGATTTGGAATCGGCAAGACGACCTGTGCCGCATGGTGCTGGTGTTCCCATAGCAGTGTTCAGTCCCTGATATTCCTGTATCCGACATGCAGGATATACAGGGAGTGTAATCCAGGAGTTAGCAGTGAATATGAAGTGAATATGTTTCATCAAACCAGCAGTTCTCCCAAGAAGAGCTCAGTGATTTAATACGTGATCTAAGTCTGGCAAAACAAGCATCCAAGCTTTTGGCATCCAGGCTAAAAGAAAAGAACTGTCTGAGACCGGAGATAAAATAACGGTTTAAAGTACAAGAGAGGTGACACTCCGACCATATCTCATTGAAAATGGAGACTTTGTGTTGTAACATCCCTGGACTACTAGCCCATATGGGAGGACCAGAATACCGAGCAGAAGACTGGCCGCTTTTCATAGACAGTTCCACTCCAAGTTTGAAATCTGTTTTACTGCATAATGACAACTGCTATGCATCAATTCCAATTGGTCACTCAACAAAACTTAAAGAAAATGGTTTGGCAAGAAAATGTTTGTTGATTAGTGTTAATTTTACAAAGTGAATGTAAGTGGAATAAACGTACCCCCCCCCCCAGAGGTAATCCTGAAGGTGGATTTTCTAGGCAAAAATCAGTATTCCCGAGTCACACTCAGAGTAGCTTTTAACTAAAAAAAACCCACTTACCTTGTTCTGTCACTGTCTCCCGGCGTCCTGCTCCTCTGATCTCCAGCAGCGAACTGCAGAGACGAGATCTACGGGGTTTCCCAGTGATGTCAGTATATTGATCAATGCCGGCGGCAGGATCGACAGGAAATTCAAATAACTTTGTATTGGATTCAATACAAAATAGCTGTTTTGAGTCCAATACAAAGAATATAATATAAAATATTATGGTTATTGTTTTGTTATTTAAAGTTTAGTATTAAGTTTATTAAATATTAGTGAATTATGCCTAAGAATTAGAGCCTACAATAAAAAATAAATTTCACTGCAAAAAATTGTACCACCTTCTGCGTGGAAATTTGGCCTGAATTAGACCACTAGGGAGGTTAAAACTAATGCATTCCCTGGCCTTAATGAACAAATTACTTTTAAATGTGTTTTGGACTGATTGGATACATCCATATAACAAATATATTTAATAATTAGAAAGCTTATCAATTCATTTTCATTATTTGGGTCAAATGTATAATTACAGTATATATAAATAAAATTGTATTTATGCGTGTGTGTGTGTATTGATCCTTGACGGTGTGCCTTTTGCTAATACATTTACATTTAATTACATTTTTTAATCTTTTACAAATTTCTGGCCTGTAATAATGCTTTTGAGAAAATGTAATGCAAATGGCCGAGTGCAATCAAAGGCAAAAAAAAAATAAAACACAAAAACAGAAATTTCTTTATGGCCAATGTATCTGTGTCAGATATCCTGCTGTAATGATTATAAAAAATGATTACTGCTTTTTGCATTTAAAAGTCACCCCGAGTCACACTCAGGATTACCGCTAGGTTGTTAAACAATGCATAAATAAATAAAAAATACTGAAAAAGCAATAATTCAGTATATTCGGTAAACACCAACGTCACATACCTATAGACAAAACCACATAAATATATTTTGTATTATTTTGAATTGGATTGGATACAGGACTTTGTATTGAATCCAATACAAAATATTTGAATTTCCCGATACGACCTCCGTCGACGGGTGTATGCACGGACATCATCAGGAATCGCAGAGGGACACAAACACGAACGCCGGGTGTTCTAATTCTTTCCATATTTCCATGCAAATAGCATTACATTTTTTGCATGTAAATTTATTTTAGATTGTACGCTATAACTCTTAGGCATAACCGAAATATGTCCAAAATTTTGTAAATTTAATAATAAACTTTAAAAAAATTTATGAAACAAAAAAAATAATAGGTGTTTAATGTAACTGTACAGTAGCTTATATAATAAAATTTTATCTATATTATTTAAAGATTTACTTGTATTGAATCTAATACAGCTTTTTTGTATTAAATCCAATACAAAATTCTTTGAATTTTTCTCCCGCACCGACGCATGCACCAACGTCTCTGGGAATCCCCGGAGATCGTCACTGCACACACCGGGAGAAGACAGAAGAGAGAAGGCGTCTCCAGAGAAGATGCAGGGAACAAGGTAAGTGTTTTTTTTCAGTTCTAATCTGATTGTCATACAATGTTGTATGACAATCAGATTGCACTGTAACGCTTTTTTCTATTTTTAGCTACCCCGAACCTGGTTCAGGGTAAACGCTTTCAGCAAGTTTTCTTATGTATAATGTATATCTACATTACCTTTGGAAAAATGAAAATGGTTTGTAGTTACTGTCTTCTGGTATTTGCTGCAAAAAAAGGAAAGTCAAACTCTGCCAACTAGAAACACCACCACAAGGACTTTGTAATTACACATCAGCAAATACCTCAAAGTCAAATTATTTTCTTAACATCAGAAAATACAACTTATATGTTTCCAAATGTCATCATTCAGTGCCACATAAGTTGTTTAACAGCCTGGATTTCCATCCACAATTACGGTGCAAAGGCAAATTTACCATAGAGCAGGATCGTTACTTCTGCCGCCAGATCATCCACCTAAATTTCTACAACTATATTTTACTGAAAAGGTGTAGGTGCACCTACATCTCTGGAACAAAATTTGAGATTGTCTTAAAGTTACAAAGGATGTTTCATGAGCACAATGTTCTTATTAAACAATTTAAAAGAGCATTGGAAAATATGACATTATTTAGGGTAATTTAATTGTATATTGTACGTATACTTTTAAAACCTGTAAAAAAAAAATCAATTTAACACTATAGCTTAATTTGTTTCCTTTTCCTATACAATATAAGATTGCAATAAATAAATACCCGGGTAACTCCGGGTAATCAGCTAGTATAGATATATAGAAGAGACGTGGGATATGATCACGCTGTATAAATATTTATACAGTCCATATAGAGAATTCTCTTCCCCATTATTCACTGTAAGGTCATTACAAAGCACAAGGGGGCGCTCCTTGTGTCTGGAGGAAAAGAAGTTTAAGCTCCGGATAAGGAAGGGATTCTTCACTGTAAGGTCTGTGAAAATGTGGAATTGGCTCCCTTATACATACACACATATACATATACACACACATATACACACACACACACACACATATACATATATTCTGGTAGATTACTGGGGGTTGCTCATGGTAATGGGACGCCTACAGGGCAGATTAGAGGCAGCAGACTCCAAAAGTCCAAAATAAACACATTTTTTTTTTAGCCAGGTGTTATAGCACACTTCACAGCAAAAACAATAAAGAGTAGCCCAGCTGGGCCTCTGGCTACTCACTTAGTGGCCCTCACTTACCAACACATTCACTATATCAGTACTGTTCCACTCAGTTTTGTAGTACTGTTTGGCTGCTAGCTTTCCTGGAACACTGGTGCTCTCAGCCTGGATCCCTCTGGCTGATTATTTCCTCCTTACCGTACACCTGAGTGCAGGTGCATTAACCCAGTCAGGATTGGGTTGGGCCAAGGAACCCAACCTTTCACTCCCTTGGCTGGCTCCAGGGCCCTATAGTCCCTAGTTTCTTCCTAAAAACCTATACAAATATAATCATACTCTCTTTCCCTGGAGCCTTTTTAACACTTTCCCTGATGTTCTTAGTAACACTCTGACACATCATCCCGCCCTTGTTCAACCTTGTGGGGTTGGAGACAATATTCCAATACAATTAACCCGGGATAGGGAGTCTTCACTCCCCTGCATTTTCTTGCTCTATCCTTTCTGTAGGCTGCCATTGAAGACCCGTGTCTTCCTTTTTCTAGACCAAAACACAACACACACACAAAAAAAAAAAATTAGGAGACCTGGTGCTCTGGACCAATTTGTCCCTGGCATCTTTAACTTCCGACAACTCTGTCACCAACAACCGGTTGGTCTCCTGCTGTGCTCAATCATGTCCTCTGTGTAATTCATTAGCTTGCTGTGCAGCATTAGCAACCATTAGCTGCTTCAGAATCTCTTTATTTTGCTGCTACTTGACACACTGGCCCTTTAAGCAGCGAAGATTGTCGCAGTGGATTTAATCTGCCCTCATCCTCCAACAAATTTGGTAAATCACTGGGGGTTGCTCATGGTAACAGGATGCTTACAGGGCAGATTGGAGGCAGCAGATTCCAAAAGTCCAAAATAACAGCAGTTTTTATTTGTTTGGGCAAGTGTTACAGCACACTCCACAGCTTCACAACAAAAACAAACAGAAGCCCGGCTGGGCCTCTGGCAACCTCACTTAGGTGCCCTCTCTTCCTAACACATAACTATATCAGTACCGTTTTGTAGTAATGTTTGGCTTCTGGCTTTCCTGGAATACTTTCCTCGACGTTCTTAGTGACACTCTGTCACATATTATATATACGAATATAACCTACTGCAAAAACAATGTATAGCTATTAAATACATGTTGATATATTATTTCTGTTAATTATGGAGTTGTATTACCTCCCCTTGTGTTTTGCTGTTTATTGTTTGTTTACTGTTTTCTCTTTTTCATTTTTAAAATTGGGTTGTAATTGTTTTCTTATGTTTGTAAATAAATTGCTGTATTAACCACCCGAGCAATAAACCCAACCTTGGTTCGGGTTTAAAAAAACTACAATTATCGATAAACCCGAACTTTTCTCACTGTATAAAAATACAGTGAGAAAAGTTTGGGTTTATCAATCACTTACCTGGTCCCGCTGCGATCATCCAGCGTCGTCCTCCAGCGTCAGGTGCCTTCTCCGGGCCGGCTTCTTCTCCCCCCGTGCGTGTACATCGGCGCATACAATGACATCGGCGCGTGTGCAGGAAATTCAAATTGAAACTCATTTTGTATTGGATTGAATACAAACTCCTGTATCCAATCCAATACAAAATAATTCAAAATAAATACAAAGTATGTAATTGGTAAATTCAAACTCATTTTGTATTGGATTGAATACAAAGTCCTGTATCCAATCCAATACAAAATAATAGAAAATATATTTATGTGGTTTTGTCTATAGGTATGTGACGTTGGACTGTTGGACACTAGGGAGGTGTTTTAGAAAAATATATTACTATACAGTATACCGAATTATCGCATTTTCAGTATTTTTCATTTATTTATGTTTTCTTGTTTAAGCTGATTTTCGTGTCTTTTATTTAATTTTATTAAAAGTATTTTTTTTACATGATTGTGTGTTTCAAACATTTTTTTATATTCATGATATCTACTACAACCCTTGTTCGGACATATTTCTGTAAGTTACAGGTCTACAATTTAAAAAAGAAATTTCATGAAAAACAGTGTACCGCTATTGGCACAGAAATCTAGACATAAGTGTAACGTTAGCCCAGGTGGTTAAACATTTCTCTTTGGAATTTGTTTCTGGGTACTTTTGGCACCACACTAAGAAAACGTTTTAATAATTTCCTGACGATTGTCCCCACATATGATTCTTTACTTTGATTTCAGGGTTCTAAATATATATACATCATTTCTGTCCCTCTTAGGCACGGTATACTGCCCCATATACTCATTTGAGAAATGCTTGCGCTCCAGATTGGAACACAATAGGTTGCGTTTTCCTCTTCTGTTGGCAGAACACTTCAGAAATTGAGATTTGCATTACAGCTTTTCCATAGCAGCGGTGACCCATATATTACCTCTCTATTTTATCAGGAAATATTTAGAGGAGCTTTTAATGCTTTACATTTTACCCCCTTAAAGCATTAAGAGATGCCACATCATTGAATTTGTACCATCCTGGGGCACTCCATTTTTGCTCTTGCTAACCATAACATCCCCTACAGTTACTCGGCATTTGGTGCATCTATGTGTTTTTCCTGATTATTAGGAGCACGTATGTATAGCATAGTTAATGCCCAGGTCCTGTGAATTGTCAAACAGGATCCAGGTGACTACATGTTTATAAATGTTTGTAATTATGTACTGATCCTTTATGTACAAATATATAATTAAGTTTTGCATGCAACCTGGTAGCCGTAATTCGCTTTTCTCTAACTTTCTGGGTTTTTTTTTTCATATTTAAGAGCTGGCTGTGGTATTTAGGACTAATCAGTAAGTGGAGAAATACACACTATTCTCTATTTATATATGTAGTCTATCACTAAAATGAACACAATATTTTTTAATTTTTTAATTTTATTACTTTTAGATACAATAAATTTTCTGTTTTCTGTAATAGGACAGCTACAATTATTGTGTACATAATGAGTGCAAATGTCTACCTTCAGCCAGAATGGAAATCATAGACTTATCAGAATTTTTTAGGTTTTGAGAATATATTCCATATTATAATTACGTTTTATGATGATATTTATTATTTCTTCTGTGGTGGTTTATGGAGTCACCAGGTCACCGTACACCTCCACCTCGCACAGGGTCAGGGTTTCATAGCGCTTTGGGATCAGTATGGCTATGAATCGTCCCACCGTCCCATTACAGCAGTAACTTGTTGTGGGGACAGAAGTGTCAGTGATCACATCGCAACTGTGGAGAACAAACAAAAATCAACACAATGATAGATACAAATCACAAAGAGCTCTATGGTGGTCCTGGATTCACTCATTCACTTCCAGGAGGTTTACAAAACATTCCCATAAAGCCTACACTGCTATGTGATATAATAACCTCATTGGTAATAAAATAAAGTCATGCAGTGGTCTGTTATTTTGGGTTCAGAGTAGTGCTGAGAGTCTAAAGCTGCGTACACACTTCCAATTTTTGTCGTTGGAAAGGATCTTTCACGATCCTTTCCAACGACAAGGGAGTGCACGATGCATGAACGATGCTGTACATACAGCACCGTTCATGCTCAATGGAGAGGGGAAGGGGAGAGCACAATGAGAAATGAGTTATCGTTATAGCTATTAGCTGTGTCACCATCAAATAGATTTGTTTAATGATATTGAAGCTGTTTCAACCAGCTTCATCCGTTCACTTTAAATGTTGTTATCCGCAGTGTAATTTCATTCAATGATTATGATTTTAAAAACGAAGAATCAGGCATTCCCTCATAAATTCCCCTGTGGGAGAATCTTCCAGGTCCATGTGTTTCAGTGGCAGTAATTGATTCCCACCTGGTAATGTTTGAGGGAATATCAGAGCTCCTAGCGTGTCTAATATATATTGTAGTCTTTTTATGAAATAATCACTCTTTGCTATTTTTATTTCTGTGTTTTATAGCCAAATGTTGAAATTGTGTTGTGAATTAACTACACATATATTGGTAACCACTCTTTTATATATTTTATGCTGTACATCACCAAAGTGCTATAATGGCACTATAAAAATAAAAGAATAATAAAATCAGATGTTTTATTTTGCATGAAAATGCAATTGAACTATAACACTGCCCTAAAGAATTTAATTCCTTGGTGGCTTCCTCTTATTAAGTTATACTAACTGACCACAAGCCAGGAATGGATACTGTACTATTCATTTCTGTATTGCACTATTGATATAATTATCTTTAAAGAATACCTGAAAAAGCCTTTTTTTCTTAACTAACTGCTTCAGCGAGATTAAATTCAGACTTTCCTCATCAAGTGCACCATAGAAATATTTGCATTATTTTACATTTATTGTTCTCACCTCCGGGTTCAGGAGTGCAGCACCAGGACAGACCCAGGGATATCAGCAAAAACAAAGCCACCAAAGCCATCGTTCTGGATAAGACATTTGGACAAAGAGTAAAACTATTACTTTATGCAAGCTAAATAACAATGCAGAAATATCAGAAAGTCAGGTATGATGAACCAAATCAATAGGTTAGTCAGTAATGTCTTAAGTTGGAGGGAGCCCAAAAATATATCCACACAGTGGATCCACACTGCGCCATTAATACTTCTATATATGTATAATAGACATCTTTGCCAGCCATTCTGACAGAGAGGGAGCAGTGCCAGAATACCAATGACAAGGGATAACGACTACCAGCTTGCAAAAAGAATCAAAGTAGATACTTCTTACTGGTGTGAATAAACCTGGGGAGCAGAGGCAGGGGAGCAACCTCAGAAGATAGGGGAGCCCTCAATACCATGACCTGGTTATACATAGAGAAGAATGAGGACTAAAAATGGTGAACAGGCACACAAGTCTGCCAAATATGCAACATAGTCCCTGTCTCCATTTTCCAAACAAAGTGCTACTCTGTTAAACACTTCCCATTACACCTGTGTGGCAACTGAAGGCTCCACAAGATGGAGCATGGAACCATAGTACAATGTTTCTGGCATGCCCCCACCCAAATGGGCAAATACAGGTCTGCACTAGCATTTGCACAGGGGGGCTGCAATGGGGATCTATACTAAAGATTGTCACTCGGGGGTCTGCACTGGGGTGTCCGTAATTATGGGTATGTACAGGGTAATGTTTATAGGGTTGATCATTACTGGAGGTCTATCACTGTGGTTCTGTACTGAGCCCCACACAATGGGTTTGAATTTTGAGTTCTGCCTCCTATATGTACCATAAAGTATTTACTATGGTCTATGCTGGGAATATTACCTTGTACTGAGCCCCACACAATGGGTTTGAATTTTGAGTTCTGCCTCCTATATGTACCATAAAGTATTTACTATGGTCTATGCTGGGAATATTACCTGGGAATTCTGGGAAGTGGGAAGATGTCACCATTGAGTGACTTATTGATATATTTTGTTGAAAGAAGAGTCTACAGAACAGATACAGAGCAAAGCTCAGTGGAAAAACAAACCAGCCCTGATATGGAAAGACTTTCCCCCTTTTAGAACTTCCTATTGCCCCATTGTTGATCTTTCTACCTCAATTCCCTCTTTTTGGTTGGATATATACATCTCTAAATAAAAAGCATTGGTTTGTCCGGATTACTATTGCTATCATTTCAGAAGGTAAAGAAAATATTGATTGAATATTGAATATTGATTATGTTACCAGCTTTATTACCTTCTCTCTCTTCATCTTAAAATGTTTTTGGCGTTACACTCTAAAGTATATGTTTAACCAATTTTATTTTAGTTTAGTTTTCTACATCGCAGAAAAGGGTAACCCTGTTATGTTATGTTTTTGCTTGTCTGTACCCCACTAGGAAGATTCTCTTTCATTACGTCCTGCGGATGTGATAGTAAGTGAAGGGAAATCTCTCCAAAGAAAAACAAACAGTGCTCTAAAGATAATTCAGAATGTTAGATTCCCCCTCACCTTTTGTCTTAGTAATAAGGATCACCACGACAAATAAAGAGGGTAAAACTTTCCAGTGGCAACACAAAAGAAAGAAGCTTTGCACTCACCTACACCCCCATTCCCTCTTCCACACAGGTATAATAAAATATGAAGAATCCTACCTGTACAGAGGGCTGCAGATATTAAAGCTGTCCCAGCCTCTGATGTGTATTTATAACATTGTTTACTGTTCAAATGTTCCCTGAGGGTGCAGGAGTCTAGCTATAAATTCAAATTTCACCTTCCCTATTTACCTTTGTGGAGGGTTCAGTAAAAGCTTTTCTTAGTGAAAACCTTCAGTCCAGTTGCATAAAATGTTATTATATTATTATTTTAATGGTAACCACTGAAAACAAAGTAACCAACATGTGAAAAATGTCACTATAGCACTATCATACCACCATATGATACATGGATAATTTTATTACCGTATTTTTCGGCGTATAAGACGCTCCGTTATATAAGACGCACCCAATTTTAAAGGAAGAAAATCTAGAAAAAAAAAAGATTCTGAACCAAATACTGTAGTAAAATATTTTATATCAACTGTATAAATTTAACAATTCATACTCTTCTGACCACCCTGTGCCAATTCATCCCCTTCTGATCACTCTGTGCCAATGTATCCCCTTCTTATCACTCTGTGCCAATTCATCCCCTTCTGATCACTCTGTGCCAATGTATCCCCTTCTGATCACTCTGTGCCAATGTATCCCCTTCTGATCACTCTGTGCCATTGGTGCTAGGTTTACCATGGTTAAGCAAACATAATCCCATTATCGATTGGCAAGCAAGAGGGATTCTTGATTGGAGTGAATATTCCATAGACAACTGCCTTAACACTTCGCTTTCTGTTGTAACCACTAAGGTGTTACCTTCATTTTTTTCTGAGTTTGCTGATGTATTCTCTAAAAGTGGAGACCAGGAGTTACCTCCACATCGAGAATATGATTGCCCCATCAACCTTATTCCTGGAGCTAAGCTGCCTAAGTCTCGGTTGAATAATCTTTCCGAACCCGAAAAAGCAGCCATGCGAGAATATATTGCTGAGAGTTTGGCTAAAGGTGATATTAGATCATCCAAATCTCCTGTAGCCGCCGGGTTTTTCTTTGTTAAGAAAAAGGACGGAACTCTTAGGCCATGTTTGGACTTCCGGGAGCTTAACCGTATTAGTGTCCATGACCCTTACCCTCCTCCTTTAATTCCAGATTCAGAATCAGAGAAGGGGATGAATGGAAGACGGCCTTTAATACCCCTGAGAGTCATTTTGAGAATATGGTCATGCCTTTTGAGTTAACCAATGCTCCTGTGGTTTTTCAACATTTCATTAATGGCATCTTTCACCATCTGGTGGGCAGGTTTGTTGTAGCGTATCTGGATGATATACTAATTTATTCTCCAGACATGATGGCCCATCAGGATCACGTGAAGCAAGTGTTACAGATCCTGAGAGAGAATAAATTGTATGCGAAGATGGAGAAATGTGTTTTTGCTGCTCCGGTGGTGCAGTTCCTGGGTTACTTAATCTCATCTTCAGGTTTTCGTATGGATCCTGAAAAAGTCCGTGCGGTGTTGGACTGGGATTGACCCGAAAATCTGAAAGCACTTATGCAATTTTTGGGGTTCACCAATTACTACCGTAAATTTATTTTGAATTACTGGACTGTGGTTAAGCCTTTAACAGACATGACGAGGAAAGGCTCAGATTTCTCAGTCTGGTCAGATGCAGCATTGCAAGCCTTTTCAGCTGTTAAAGAGTGTTTAACTTCTGCCCCTATACTGGTGCAACCAGATGTGTCACAACCATTTATTGTGGAAGTAGGCGCATCTGAAGTAGGGGTAGGAGCAGTCTTATCGCAGGGTCCTTCACCTAGTAAATGGCGCCCATGTGCTTTCTTCTCTAAAAAAACCTCTCTAATGTGGAGGGAAATTATGATTTAGGTAATAGAGAGTTGCTGGCCATTAAGTTGGCTTTTGGGGAATGGTGTCATTGGTTGGAAGGAGCGATTCATCCTATTACGGTAATTACCGATCACAAAAATCTGGCATATTCGGAGTCGGCTAAACGTCTGAACCCAAGACAGGCCAAATAGTCGTTGTTTTTTACCAGGTTCAATTTCATTGTCACCTATCGCCCTGGGGTTAAGAACATCAAGGCGGGCACTTTGTCACATTGCTTTCTTGAGGGGGGGTGATTCGGAAGATCCTGGTCCGATATTGTCTGAGGGGGTAGTAATATCCGCCCTCTATCCCAATCTTGAGGCAGAGGTATTGGAGGCCCAGGGAGATGTGCCGGATTCTTGCCCTTCGGGGAAATTGTTTGTTCCTTATGAATTACGACATAAGGTGTTCGAGAAACACCACTGTACAGTCCTTACAGGACACCCTGGGAGCAAATCCACAGTTGATCTCATCTCTCGTAGATTCTGGTGGCCGGGGTTGCGTAAATGTGTTGAGGGCTATGTGTCAGCATGTAGTACTTGTGCTCGTGCTAAGGTGACACATACTCGGCCTTCTGGATCCCTACTTCCATTGTCAATCCCATCCCTACCTTGGACTCATTTATCGATGGATTTTATCACTGATTTGCCGAATTCCTCAGGAAAAAGCGTGATTCTGGTGATTGTTGATCCCTTCAGTAAGATGTCACACTTTATTGCATTGCCATGGCTACCTAATGCTTAAACCCTGGCACAAGTGTTTGTTGATAACATCGTGAAGCTACACGGTATTCCCACGGATGTGGTGTCTGATAGGGGGACTCAATTTGTTTCCAGATTCTGGAAAGTGTTCTGCACTCGTCTGGGGATACAATTGTCCTTCTCTTTGGCCTTTCATCCTCAGTAGAATGGACAGACTGAACGCACCAACCAGAATCTGGAGACCTATTTGAGATGTTTTGTCTCAGAGAATCAGGAGGAGTGGTCTTCATTTTTGTCTTTGGCCGAGTTTGCCATAAATACCCATAGGCAGGAGTCCACTGATAAGTCGACGTTTTTTGGGGCATATGGGTTTCATCCACAATTTGGCACATTTTCTGGTACTGAGACTTCAGGCATTCCTGAAGAGGAAAGATTTTCCTCTTCTTTGTTATCTATTTGGCATAAAATTCAAAATAATTAAAAAAAGATGGGCAACAAGTATAAAAGTATGGCTGACAAGAGACGTATGAGTGGTCAGGACCTAAGAGTGGGTGATTCTGTGTGGCTGTCCACAAGAAACATTAAGTTGTACCTTCTTGGAAGTTGGGTCCAAGATTTATTGGTCCATATAAGATCTCTACCTTTATTAACCTAGTTGCTTTTCGTCTTGAACTTCCACAGGCTTTAAAGATTCATAATGTGTTCCACAAATCACTGTTGAAGAGATTTGTTGAGCCTTTGGAACCATCTTCCTTGCCTCCCCCTCCCGTCATGGTAATCTGGAATTTCAGATTGCCAGGATACTGGACTCCCGAATTCTCCGCAGATCTCTCCAGTTTCTCGTTCACTGGAAGGGGTACAGTCCGGAGGAGAGAATGAGGGTTCCAGCAACTGACGTTAATGCTAGTCGTCTAGTGAGAGTTTTCCACAGGGCTAATCCGGATAAGGTCAGTCCTTGGTGTCCGGAGGCCACCCCTAGAAGGGGGGTACTGTCACGGTTCCTTCTGTGACAGAAGTTTGAGGATCTGTCAGACAAGCTGCATGTGAGATTATCTGACAGTCTCTTTGTTTTTACTTGTTTCTGTGTTGTTGTTTGTAATGAGCACTCCCCTTGTTTCAGCTGCAGCTACTGGTCATTACTGCTCCTCCATTTAGTCTGGCCTCACACTTCATGCTGTGCGGTTGATATTCACTGCTGGGATGTGAATAGCTGGAGTGTTGTGCCATCTTGAGTTCCTGCTTATATATCTGCTATTAGGATAAGTTGCTTTACTAAATTGGGGCCTCGTGACTGAGGTTTGCAATAGAGGGTCTGTGGTTAATCTAGAATAGGGGACTGTAATGGATGTATGAAATGAAGGGCTGTGACTTAGTTCCGTCACTGTGGGTCTGTATTGAGATCTGCAACAAAAGCCTGTGACTGAGGACTGAAAGGAAGGGAACTTTTACCGCACAGGCACAAACAGCCATCAAGATGGCAGCTGGGATAAATTGTGAGATTCTAATATCCCAACAAAACATAGTTTGTTAGTATACACAAGGACATCGTACATTGCTTTTTATGCTTTCTATGTATGATGATCTCTCTGGAGTATTGCCCCATTGTGGTTTTTGTCAACTCACTGCTGCACACAATTCTGTTCATTTATGAGCATTGCCCCAATAAATAAAGTGAATGTCTTGCCAATAGAGATTGTAGATTTCGAGTACCAGTGTCAGGGAGTAGAGCTCACTCGCATAGGAGTGACTGAGTTTTACCAGGGTTCCTCCTTATAATGTAGCAAGACAGAAGATTGTGCATCACAGTTTTAGGGGTTCATCATAACCTATATAAAGAGAGAGTTATGGTAGCAAAGGGTCTTACGGTGAAAGATCACATGCAAAATCAATCATTACATTCAATACTAATGGCTGAGCGTTAGCTTCCTTGCTAGGACCCAAATGCAGCACCAGCGGGATCCTGTCCTAAAGTCCTGACCTTTCTTCTGGGTCACTTCC
Organism: Pyxicephalus adspersus; assembly: GCF_032062135.1. NCBI lineage: Eukaryota > Metazoa > Chordata > Amphibia > Anura > Pyxicephalidae > Pyxicephalus > Pyxicephalus adspersus. The sequence goes on along the minus strand of NC_092862.1, from coordinate 2,146,861 downwards.
CCTTTTCCCTTTTGAAGCCAAGGGCCACTGGGAACCAGGCTCATCGCCTCAGTAGTCCAGCCAAGGTGTTTAATATTTACCCGCAGGAGGCTCCTCTGATCAGGCATTGTAAGTGTTTACATAGGCGCCTATGTAGAGGAACTGAACTCAGGTAACTCTTACCTAACAGCATATAAATAGGTCATTATAAAATATGCTTTTTTCTAATGGCATATAGATGTTTTAAAGATTTGAACAGCACAAACATTTTTTTAGGGCTAAGGGTATTGTGTGCCATTAGTAAGAATGCTTTTTTAGGGGAACACTGAGTTTAATGCAAGCCCGCCTGCCAACTCCACGGCCTCCTAGGTCATGGCGTCACCACCTAGGTGGCCGTGGTAAACAACCCGTGAACTAGAAGTTCCATCTATTCTCATTCTCCAATACATTCAATTGCTCCGATTTCAAACCACGAATGCGTGGGTGCATGTAGCTTTGGATTTGGCTTGGTGAATCAGGCTCAAAGATATGAGAGATATTTTGAATGTATTTCACAACTTAAAGCAATATAGGCAGAGTGAAAGGAAGGAGCAGATGGGTGGGTGGTATCGGGTAGATTTCAGCGAGCTTTTCCCTGTCACTTTAGCATGTAGTGGGTGGCAGGGTGCATCTAATCATGTATATGTGGTCCAGTAAGCATGAGCAGATACATTATTTATCATTTTGGGATAGTGGGTGAATCTGGTGTCTGGTCATCACATCTTTAGGGGAACACCTCCATTTGCACTACCACCAAGAGATTTGCCCACCTTAGACGCCCGATTCTCATCCTTCTTCTACTCCTCTGCTTCTTCCTCATCTTCCTTCTTTTCCAGGGACACTACCTCTACATTGTCAACTACAACATCCTATAAACCTACAAAGATCCTTGGAGCATAATGCCCTGCTCAAGGAAAATGGTGGCATTTTGTGCCTAAACTACCCTACCACTCAAGACATGAGCTGCTGAGAGATCTGCAGACCCAAGCTGACATGTGGCTAACCTTGCAAAGCTCCAACTAGGGAAGGTTCTGCTTGGTAACTTTCCCAGCCTTTTGCCCCTTACACACTTACACACTACGTCTGGCCCATGTATTGAATATAGTAGTTTAACACTTCATGACTATAAGTGAAAGTCTGCTGGGTGTGATACACAAACATTCAAAAAATTTCTTTTATAACTTTTATTTTTTTAATCACGTTTTTTACATTTTTTTTCCGAATTTTGACCATTAAATCTCATGTTTTTCGGGTCGGGACTATCCGAATTCGAAACAGCCATATTGAGGTTGAATATAAGGACAACCTGAATTCGAACACCACCACATCACCCCCTGGTTTTATGATTATAGATTTTTTAGATTATTTTTAGAGCTTTGGATAGCTTTGGTTTGTTGAGCCATGAAATTGGGTTGAAGCGGGATATTGTCAAAGTTTGATTCAAGAATATATTTTGTGGCTCCATCCACAAAAGTTTGTATTACAGTTAGAAGATAACAGAGGAAAGGCCTAGATTTGGGTTTCGGTGTGTTGTCGAATGTGGTTTTAAGTATAAGTCTTCTTGCAAAAACGGTTAATATGTTTACATCAAATTTATCAATTGTGATGGTTGGGCAGAAGAACAGGCTCATTCTTAGTACTTGTATTTCATCCTGTGAAAGTTGACAGGAGGAAAAATTGATAATGTCCATTCCCTGGCCCCTGCCCTAACTGAACTATTCAACCTCTCCCTTTCTACTGGTGTATACCCCTCCACTTTCAAACATGCCATTCTTCTCCCTATGCTGAAGAAATCCTCAGTTGACCCCTCCATACATTCTAGCTACCCTCCTATCTCCCTTCTCCCATATGTCTCCAAACTTCTTTAGTGCCCTCTCTACAAAAGACTCACCCATTACCTGAGCACCAACTCTCTCCTTGACCCCCTCCAGTCTGGTGAGCTTCCCATTCCACTGAAACATCCCTTACTAAAATGAATATGAAAACTGGCAACCTATTCAGCTGTGTTAAGAAACAGCGACATCTTGTGGTTGAAATGCAAAACGTCAGTAGTCTTATATTTAATTACAATCATTAAACAGTGAATGCTATCTTCTCAATCTCACAGGTGTTCCCCAAGGGTCAGTCCTTGGACCGGTTCTCTTTTCTCTGTACACCTCTACTATGACAATGGACACTTGAAAACTGGGTTCTTGGCTCGACAGGCAGTGGAAGGGGGCTTTTCTTATATGGCTTCATCCATGGGACATGGTAAAAGGGAGGTTCAGGAAGAAGACTTCTGGCACCCCAGTTATGTGGGGTGGGGGTACAGCCAGAGCTCACATATGTGCTGTCCAAACAACATTTAGTTGGGTCCTAAGGGGTAGACATTCTTCATGAGTTTCTTTTCAAATATTTGCATATTTGCATTTAAAATGGCACCGATCCATCGATGGTCTCATCATCCATCAATGTTCTTATTAATTTCATCCATGTTCCTGAAATACTTCACATTGCATTTTGGTGCATTAGGCAGCAGTAGTAAATCTCTAGAGAACACCAGCATGGTGTTCAGATTTTGTTTGATAGGACATGTGCAGCACCACAGCCTTCTAAATATTTGCTTTAAGGAGAATCCAGCTTGTTGTTTTTTTTTTTTTTTTTT
>NC_092862.1:2113618-2143300 GCF_032062135.1 Pyxicephalus adspersus | reverse complement strand
TGCTGTACATACAGCACCGTTCATGCTCTATGGAGAGGAGAGGGGAGAGCGACGGAGCGGCACCCTGCTGCGCGCTCTCCCCCATCCCTTTCATTAGGATCGGTCGTCGTCCATCGTCCGTGGATCTGGCAGGACGGTTGTTCGGACGATGGACGACACCGACTGTACACATGGCAGATTTTTATCGGCCAAATATCAGGTGATAAAAATCTGACGTGTGTACGCAGCTTAATAGGACAGCTATGTTTATTGTGTATATAATGTGTGCCTTGTCTTCCTTCAGCCAGAATGGAAATGATAGATTTGTTCCAAATTTTTAGATTTTGAGAATATATTCCATAATATAATTACGTTTTATGATGATATTTATTATTCCTTCTGTGGTGGTTTATGGAGTCACCAGGTCACCGTACACCTCCACCTCGCACAGGGTAAGGAATTCATTTCTTGGGATCACTATGCTTAGGAATCGGCCCACCATACCATTGCAGCAGTAACTTGTTGTGGGGACAGAAGTGTCAGTGATCACATCGCAACTGTGGAGAACAAACAAAAAACAACACAATGATAGATACAAATCACAAAGAGCTCTATGGTGGTCCTGGATTCACTCATTCACTTCCAGGAGGTTTACAAAACATTCTCATAAAGCCTACACTGCTATGTGATATAATAACCTCATTGTTAATAAAATAAAGTCATGCAGTGGTCTGGTATTTTGGGTTCAGAGTAGGGCTGAGAGTCTAACACTTTTAGGGCTTGAATCCATAGGAATGTTTATTTTATTGTACAAGTCTGCAGGAATGTAAAACCTGCTTAAAGAAGGTGAATTGCAGGTCAGATAGAGGTCAAATGCATCTGTCAATAAATTGTAACTGAGCTCAGAAAAGTTATGTGAAACTAATTTCTAGAGTCCAGTAATAGTGGCCCTTACAGTGTCCGAGCCTTGTGATACTCACATTGGGTTGTTATTGTCTGCATTAGGTCCAATTCGGATCTCAGCACATTGCAGTCGAATCAAACATTCCGGGCAGTCTGACCTTCCAGAGACTACAACATAGTTTACTGCGTATTTTGCTTTCAGATCCAGCAACCACCAGGGTGGAAGCTGCTGAACTGTCCGAAAACAGTAACCATGAGTAAAGTTTAGATCTTGCACACCATCAATGGCCTTTATACCCCGATATTCATAGTCAGTATATGAGCTCTGATAGGTGTCACCTTGTCTTGCAATATTGATAGCTGAAATAGGAAAACAGGACAATATCATCTGAATTATCCATAACATTCTTGAATATAAATAATTTAACAATGTTACATAACGAATACTAATGGTGAGTATCTTCAATTAATGATTTAGTAACTTTATTTATTTGGCCACTATAGTTTTTTTATTAATATTATTATTATATTAGTTGATGTTTTGTTGGAATTCATTTGGCACAATGAGAAATGAGTTATCGTTATAGCTATTAGCTGTGTCACCATCAAATAGATTTGTTTAATGATATTGAAGCTGTTTCAACCAGCTTCATTCGTTCTCTTTAAATGTTGTTATCCGCGGTGTAATTTCATTCAATGATTATGATTTTAAAAACAGAGAATCGGGCATTCCCTCATAAATTCCCCTGTGGGAGAATCTTCCAGGTCCATTTGTTTCAATGGCAGTAATTGATTCCCACCTGGTAATGTTTGAGGGAATATCAGAGCTCCTAGCGTGTCTAATATATATTGTAGTCTTTTTATGATATAGATCACTATTTGCTATTTTATTTCTGTGTTTTATAGCTAAATGTTGAAATTGTGTTGTGAATTAACTACACATATATTGGTAGCCACTGTTTTATATATTTTATGCTGTACATCACCAAAGAACATAATAGCACTATAAAAATAAAAGAATAATAAAATCAGATATTTTATTTTGGATTCAAATGCAATTGAACTATAACACTGCCCTAAAGAATTTAATTCCTTGTTGGCTTCCTCTTATTAAGTTACATTAACTGACCACAAGCCAGGAATGGATACTGTAATATTAATTTCTGTATTGCGCTATTTATATATTTATTGCATATCTTCAAAGAATACCTGAAAAAGCCTTTTTTTTTTAACTAACTGCTTCAGTGAGAATAAATTCAGACTTTTCTCATCTAGTGCACCATAGAAATATTTAAATTTTTTTACATTTATTGTTCTTACCTCCAGGTTCAGGAGTGCAGCACCAGGACAGACCCAGGGATATCAGCAAAAACAAAGCCACCAAAGCCATCGTTCTGGATAAGACATTTGGACACAAAGAGTAAAACTATTACTTTATGCAAGCTAAATAACAATGCAGAAATATAAAAAAGTCAGGTATGATGAACCAATCAATAGGTTAGTCAGTAATGTCTTAAGTTGGAGGGAGCCCAAAAATATATCCACACACCCAGGTCTCCTAGAAATCATTGTATCATGAAGCTGTGCCATTAACGCTTCCTTATTTCTGTACTGGACATCTTTGCCAGCCATTCTGACAGAGAGGAAGTAGTGCCAGAATACCAATGACAAGGGATAACGACTACCAGCTTGCAAAAAGAATCAAAGTAGATCCTTCTTACTGGTGTGAACCAACCTGGGGAGCAGAGGTCTGCACTGGGGTGTCTGTAATTATGGGTATGTACAGGGTAGTGTTTATATGGTTGGTCATTACTGGAGGTCTATCACTGTGGTTTTGTACTGAGCCCCACACAATGGGTTTGAATTTTGAGTTCTGCCTCCTATATGTACCATAAAGTATTTACTATGGTCTATGCTGGGAATATTACCTGGGAATTCTGGGAAGTGGGAAGACATCACCGTTGAGTGACTTATTCATATATTTTGTTGAAAGAAGAGTCTACAGAACAGATACAGAGCAAAGCTCAGGAGGAAAAACAAACCAGCCCTGATATGGAAAGACTTTCCACCTTTTAGAACTTCCCATTGCCTCATTGTTGATCTTTCTACCTCAATTCCCCTCTTTTTGGTTGGATATATACATCTCTAAATAAAAAGCATTGGTTTGTCTGGATTACTATTGCTATCATTTCAGAAGGTAAAGAAAATATTGAAAAATTATGTTACCAGCTTTTTTACCTTCTCTCTCTTCATCTTAAAATGTTTTTGGCGTTACACTCTAAAGTATATGTTTAACCAATTTCATTTTAGTTTAGTTTTCCACATCGCAGGAAAGGGTAACCCTGTTATGTTATGTTTTTTCTTGTCTGTACCCCACTAGGAAGATTCTCTTTCATTACGTCCTGCAGATGTGATAGTAAGTGAAGGGAAATCTCTCCAAAGAAAAACAAAAAGTGCTCTAAAGATAATTCAGAATGTTAGATTCCCCCTCATCTTTTGTCTTAGTAATAAGGATCACCAGGACAAATAAAGAGGGTAAAACTTTCGAGTGGCAACACAAAAGAAAGAAGCTTTGCACTCACCTACACCCCCATTCCCTCTTCTACACTCACAGTTATAATATAATATGAAGAATCTTACCTGTACAGATGGCTGCAGATATTAAAGCTGTCCCAGCCCACGATGTGTATTTATAACATTGTTTACTGTTCAAATTTTCCTTGAGGGTGCAGGAGTAAGTCTAGCTGTAAATTCAAATTTCACCTTCCCTATTTACCTTGTGTGGAGGGTTCAGTAAAAACTTTGCTTAGTGAAAACCTTCAGTCCAGTTGCAAAAATGTTAATATATTATTATTTTATTGGTCACCACTGAAAACAAAGTAACCAACATGCGACGAATGTCACTATAGCACTAACATACCACCATATGATACATGTTTTTTTTTTAATATTAAATTATTAAACAGTATTTATATAGCGCCAACATATTACACAGCGCTGTATGTTAAATAGGGGTTGCAAATGACAGACTAGTACAGGCAGTAATACAGGAGGAGAGGACCCTGCCACGAAGGGTTGTTACAATCTATACAAATATATATTTAAAGAACATTCCGTCCATCTTTTTACCCGTTGTTGCTGTTGTCTACCCCCAAGCCCAGTTTCCCAATTTTTAGACAACTTTGCATCTTGGCCACCACATATTCTTTCTCGTGACCTGCCCACCCACATCCTCGGTGACAATGTCACACTTCCTCACTAAAGCTCACCCACATCTCTTCCCCACTAAAGCACAGGCACCTCTCCCCTGCACATGTGGGCAGTTCTGACTCTAGGTGCGCCTGCTCTTCCAACTTTTATAAGTTTCACCCATCCTGCTGGCCAATCAGGAAATAGCCTCTTAATCATTTAGCTAGCTCAGACACAGCACTCAGTGTTCCTGCAATGTGTCATCACCAGTGCTGAGCTCCCTAGCCCTGTTGAGCATTTCCTGTACACCTGTTGCCTAATTCAGTGCTGTCCACCTCATGTGTCAACCCCTGCTCTCCTGTGTTCCTGTGTCACCGGTGTCTATTTCCTGGATCCCTGGTATTTGACCCCTGGCTTGTAACCTAACCTATCTTGCGTCTGCTTTTTCTACTTAGTCATTTGGTACCATGTATCATCATGCCCATCCTGGTGTGCCCAGGGACCGCAACCTGGCAGTAACTAGCAGTGCAACATTCTCACCAATAGAGTAATTTACTTCTTAGACTCTAGTAGGCTACTGCTTAGACTCAGTGTCTTGGGCCTTCTCAGGGCTCACACCACTTCCGTGCAAGCTCCCAGTTGGGGGGAGCTACCTCTGGACCTGGGAACAAGAACTTTGGGCATAAGACGGGGCTGTTTTTTCTGTGGAAAACGGGGACATTTTGTCAATGTCTGCCCTTATGTTCAGCGCCAAGGTGAAAACAAAAAAAAAGGGATGTGTTTAACTCTCATCTCTCACTGGGTGGTCTGTGTGGGGAATCAGAATTTACTTTTGTCATTTACCGGTAGTACTCGATTTTTCCTGTCTGCTGAGGTGGCGCTAGACTCCAAAACGGTGGGAATTCAAGTGTTTATTGACAGCGGGATAGGGGTTAACTTAATCGATGGTCAGTTCGTCCGTATGCATGGGTTAACAACTAGTGCACGGGGGGGGGTGATTCGGAAGATCCTGGTCCGATTTTGTCAGAGGGGGTAGTAATATCTGCCCTCTATCCCTATCTTGAGGCGGAGGTATTTGAGGCCCAGGGAAATGCACCGGATTCTTGCCCTTCGGGGAAATTGTTTGTTCCTTATGAATTACGACATAAGGTGTTCGAGAAACACCACTGTACTGTCCCCACAGGACACCCTGGGAGCAAATCCACGGTTGATCTCATCTCTCGTAGATTCTGGTGGCCGGGGTTGCGTAAATGTGTTGAGGGCTATCTATCAGCATGTAGTACTTGTGCTCGTGCTAAGGTGACACATACTCGGCCTTCTGGATCTCTACTTCCGTTGTCAATCCCATCCCGACCTTGGACTCATTTATCGATGGATTTTATCACAGATTTGCCGAATTCCTCTGGAAAAACCGTGATTCTGGTGATTGTTGATCGCTTCAGAAAGATGTCACACTTTATTGCATTGGCAAGGCTACCTAATGCTAAAAGCCTCGCACAAGTGATGGTTGATAACATTGTGAAGCTACACGGTATTCCCACAGATGTGGTGTCTGATAGGGGGACTCAATTTGTTTCCAGATTCTGGAAGGTGTTCTTCACTCGTCTGGGGATTCAATTGTCCTTCTCTTCGGCCTTTCATCCTCAGTCGAATGGACAGACTGAACGCACTAACCAGAATCTGGAGACTTATTTGAGATGTTTTGTCTCATATTCATAATATCTACTAGAACCCCTGTTCGGACATATTTCTGTAAGTTACAGGTCTACAATTTAAAAAAAAAAATTTCATGAAAAACAATGGATCACTTTTGGTACAGAAATCTAGACCTCAGTGTAACGCTCAGGTGGTTAAAGATTCATAATGTTTTCCACAAATCACTGTTAAAGAGATTTGTTGAGCCTTTGGAACCGTCTTCCTTGCCTCCTCCCCCTGTCATGGTGGATGGTAATCTGGAATTTCAGATTGCCAGGATACTGGACTCTCGATTTCTCCGTAGATCTCTCCAGTATCTTGTTCACTGGAAGGGTTACGGTCCGGAGGAGAGAATGAGGGTTCCAGCGACCGACGTTAATGCTAGTCGTCTAGTGAGAGCTTTCCACAGGGCTAATCCGGATAAGGTCGGTCCTGGGTGTCAGGAGGCCACCCGTAGAAGGGGGGGTACTGTCACGGTCCCTTCCGTGACAGAAGTTTGAGGATCTGTCAGACAAGCTGCATGTGAGGTTATCTGACAGTCTCTTTGTGTTTACTTGTTCCTGTGTTGTTGTTTGTAATGAGCACTCCCCTTGTATCAGCTGCAGCTGGTGGTCATTACTGCTCCTCCATTTAGTCTGGCCTCACGCTTCATGCTATGCGGTTGATATGCTGGGATGTGAAGAGCTGGTGTGTTGTCCTATCCAGAGTTCCTGCTTATATATCTGCTATTAAGATAAGTTGAAATACTTTTGATGTTTTGTTGTTTTTTTTGTTGTTTACTAGGCTTTAGGGAGACACTGGGTCCTTCATAAGGGAAGAAACCAGCAGTCTCAAGCCAGTCACTACTCCTAGGGCTATACAGGGCTAGTAGGGCCTAGGTTCCTGTGTATGAGTATTCCCACCATCAGGGGATATTCATACTGTTAGAAGGTAGGGCCAGATTAGGGTGTCTGCAAGGGGTGACCATTCCCTTTTCCCTAGTCATTGGAGGCCTAGTACTGAGTGTAACCTTTCTGTTTCCCTCCCCTCCCTGTTATCTGTGACACCTTGTCTCCCTAAGCGTGACACTTTAATGTTGCAGTGGATCATACATCGCCAGACACACTTTAGACCTGGTAAAAACCACAAACTCTGTAACCTCTCCCACCATGACAACTTGCTATTTCTCCTTTCTGATCACAACCTCCTCACCTTCAACCTATCTCATTATTTCCCCCCTTGCTACATCCCAAACCTGGTCAATGGCAGAGAGATATCCAAAACCTTGACCACATCCCTATCTCTAACTGCCTAATTATTATTATTAATATTATTAATATTATTAACAGGAGATTTGTATGGGGTTAGTGAGAGGGCAGAATCTAAGGTGATGCCAAGACAAGCGGGGGGGTGGTAAAACAGCATTGTTAACAGAAATATTTCAGGGGGAACGTTGGACATTTTGAGAGGGGGGATGATGAGGAGTTCTGTTTTATCCAGGTTGAGTTTCAGAAATCGGTCAGAAATCGGTCAGACATCCATTACGAGATGGCTGAAAGGCAACATGAAACCTTTTCCAGGATGGGGGGAGACAGGTCAGGGGTGGACAGATAGATTTGAGTGTCATCAGCACTGAGATGTCAATTCTGCAATATCTAAAGTATTGTTAAACATTGTGACAGCAGGTTAGTATATGTCTGTGGTTTGATGCAGGATGGGAGGTGCACATTGGTAAGTAGGTGTGCTTACAGTCATTGCTCTCTCCTGGAACCAGAAGTGAATGTCTTGCCAATAGAGATTGTAGATTTCGAGTACCAGTGTCAGGGAGTAGAGCTCACTCGCATAGGAGTGACTGAGTTTTACCAGGGTTCCTCCTTATAATGTAGCAAGACAGAAGATTGTGCATCACAGTTTTAGGGGTTCATCATAACCTATATAAAGAGAGAGTTATGGTAGCAAAGGGTCTTACGGTGAAAGATCACATGCAAAATCAATCATTACATTCAATACTAATGGCTGAGCGTTAGCTTCCTTGCTAGGACCCAAATGCAGCACCAGCGGGATCCTGTCCTAAAGTCCTGACCTTTCTTCTGGGTCACTTCCCCTTTTCCCTTTTGAAGCCAAGGGCCACTGGGAACCAGGCTCATCGCCTCAGTAGTCCAGCCAAGGTGTTTAATATTTACCCGCAGGAGGCTCCTCTGATCAGGCATTGTAAGGGTTTACATAGGCGCCTATGTAGAGGAACTGAACTCAGGTAACTCTTACCTAACAGCATATAAATAGGTCATTATAAAATATGCTTTTTTCTAATGGCATATAGATGTTTTAAAGATTTGAACAGCACAAACATTTTTTTAGGGCTAAGGGTATTGTGTGCCATTAGTAAGAATGCTTTTTTAGGGGAACACTGAGTTTAATGCAAGCCCGCCCGCCAACTCCACTGCTCCCTAGGGCAAGCCTTCAACATCAATGGGACCGAAGTCCACAACGACTGATCTAACGGCTCCATACAATCTAATTTTCTTTTACATTCATTTGCTCCGATTTCAAACCCCGAATGCGTGGGTGCATGTAGCTTTAGATTTGGCTTGGTGAATCAGGCTCAAAGATTTGAGAGATATTTTGAATGTATATCACAACTCAAAGCAATATAGGCAGAGTGAAAGGAAGGAGCAGATGGGTGGGTGGTATCGGGTACATTTCAGCGAGCTTTTCCCTGTCACTTTAGCATGTAGTGGGTGGCAGGGTGCATCTAATCATGTATATGTGGTCCAGTAAGCATGAGCAGACACATTATTTATCATTTTGGGATAGTGGGTGAATCTGGTGTCTGGTCATCACATCTTTAGGGGAACACCTACATTTGCACTACCACCAAGAGATTTGCCCACCTTAGACGCCCGATTCTCATCCTTCTTCTACTCCTCTGCTTCTTCCTCATCTTCCTTCTTTTCCAGGGACACTACCTCTACATTGTCAACCACAACATCCCATAAACCTACAAAGATCCTTGGAGCATAATGCCCTGCTCAAGGAAAATGGTGGCATTTTGTGCTTAAACTACCCTACCACTCAAGACATGAGCTGCTAAGAGATCTGCAGACCCAAGCTGACATGTGGCTAACCTTGCAAAGCTCCAACTAGGGAAGGTTCTGCTTGGTAACTTTCCCAGCCTTTTGCCCCCTCTTACACTTACTACGCCTGTGTTGTATAGGATGTATATGGGTTGGTAGTGGCCAGTGGTAGTTGTCCGGTTGTAATTTCCAGAAGTGGAATAAAGGAAGGTTGAGATGTGCCTTGGAAACATCCTAATGTGGGTGCATTAAGTTGGGAGGTGCCTTGGGTGCAAACAAAAAGTGGGTGCATGTAAGGTACTTACCCCGCCAGCGATCCTGCGTTGTCCTCGCTCGTGTTGACCCCAGGGATTGCAGGCAGCATAGAAGAGATTGCTGCTGCAGCAGACAGCGGGTCCAGGGCTGCCACTGCTCTGCTCGCAGCATGTCTCCTCCCTCTGGCGGAGGGATCCATCCCGAATGGCATCCCCAGCATCCCTACAGATGTGCACAGCACAGCCCAGGGGTCCTGTAGTAAGAGGCGTGTGTTCTACTATGCACACTTCTTGTACCCCCCTGGAGCAAGGCATGTATAGTTTGAATTCATTATTCAGTATGTTACTTCCAATTCAATAGCACCAGGCGGTGCAATTTGATTGGGCACTCTGCCTATTTATTAAGACCCTGTCATTAGCCCCCTGGCTCGGTAAAGCCTCTTTGTTATAGTGTGCTTGGGTGTGTTGTATGTTGGATTTTCTTTTTGACCTCTGTTGTCTTGTCATCCGCTCGGACTTGGTACCAGCAGCGACCCGGTCTGATTATTGACTTTGCATGAACTCTGCCTACCCCGATTTCGGATTCTCTGTTCCATCTCATAAAGATTTCAGATATAGCCCATCACCTCATGGATTATTATGGGAACAGTTATGTTTTATGACATCTACAGTACAGTTTAGAACACACCTTTGATTTCTCCATCAACAGCTGTTTTTCTCCTAACTTGGATCTACTCTATAAATTCTTCAAAATAAATCGTTGGGCCACTCCAACCATATCCATCCTTTCCACCTATCAATCATCAATGGCCTCTTTCAGTTACTGTAGTTGAAGTCTCCTCTCTTCTTTCATCATCTCCATTTACTACCTGTTCGCTTGACCAAATTCCCTCTGATCTACTCTGTGCCCATTCTTCCACCCTGGCCCCCATCTTAACTGAACTATTCAACCTCTCCCTTTCTACTGGTATATACCCCTCCGCTTTTAAACATGCCATTCTTCTCCCTATCCTGAAGAAACCCTCACTAGACCCCTCCATACCTTCTAGCTACCATCCTATCTCCCTTCTCCCATATGTCTCCAAACTTCTTGAGTGCCCTCTCTACAAAACATTCCCTCATTACCTGAGCACCAACTCTCTCTCTCCTCGACCCCCTACAGTCTGGTGAGCTGCCCATTCCACTGAAATACTCTAATACAAATCATGGCTCCATTGGTATCTGTGACACTGCTCTCTCTTGGTTTGCTTCCTATCTGTCTGACCGCTCCTTTCATGTTTCTTTCAATGGTACTTCCTCCTTCCCATTCCAAATCTCCCCCTGACATATTCCTAACTGTCCCCAGAGAGCACCAAACTCCTTGTACACGCTCTTATCTCTCGTCTGGACTACTGTAACCTCCTCCTCGCTGGTATTCCACTAACCCAACTCTCTCCTCTACAATCTATTATGAATGCTGCAGCCAGACTCATCCATCCTTCCTGCAGCTCCTTTTCTTTTGCATCTCTTTGTAGTTCTCTCCATTGGCTTCCATTTCACCTAAGAATCAAATTCAAGCTCATGTGCTTTGCCTTCAAATCCCTACACAGTTATTGTCCCACTTACATTTCCCCTGCTGCTCCTCTGATGACCTACTAATGACTTCCTCACTCATAAGCTCATCACACACACGAATACAAGACTTCTCTTGAGCTGCTCCAACACTCTGGAATGGTCTTCCTCGTCCTATTCCCCTTGCTCCTACTTTCAGCTCATTTAAAAGAGCCCTCAAAACCCATTTTTTTAAACTTGCCTACCCATCTTCTGTCTTTTGAATTGTGTGTTAATTCCCCCAACTACAAATCAATGGTCTCATCATCCATCAATGTTTTTTTTAATTTAATCCATGTTCCTGAAATATTTGGTGGTCTTCACATTGCATTTTGGCGCATTAGGCAGCAGTAGTAACTCTCTAGAGAACACCAGCGTGGTGTTCAGATTTTGTTTGATAGGACATGTGCAGCACCACAGCCTTCTAAATATTTGCTTTAAGGAGAATCCAGCATGGTTTTTTTTTTTTTTTTTGGTTTCCCCTAGAGAGGTCTGCTGAGGGAGCTCGGCTGGATTACGCTTTGTGGGCTTCTCTGTGTTAGCTCAGAATAAGCAAGGCTAGAAAGCTAAACAGTTGCAGGTTTTTAGGTTGACAAACAGAGCCTGGGGTTGGTTGGGTGGAATAATTCCCCAAGAAGGGATAACCTGCAACTAAAGGTCTTTTATCTGACTCTGGACATGAAAGATGCTCTATGGAGCTGAACTTTTTTAATTTCATCGTTTATGGCTGGATCCCTGAATTGCACTCTCTTTTTCTTATGGCAGGAATAACCAGTATCATTTTTGTTTAACCAAATGAACTTTATGTCTCTACTTTGTTTGATTTTATTTTTAGATGAGACAAGAAAGCTGGGTTTAGGTAAGGCCGAGGTCAGGTATCCAAATCAAACAGAGAATAACTGGAAGTAACACGCTGAGGATCCATCAGCCTGTGTCCAAGACTAGTGAGGGTTAAACAGGACCAGCAGCCAATAGTAAGACAGAATTGAAGCCCCCAGGATGTATCCCCAAAAACAAATATAAGAATGTTTTTATATTTTTGGTAAGCAATCTTATAACTGTCAGGGATGTTGTGTTATTTTATTGTACCCATTACCAACCTGGGAATAAAGTATAAATAAAAATAGTTATATATGTAGTCCAGAATAAACAGTTTTGTTTTTGTTTTATTACTTTTAGATACAATAAATTTTCTGTTTTCTGTAATAGGACAACTACGATTATTGTGTACATAATGTGTGCAAATGTCTTCCTTCAGCCAGAATGGAAATCATAAGCTTGTCAGAATTTTTTAGATTTTGAGAATATATTCCATATTATAATTACGTTTTATGATGACATTTAATATTCCTTCTGTGGTGGTTTATGGAGTCACCAGGTCACCGTACACCTCCACCTCGCACAGGGTCAGGGTATCAATGCGCTTTGGTATCACTATGCTTACGAATTTTCCCACCGTCCCATTACAGCAGTAACTTGTTGTGGGGACAGAAGTGTCAGTGATCACATCGCAACTGTGGAGAACAAACAAAAATCAACACAATGATAGATACAAATCACAAAGAGCTCTATGGTGGTCCTGGATTCACTCATTCACTTCCAGGAGGTTTACAAAACATTCCCATAAAGCCTACACTGCTATGTGATATAATAACCTCATTGTTAATAAAATAAAGTCATGCAGTGGTCTGTTATTTTGGGTTCAGAGTAGGGCTGAGAGTCTAACACTTTTAGGGCTTGAATCCATAGGAATGTTTATTTTATTGTACAAGTCTGCAGGAATGTAAAACTTGCTTAAAGAAGGTGAACTGCAGGTCAGATAGAGGTCAAATGCATCTGTCAATAAACTAACTGAGCTCAGAAAAGTTATGTAAAACTAATGCCCAGAGTCCAGTAATAGTGACCCTTACAGTGTCCAAGCCTTGTGATACTCACATTGGGTTGTTATTGTCAGAATTAGGTCCAATTCGGATCTCAGCACATTGCAGTTGAATTAAACATTCCGGGCAGTCTGACCTTCCAGAGACTACAACATAGTTTACTGCGTATTTTTGTTTTAGGTCCACCCACCACCAGGGTACATACTGTGGATTTGTCTGCATACAGGAACCATGAGTAAAGTTTAGATCTTGATTACCATCAATGGCCTTTGTAGCCCAATATCTATCACTATAATATGAGCTCTGATAGGGATACCCTTGTCTTGCAATATTGATAGCTGAAATAGGAAAAACAGTACAATATCAGAATTATCCATAACATTCTGGAATATTTTATTTAAAAATGTTACATAACTAATACTAATTACTTCAATATTCCTCTGTAGTGAGCATCTTCAATTAATGCCTTATTAACTTTAATTAATATATTAGTTGATAGTTTCTTGGAATTTTTTAATTTGGCAGAGTAAGGAATTAGTTATCGTTATAGCTATTAGCTGTGTCACCATCAAATAGATTTGTTTAATGACACTGAAGCCGTTTCAACCAGCTTCATCTGTTTTCTTTATATTATGTTATCTGCAGTGTATTTTCATTCAATGATTATGATTTAAAAACAGAGAGTCAGGCATTCCCTCGAACATTCCCCTGGGGGAGAATTATTATTATTGTTATTAAACATGATTTATATAGCGCCAACATATTACGAAGCGATGTACATTAAATAGGGATTGCAAATGACAGACTAATACAGACAGTGATACTGGAGGAGAGGACCCTGCCCTGAAGAGCTTACAATCTAGTAGGTGGGGGAATTTCACACACAATAGGATGGGAGATATGTAGTGGTGGGAAGTAGTGGTGGTTGGTCATGGGAAAGAATGTGAGGGAGCCAGGATGCAAAGTTATCCACAAATTGTGATACTGGGCCAGGAGGGCGGTAGACAACAGCAACAATGAGGGTTAAGGGGCTAAAGAGTCGGACAGAGTGGACTTCAAAATGAGGTGAAAATGGAAGAGAGGGTGGGGTAGAAAGGACTCTGTATGTACAGTTAGGTGAGAGAAGGAGACCCACACCACCCCCGACTTTGTTGCCAGGTCTGGGGGTATGTGTAAAGTGCAGGCCTCCATAAGAGAGAGCAGCAGCAGAGGCAGAGTCAGAGGAGGAAAGCCAAGTTTCAGTGAGAGCCATAAAGATGAGAGACAGATCTGGCATTCCATAGACTGCCAGAGAGAGGGGGTAAGGACTTATGGGTAGGGTGAATGGGGATGAGGTTAGGAGAAGGGAATGTCTTACTGAGAGTGTATGGAAAGTGGAGGCAGTGTGGGGAACCAGGGTTGGGTGAGATGTCACCAGAGAGTATCAGTAAAGTAAAAAGGTGCAGGAGCACAGACAGAGAAAGAAAGAGAGTGAAGGAGCACAGAGAAAATGAGTTATCAGACAGGGGAGTGCAGGGAGTAGTGCCAGCAAAGAGAGAGCAGGATGAATAATACATTTTACAGATAATTGGGAACCATATGCGTACAATAAATAATCTTCCAGGTCCATGTGTTTCAATAGCAGTAATTAATTCCCACCTGGTAATAATTGAGGGAATATCAGAGCCCTTAGCGTGTCTAATATTGTATTTATTGTAGTCTTTTTATGAAATAATCACTCTTTGCTATTTATATTTCTGTGTTTTATAGCCAAATGTTGAAATTGTGTTGTGAATTAACTACACATGTTTTGGTAGCCACTCTTTTATATATTTTTATGCTGCACATTACCAAAGAACATAATGACACTATAAAAATAAAAGAATAATAAAATCAGATATTTTATTTTTGAGGAAAATGCAATTGAACTATAACACTGGCCTAGAGAATTTAATTCCTTGGTGGCTTCCTCTTATTAAGTTATACTAACTGACCATAAGCCAGGAATGGATACTGTACTATTAATTTCTGTATTGTGCTATTTATATAATTATTGAATATACAATATATACAATTCCTGAAAAAGCCTTTATACTTAACTAACTGCTTTAGTGGGAATTCAGACTTTCCTCATCTAGTGCACCATCCACCACCAAATATTTACATTATTTTACATTTATTGTTCTTACCTCCAGGTTCAGGAGTGCAGCACCAGGACAGACCCAGGGATATCAGCAAAAACAAAGCCACCAAAGCCATCGTTCTGGATAAAACATTTGGACACAAAGAGTAAAACTATTACTTTATGCAAGCTAAATAACAATGCAGAAATATCAGAAAGTCAGGTATGATGAACCAATCAATAGGTTACTCAGTAATGTCTTAAGTTGGAGGGAGCCCAAAAAAATATTCACACACCCAGGTCCCCTAGAAATCATTGTATCATGAAGCTGTGCCATTAATACTTCTATATATGTATAATGGACATCTTTGCCAGCCATTCTGACAGATGGGGAGCAATGCCAGAATACCAATGACAAGGGATAACGACTACCAGCTTGCAAAAAGAATCAAAGTAGATCCTTCTTACTGGTGTGAATAAACCTGGGGAGCAGAGGCAGGGGAGCAACCTCAGAAGATAGGGGAGCCCTCAATACCATGACCTGGTTATACATAGAGAAGAATGAGGACTAAAAATGGTGAACAGGCACACAAGGCCGCCAAATATGCAACATAGCACTTATCTCCCTACCACACCTTTGACAAAGCTCAGAGAATTTGTTGGGGCATAGAATTTTATAATTATTTTCTGAGCCCTACTTTCCAAAGTATCTTTAAGGATCAGGGTAAACCTCTTCTATAAATCCACATCTGAAAGATATCTCCAGCTTACGTTCCCGTTCTACTATAACGGTGGAAAACAATTTTGACAGTTGTCTACTGAATTCACTTTGAAGCTCTCGACAATCTCTGGTCAACCCTACATAATAATCAGCTCTACTCTCTACTAATCTTGTTCCACACAGGATCATCCCAACACATGGGAAGCCCAACAAAGTCTTGAGGACTGTCACCCGGGGGTCTGCACTGGGGTGTCTGCACTTAGGTGTATGTACAGGGTAGTGTCTGTATGCCTGGTCGTTACTGGAGGTCACTGTGGTTCTGTACTGAGCCCCACACTATGTGGTTTGCATTGATTTCTGCCTCTGGGGGTCTGTAAGGTCTGCCTTGGAATATGTACTTACATAGTATTTACTACTATGATGGGAACTTGTACTGAGCTCTGTCACATGGGTCTGTACTGAGGTTTGCTTTTGGGTCTGTACTGGATACCAGTACTGAGGTCTGTCATGGAGTACACACAGTTACTGTGCAAACAAGCATTCCGTACAGTGGATATGTTGTGTTATATACTAAGAACTGACTGCAGCATTGGACCACTGGTACCTTCCTGGACCCAAGAGATATCTTAGTCATTCCTGCCAACCTTTGGTGTTGGAAAGAGGGACACTTTTAAGCTCAAAGCACGTAGTCAAATATCACATCCCTACCACAATTCTATTTTGTAGACCATAAAAAAATGAAAATGCAAACAAACAATGATTGGGTAAAATATGTTTCTTTATAATATTCATTAAAATAAATAACAAATGAAATAATTTGTAAGATGAATCTGTAAGCAAGTGAAAGGGACAGGTAGACTTGGACCTGAAGGAGGGACAGTCTCCCCAAAATATGGAACAATTGGAAAGTGTGTCTAATTCAACAGGGGAAAGGCATAATGCTAATGATAGTTCATGTGATGCTTCCAAATTCCCAATAATATTCATCTTACACTCTTGTTGAAGATGTCAGAGTGCTTTTAGGATCAAGTAGCACATACATTTATACAAAAGTCTTCTCATGATGTGTGTTATTGCAATGTCCAACCCACTTAGCAAATATGCAAGGTCTGTCTATGTTACATCTCATGCTTTAATCCAGTGTTTCTCAACCAGGGTTCTTCCAGAGGTTGCTAGGGGTTTTTGTACATTTCAGGTTAGTCCGACACTGATGATCCTTTTGGCTATCTGTAGGGACCAATGGCGAGTAATGTAAAAGGCATTCTTCCTACTGAACACCATCCCTTTCTACTGGGAACTGTGGAAATAGTAATTATAGCAGAGATTCCCTGAATACCTGAACATTATTTCAAGGGTTCCAACTGTAAGTAAGTAACTGCAAGTTTATGCAGAGCTTGGGGAACGCATCAGCTTCTAGTATGACATTAGATTGGATAGACAGCTTACAGTTAATCCTAAAGATATAATCATATCTGTGAATTTTGACAAAAATTGAGAAAGCCCAAATACACAAAACAGATTTCAATACATGGAATGAATGTCCAGTTGTTCATAATGTTAACTCCAACTATGTCACTGTTGAGTGATCTGACCACTCATTGATATAAAGAAGTTTCTATAGAACAGATACAAAGCATTTCTCAGACAGCAAACAAACCAGTCCTGATATGGAGGAACTTTCCCTATTTTAGAACTTCCCATTGGCCCAATTGTTGATCTTTCTACCGCAGTTCCCTTTTTTAGTTGGTTATATCCATCTCTAAATAAAATCAATATTAATGTCCGGTTCCCTCTTGTAAGATTTGCCTAATTTGTCCCAGTGACTATTGCTATCAGTTAGGAAAGTAAAGAAAAAATAAAATTTTATCACCAGAACTATTCCCTTCTCTCTAATACCTTTTCATTAACTTTGCAGTGATGATTTTGTGCTCCATGTGTACCCTAAGAAGCCTTGCACCCACCTACACCCCAAATTTCCTTTTCTACACTTACAGTTATATTATATTATGAAGGAGTTACCTGTACAGAGTGCCGCAGCTATTAAAGCCGTCACAGCATCTAATGTGTATTTATAGCATTGTTTACTTTTCAAATCTTCCCTTTGTGTACTGAGGGTGCAGGAACCTGAGTAAAATTCTAGCTATAAATTCAAATTATCTCTTGGGGATTGATCAGCAAAGCTTTTCTTAGAGAAAACCTTCTATCCAGTTGTATAAAATGTTATTATATTATTACTTTAATGGTCACTACTGCAAACAAAGTAACAAATACGTGACAAAAAACACCTACCAAATATATACCAGTCTATGATACATGGATTGATTTTATATGCAAACATACATTTATATTTGAAGTGCATTCTGTCCATCTATTTCACGCATTGTTGTTGTCCCTTTTTCACTTTCCGCTACCCCCATCCTTAACACAACACCTGAGTGCAAGTGGAGAAAATCTGGCCTCAGTGCCGACTTTATGGACTACAAAGCAAGAATACCACACACAATTATTTATCATCACTGGCCTCCCTCAGCTCTGTTACTCTGGATGAAGTCTCCTCTATTCTCTCATCATCTCCATCTACTACCTGTCTGCTTGACCCAATTCCCTCTACTCTGTGCCCATTCTTCCAACCTGGTCCCCGCACTAACCCAACTATTCAACCTCTCCCTTTCTACTTGTATATACCCCTTCGCTTTCAAACACGTCATTCTTCTCCCTATCCTGAAAAAACCCTCAGTAGACCCCTTCCTATACCTTCCAGCCACCATCCTATCTCCCTTCTCCCATATGTCTCCAAACTTCTTGAACGCCTTGTCTACAACTCACCCATTACCTGAGCACCAACTCTCTCCTTGACCCTCTCCAGTCTGGTTTTAGAGCTGCCCACTCCACTGAAACATTCCTTACTAAAGTGGCCAATGACCTCATCAGAGCTAAGTCTCAAGGCAACTTTTCCCTGCTCCTTCTCCTTTCCTCTGTTATCTCCCCCTTCTAATACAAATCATGGCTCCATTGGTATCTGTGACACTGCTCCCTCTTGGTTTGCTTCCTATCTATTTGACCACACCGTTCAAGTTTTTTTCAATGGTAACTTCCCCTCCCCCACTCTCCTCCATGTTGGTGTTCCCCAAGGGTCAGTCCTTGGACCGGTTCTCTTTTCACTGTACACCTCCTCTCTGGGTAGTCTCATATCCTCCTTTGGCTTACATCTGTATGCTGATGACACTGAAATCTATCTGTCCACCCCTGACCTGTCTCCCTCAGTCCTGGATAAGGTCTCATGCTGCCTGTCAGCCATCTCATCATGGATGTCTGACCCATTCCTAAAACTCAACCTGGATAAAGGGGAACTCATCATCCTCATCATCCCCCCTCACATTCCAAAACTCCACCTGACATATATCTAACTGTTAACAACACTGGTATTCGGCCCTCTCCTCAGGCACGTTGTCTTGACGTCGCCTCATTCATTAAGTACCTCCCCCTCATTTTCTAAACATTTCCAGGTGCTGTCCCTTCCACCTGTGCATCAAGTTTTGCAGAAGAATTTACTTCTTTTAAAAGGTAGATCATAACATCCTGAGGCCCCTCCAACAATCTGTTGTTTGTGTTGCTATTTATCGATCTTAATCCTGCTTTTTGCTGCTGGTGGTGGTAAGGACTTATCATGCTTGGTATATCAGTCACAACTCCCTCCCCCCATCCAAGCAGTATGGGGAAACTCCTGAGCCCTGAGAGATTCTTTAACAGCTGGAGGATTGCAAGAATTAGCATATTGGTTAATACACACGAGGGAATACGTAGGGATCTAGTGTGCATGAAGTTGCAAGAACAGAACTACCAGACACCGGGTAATCAAATTCCAAGGAGATGTAAAAGACACATATTAATGAAACTCTACAATATCTAATGCATTGTTAAATATTGTGACAGCAGGTTAGTATATGTCTGTGGTTTTTTGCAGGATGGGAGGTACACATTGGTCTCAGCAATTTGCCTTGTGCTTTTAGAAGTGTGGGGACTGAACAGTTAAGGAGCAGCTGAAGCAGGTGTGCTTACACTCAGTGCTCTCTCCAGGAACCAGTGTGGGGTCCTGATCACTAATGGAGGTCTATTACTAAGATCCTTAATGGAGGGCTATCACTGAGATCTGTACTGGAAGCCTTTCACTAAGGGGCCTGTGAACAAAATGGGGGCTCTGTGACTGAGGTCTGCAATGGGGGTCTGTACTGAGGTCTGCAATGGGGGTCTGTACTGAGGTCTGCAATGGGGGTCTGTACTGAGGTCTGCAATAGGGGTCTGTACTGAGGTCTGCACTGGAGGTCTGTACTGAGGTCTGCACTGGAGGTCTGTACTGAGGTCTCCAATGGGGGCCTGTACTGACATCTGCAATGGGGGCCTGTACTGACATCTGCAATGGGGGCCTGTACTGAGGTCTGCAATGGGGGCCCGTCAATGTGAGGTTTGGAAGGGAGGAAACTTTTACCGCACAGGCACGAACAGCCATCAAGATGGCAGCTGGAATAATTGTGAGATTCCAAAATCCCAACAAAACATAGTGTTTTAGTATACACAAGGACATCAGACAATGCATAGAAAGCATAAAAAACAATGTATGATGTTCCCTCTGGAGTGTCGCTCAACTTATTGCTGCACACAGTTCTGTTTTTGAGCATTGCCCTATTAAATATAATGAATGTCTTACCAATAGAGATTGTGGATTTTAAGGGCCAGTGTCATGTATACTCCCATAGGAGTGGCTGAATTTTACCTGGGTTCTTCCTTATAACATAGCAAGACAGAAGATTGTGCATCACAGTTTTAGGGGTGTATTGTAACATATATAAAGATGGAGAGTTATGGTAGCAGAGGGTCATACAGTGGAAGTTCACATCCAAAAGCAATCAGTACAGTCAAAACTGACAGATGAGCGCTAGCTTCCTTGCTAAGACCCAGGAAATGCAGCACCAACGGGATCCTGTCCTAAAGTCCTGACCTTACTTCTGGGTCCGTTCCCCGTTTCCCTGTTGAAGCCAAGGGCCACTGGGAACCAGGCTCATCCCCTCAGTAGTCCAGCCAAGGTATTTATTCCAATATCCAGCCTTTCTGGTCCTCTATTGAATCTTCCTATTCTGCTAATGTCTCTATCTGGTTTATGTGCCGTTTGATGTTCACAGTATATGTGACTAACGTTCTTCTATTCATGTATGGTCATCAATATCATCCTGTAATGCAAAGGTCAATTCAAATATTTTTTATAGCAAATAAAAAAATGATTTATGTAGAATTCTTGATATTGCATTTCATTAATATATTTTTAATTTATTTTTCCCTAAAGATGTTTGGGTGTACAAATCCCAGCAGATCAAGAGTTTCTGCAATACTTAGACAAACTCTCCTGGCTCCAAACAACCAATCACGTAAATCACCTTTCTTCCCTATTCTGGTCAGTTTGAACTTTACGAGGTTGTCTATATTCCAAAACAGAATAAGTTGCTGTCATGTGATTGGCGGATTAGATATTTCCATCAACAAGCAGTTCAACAGGTGTTGCTAATAAAGTGGCTGGTGAATGTAGATGGCCTCCAATCCTTATCCCTCCCCCAGGCCAGGAATTAAAGATGTTGGTTGGAAAGAGTTTAGGTGCACTGGAACAGTAAGTCCTGAAAGATTATTAATATTTTTATTCTGAGATATTTTTGATGTATTTCACAACTGAAAGCAATATAGGCAGAATGAAAGGAAGGTAGGTGGGTGTTAGCAGCTAAGTTTCAGTGACCATTTTCCTGTGACTTTAGCATGTACTCGGAGGCAGGGTGCATCTAATCATGTGTATGTGGTCCAGAAAGCATAAGCAAAAACGTTTATCAATTTGTAATCAATACAGAACCTGTAGTATATCTGTGGCCAGATCGCTGGGTGTAACTGGGTGGAATGGGAAGGCCCACTCAATGCCTCCCTTCCCTTTCCAGGGTCAGGGTCCCTGATATAAACTAACCATAGCAACATTAATTATCAGGTACTATATATGGGAGATTTTAATAAATGCCAACATCTTTTAAATTTCATTTTATTATAACTATCAACCATAAAATTGTTTATCATCTTATACAAATTGTAATTTTAAAAATCATTCACATTTCTACATATCACCTGTATACAGCTATATACATGTTTAATATAGCACACATCATATAAAGATGGGGAAGATTGGCCCCAGCAGGAAACGGGACCTTTTTTAGACCCAGCACCAGAAATTCAGAACAGCAACTCCAAAAATAGACAAGTTTTTCCCCAAATCTTGAAAATTTGAAAACTCAGAACAATCACAACTTCAACGCGGACTGTATATGATTTACAGCTTTAGAACAAGAATTTCCCAATACCAGGGTTAGTGATTGGGATAAAAACCTGTTATAAAGAGAAACTAGATGGATCTATACCCTTAAAGCTACAACATTCCCTGGGTTAAAATAAGTCCTAAGTTTCGGACCCTTATTATAACACGCACTTCCTTAGATCAAGGGTGCCCAAACTGGCCCGCAGTGCTGCCAGACCCAGCCCTTCCCTAATTCCCTCTCTGCTCGTTAACTTGCAAGGGATGGGGTGCCCACATCTCCTATGTTTCTTTATGAGATCCTGCTACCAGGAGAGGGAGCTTCCTGAGCATGCTCAGTGTGAGCTCCCTGAAAGTGGGCACCAAGGACCTGGCAATCAGCTGTGGCTGCTCCCCACACACCTTGTACTTCCATACTTCCTGTGGCCATACAGCTGTCATTCCTCATGTATAAACCTTCAAATCTCCTACATCAATTGTTAAAGAAATTTGATATTTTCAGGGTACACAGGTGACCCCAAGAGCTTCCCCAAGGGAAGACTTATCCCCATTCACCTCTAGTGCTGAATGGCTGAGAAAAGGGAAACCCTAATGACGGCTCAAGCTTCTTCAGGGATTCCATTTTCTCAGCCAATCACAGAGCGGAGCAATCAGTGGAGCTCTGCTCTCTTGATTGCTCCCGCAGCCCTATGGGATCTGTACCCTGTTTCCCTGATTATAAGGCACTCTCTTATATTTTTTGAAATGCCAAAATATGCCCTGGGTCTTATTTTCAGGGGATGTCTTATTTTTCCATGAAGAAGACTACAGTACACATTTATTGTTGAAAGTCACTCATGGCAGGGATCAGCAGCTTGCTTCCTTGTTCAGAATCGTGTGCAGGCTTTTTACTTTCAGTTTGGCTCAGGAATAGACACGCCCTGCAGCCTGCTTTAAAGACACACACGCTGCAGCCAGCATAAAGGACACACACGCAGGATCAGATATCTGGAGCTGTCTTATAAACAGGTGAGTGTCTTATTTTATTTTTTTAAAAATCGGGGGTGGCTTACTTAATGAGGATGTCCTAAAATCGGGAAAACACGGTAGTACGTGTTCTTGGATGCAAAACACATGGGAAGCTCCGCTAGGGCTGCAGGAGCAATCAAGAAAGCAGAGCTGTTGGGTTCCAATTATCTGAGTTCTGGATAACAGGGTTCTACTGTATTTGTGATTAATAACCCTCAGTGATTCTTGAATCAGTACCCCATGTCTACCCCAGTGTAATACTGGCCATCATTATACTACTATTCTGTTGGCAGCAGTCATTAACCTAATGAAAAGGTTCTAAACTTTTCCTTCTACTAACTGGAGTCCGCTACCTACCCCTTGAATCTGGCCTTCCCCAATAGATCTTTCATGCACCATATGGCACTGGTTTTGTGGCTGAACTACATTGCTTTTCATTTGTTCACTAATGCTTAGCATGTTAGGAAACCTTTTTATATATAATAAAGTTTATTAAAGGAAAATAGACATAAAAAAATCAAATATGAATGAAAATGACCAAAGACTGGTACAGGCCCTCAGATATGATCCAAACCTGATCATAATATAGGCCTACAATACATCTCACGAATAGAAAGACTGTAACTATGTCATCAATATTTCATGTCCAATAAAATAACAAAAAATAAAGCAGGATCATTTGAGAATAAACATAGGGGGGGATCAGAATCACCAGGGAAGCAAGAAAAACCAACAATATATATCCCTTGTACTGTATGAGAGACGGAGCCTCTAGGAGCACCATGGCTTGCACTTAGTGGCTAAGAAGGTCAAGGGGCTGAATCCAAGGAGTGAGCCTGGTTGTAGTCTTTGGAAACATCGGGTGGGTAGGACATTGTGTGCTACCAAATCACCAAGCAGAATATTATTCAAAGAAGGCCTGGAGCCAAGGCAGGCAGCAAACAAGAAACGTCAAGAACAACTGTTGACACGGGGGTCACTGGAGACACGGGGGAACACAGGAAGCATGGGAGACACGGGGGAACACAGGAAGCATGGGAGACAGAGGGGAACACAGGGGGCATCGCAGACAAGGGGGAACACTGGAACAGCACACGGGGAAAAATCAGGAAAACAGACTGGACGACAAGGGGTTATCAAGGGAGCTGGACTGGGAAAGTACTAAATTAACAGACAAATGTAAAGCAAAAGCTCAGTAGAGCTGGAGGGCTCGGCACTAGATGAGATATGTTGTACAAACACTGAGTGCTGTGATTGAGCCAGCTAAATAACCAAGAGTTATTAAGAGGCTATCTCCCGACTGGCCGGTGAGAGGGGCGATGCTGATCAACTCTAGAAGAACAGAGTCACCCAAGGTCAGAACTGCCCGCACGCATAGGAGAGAGACGCTAATGATTTAGTGGGGAGGAAGTAAGTGTAACATCCCTAAAAGCCCCAAAAGACTATCCACACACTCCAGGTCTCTATAAATCTGACATTCTCTCATGAAGTTGACCCATGAACACTTCCATATGCTGTATACTGGATATCTGCCATCCATTCTGATGGAGAAGGAGCAGTGGCAGGACACCAGTGATGAGGGATAACAGCTCCACCAGCTTGCAAAAACAAACAATCAAAGTAGATCCGTCTAAGTGGTATGAATTGACCCCAGGAGCAGAGGCAGAAGAGCAACCTCAGAAGTTAGGGGACCTCTCAAGCCAGTGACCTGGTTAAAAATAGAGAGAAAATTGAGGACCAAAACTGGAAAACAGCTGGGCAGGTCAACCAAATATGTAACATTGCCCGTCTCCCTGCCACACCTCAAACATAGATAAGACCTGTGGGAAAATTCTGTGTAGCAAATAAGGGCACCTTTACCCATCGGGACAAAATGTTGTAATTCTTTTCCTGAGCTCTATTAGCCAGTAGCCCTATGGGTCAAGTTAAAAATTTTCTGTTATCCTCATCTGAAAGATATCCCTAGCTTATGTTACTACTTTGGTAAAAATTAGGAAAACAATTGACAGTTGTCTAAGAAAAAATATTTTACTAAGAAACTTTTGACAATCTAAAAATACATCTATGGTTTTCTTTACTTCTGGTAAACCCTTCGTATGCATTAGCTCCACCCTGCATTATTCTTGTTCCACACAGGATCATTCCAACAAATGGGAAGCCCAACAAAGGCTTATTCGTCATCTTCATCGGAGCTCCAGGATGCCCCCTGCAAAGGCAACGCTACACTAATTCCTTAAAGTGCTAATTAATCCAGGTAGCCAAGGGACTCCTGAGGGAAATACAAGATCTCTCATGGTGTTCTTCATGTGTCATCTAGACTTGGGAGGGCCACCCGTATATCATGTCTTTACAGCTTTTGGGGTAGGGCTTGCCAAAAAAGATTGTAGGATCTTTCAAAGTCATGCTACCACCTGCCAACTCACCAATATTCTTTTTTTTTACCTTTTATTTCATACCTGCACATTTCTAAAATCGACAAGTCCTTTCCCAAATACAAGTATTGTGTGGGAAAGAATGTGGATACGGTATCCACAGAAAGCCCCTAAAGGTGCATCCTCAGTCTTCAGGAAAAGAACCTAATATTTATTATTTGCATAGCGAATAAATATTCAGGGATGCTTACACAACAGGGATTAATACATCCAATGCATACTAATGTAATTGCTTGGTACCCACACTTCTGTACAATAAGAAAAGGGTCCAGAGGGTCCGTACTATGTTGTGTGTACCGGGGAGTCTGTACTATGTTGTGTGTTCTGGGGAGTCTGGCACTGGGGGAGTCTGGCGGGGTCTGTACTGGGGAGTACTGCACTGGAGGGTCTGTAGTTAGTGGTGTGTACTGGGGGTCTGCAGTGTGTTCTGCACTGGAGTCTGTACTGGGGAGTCTGGCACTGGAGGGTCTGACTGAGTAGTGTACACTGGGGAGAGGTGTACTGAGTGTGTTTCTGTACCATACAGGAGTTGGGAAGAACTCAAAGTATGTAGTCAAATTACCACAATTCATTTTGTAAACCATATAACATGATTATGCAAACAATGACTAACAATGTTTCCCTTCTATTAAAAACAACAACTGGAATTTTTTGTAGGTTGGATGAAGAATAAAAAGTGACAAAGCGACCTGGATCTAATGGAAGGTGAGTCTCCCCCAATTAAGGACAATTGGAAAGTGTGTCTCTGTAGCTACTTATTACTTGGGTAAGGCATAATGCTAATGGTGGTTCACGCTGGTGCTCCTATATTCCCAGTGATATTTATTTTCCAGCCGGAATAAAATTGGGAGCTGGAACTTAATGGGAGCACAGAGCCACCTGTTATACCTACGTTATGCATCCCGGGAGGCTCTGACATGTGTAATGAGATCGGCTCTCCCCATTTTTTCCCCCTTTCCCCAATAAGTCACCCGCCTGATAGATAACCCTATTAGCTCATGTTTAACCTGTCATTCCCTGTCCTGATAATGCAACAGTAACAAAGGGTAATCTCTCTAAAGAAAACAAAAAGTGCTCTAATGATAATTCAGAATGTTAGATCCCCCCCACACACCCCAACACACTTTCCGGTTTTAGTGGCAATGATCACCAGGAAAAATGAAGGGGTGAAACTTTCCAGTGGGGACACACACAGCAATAAAAACTTGATGGAGGGATAATCCTTCCTTACTTTGGAAAAAATGCCTTTCTATACATTTTACTGCTTTTTGTGCTCCATGTGCACCCTAAGAAGCCTTGCACCCACCTACGCCCCCCATTTCCCCTTACACACTCACAGTTAAAATATAATATGAAGGAATTACCTGTACAGAGTTCTGCAGATAATAAAGCTGCCCCAGCCTCTGATGTGTATTTATAGCATTGATTACTTTTCATAATTTCCCTTGGTGCAGAGGGAACAGAGAGAATAGGGAGTAGAATTCTAGCTATAAATTCAAATCGCACCTTGCCTAATTACCTTGTGGGGAGGGTTCAGTAATGCTTTTCTTTACTGTCCAGTTGTAAAAAATTATATTTTAATAATACTTTGTTTGCAGTGGTGACCATTAAAAGTAATAAATGTGACAAAATCCACTTGGAGTTTCTTGTATCTTGTATCTTCTTTCTTGTATTAAATTTCCACTCTCTGATATATGGACTGGAACAATTTTGTGCAAAAATATATTTACATTTTTATTTATAACTTCTAACGTTCATGTCATACCAGACAAATGAATCTGCCATATATGTTCTTATGTGCTGCATCAAACACATTGGTTTTATTATAACAATCTCCTGGTTTGCTTAGAAAAGATTTGCACTGGATTTGTCGACCTAACTGAATGATTTGGTGCTTATAAGAAATCCATATATCTATATTGTTCTATCAGACATCGACTTGGTAGGAAGGGGGACAGAGGACATCGGTCAGCCAATTTGCAGAAGGACGAGTGCTGACCCTGATGGATTTTAGGGATTTTTTATTACTTTTTTGCAGAATATATTACTTCAATAAAATATGTTATTCATGTTGGCATTTATCAGTCTTGGAGCTACTTTGTGAAAGACACAAAATAATGCAACTCTGTTATATCTAATGAATCATTCAATATTGTGTTAGTATATGTCTGTGGTTTGGTGCAGGATGGGAAGTACATTCGTCCCTGGTTTTAGTGGTTTGCTTTGTGTTTTTAGTAGTGTGGGGACTGAACAGTTATGGAGCAGCTGAAGTCAGTGTTCCCTCCTGGAACCAATGTGGGGTCCTGATCACTAAAGGAGGTCTGTTACTAAGAACTTAAGTGGTTTGTCACTAAGGGGCCCCTAAATTATTCGAGGCCCCTGTGACTGAGTTCTGTCACTGAGGGTCTGCAATGGAGGTCTGTAACTGAGGTCTGAAAAATGGGCAATTTTGCAATTCACTGCTGCACACATTTCTGTCTATTTATGAGCAGTGACCCGATAAATAAAGTGAATGTTTTGCCACTGGAGGTTGTAAATTCCATTGACCAGTGTGTTATATATGTAATGCTCGCTCCCATAGGAGTGGCTGAATTTTATCTGGGTTTCTCCTTAAAATGTACCAAGAAATAAACAGAGGATTGTGTATCTCAATTCTAAGGGATTCATTATAACTCAACCTTTATGAAGACAAGCTTAGGGTAGCAGAGTGTCATATAGTGACAATTTACATACAAAACCAATCCGACACTGACATCTGACTGTTAGCATCCTTCCTAAAGGCCCAAATGCAGCAGGACCCAGACCCATTCCTAGCTTCAAGAAAAGGTAAAACCTCTATAAAGGTATTTTTGCTGCTTGCACCCCGCTAGGCAGATTAGACCGAAAGTAAGAACTTATATGTAAAGAAGAATTAATATGATAATGTACAGTAAGAAAAAAAGAACATTCATATATTTCCTCCCTCTATCCAAATGTTGAGGGCTCATTTACACCTGAGCACTGTAATATTACCAAGCATTTTCATTCATGTTATGTTAGGGCAAATGTGTAAATATTGGTCTGTCTGTGCAGCACAATGCATTAAAAATTAACTTACGCCATGTTACTGTGCATTAGGATGTTATTGTAACATATAAAAGGACCCTAAAAAATTCAGAGAAAACCTGGAGATCCAAGGGAGCAGAATACTCATAGCCATTGGTTTCATGGCAGAAAAGCAATGCATAATGATCACCGATGAATGATTAATATATATAAAATGTATTAAGCAGGAAGGTTTTCTGTGTCTTCCAGCAGTTTTAGTGTAGAAGACACCAGGAGATGGGAGTTTATACAAGGAGAACTGGAAATGGCATGACCGGTATCTTTATCTTTGTGTGAGGGGGAACAGGAGGAGCACCGTCAGGCCCCCACAGGGTGACCTCCATCACGCTACTCATGTTTGTGACTGACCTGTCAGGAAATTATTCAATAAGGGTGGCATGTGGACTCAGTGCCTGCTTGATTGGCCCTTGAAAACACCAGAAGTGGCAGATGAGAGCGAGGTATCATTGAGCACATGTGAAGAGAAGCCATGGTGAATGTTTTGTTTTGCTTGCAACATCATTCAGCATAACCAGTTTGGGTCAGACAGCTACTGGTAGTATTGAGATTTATGGATTTAGAATGAAGCCTGCATCTTCGCTTACACAGGAGCATTCATCATTGCACCTGAGCAGACTGAGCACAGCAGGGAGGAGGTTTCAGCTATTCGGGGTTATAATATGCGTATAAGAGGTTCTCCTTGTATGTACTGACATATGTCACAATGTAGTTTTTTGCCAACCCCTGTAAGTGAAAAGTAAATAAAACATTTATAAAAGTATAAAACGTACAAAGAGGGGTTGCCTTGGCAGAAAAGTTGAACAAAGATTTATATAGCGTTTAAAAAAAAGTTGAGATCGAATCAGGCAAAAGAAATAGTTGATGGATTATTAATGCTTTTGTACAGAGTTTCACTATTAACTATCTACATGCATCAATTGTAATTCATCAGAATGTCCAAAAGATTTGTTATACTTAAACATAGTCTTTTTCTGACGCGTTTCGCCTGGTCTGGCTTCTTCAGCGGAAGGTTTGCGAGATGTATAGCACAAAATGATCCTGGTGTGTACAGGGATTGACTGGTTATTGCGATCCTGGTTGTAGAGGGCCGTTTATGCGACGGCCCTTCTTTGGATCTCTGAGAGAAGTCAACCTGGGTGGCTGAGCATTTTGAGTCCCTCGGATTAAACAAATTTTCACTATGGCTACCGTTGCAGGGCTAGTCTGCCTCTGTTGTGATCTTCTGTAGCTATATTTAATCTAAAGGACCAAAAGTGCTTAGCCACCCAGGCTGAACCTCTCCTCCACCCGACTTCTTGCAGAGATCCAAAGAGGGGTCATTGCTGAAAAGGCCCTCTCCGGCCCGGATGACAGTAACCGGTCAATCCCTGTACACACCAGGATCATTTTGCTATATATCTTGTAAGCATTCCCCAGAAGAAGCCACACAAGGCAA
>NC_092862.1:2092756-2111227 GCF_032062135.1 Pyxicephalus adspersus | reverse complement strand
TGTCTGTGTCATTTACAGGCCCTATTTAATGCAGAGTGCTGTGTAATATGTTAGCACTATAAAATCCTGTTTATTAATAATATGTACTATGTTTTAAGTTGTTCTCATTCCAGGAAGTAAACCCACAAAATTTGTAGCCAAAAGCTTACTACTCACCATTAGAATAACCGGCTCACTGTGAACCCCAAAATTCCAATCAGGTATTTGAAAAATGAAAGAAATCATATTTTTGTTGACTGATTATAGCTAAATTCACTTATTAATGAAATGTAGTGCACGTTATTATTTATGACAATGGGGCCAACCTAAAATTTTATTATTTTGATTTAATAAGATAATTTTATTCTCCTGCACTTGATAGGCATATATAATATAAAGTTTTACCAATAGTTACCAAAAAACTGATAAATGGTCAACCATAAATTCTACATTAAGCTCATTACGGGAATGATATTTTCCAATAGTACTGTGATCCAAAATAAAACATAAATAACACCCCCTTACACTCATAATGCCCAATGCCCGGGGGTAAAATTTTATTCTGAACTTTAATGAACCTCACATTAAAATCATTAGCTATCTTCTGCTACTTCCATCTTTATAAAAAATAAACCCCAAATCTGCCCTTTCTCAGATATAAAGCCAATAAAATGCTTGTCCATAACCTCAATATTTTCCGTCTTGATCTCTACAACATGCTCCTCTGTAACTTGTAACTTCCAACAACTTTTCCGATCCCTAAACTCTGCGCCTCCTCTTCTCCAACTTCTCAGATATTGTCCCACTTTGTCCCTCCAATGGCTGCCATTCAGAGAATCTAGTTCAAACCCCAAACCTTCACTTTCAAAGCTTTCCAAAGCCTGTTCCTTTTATACAAATGCTCACTAATTACTAGATTTTATTAATTATTATTAAACATGATTTATATAGCGCCAACATATTATGCAGCGCTGTACATTAAATAGGTATTGCAAATGACAGACAGATACAGACAGTGATACAGGAGGAGAGAACCCTGCCCCGAAGATACTTTCCCAATCCTACCCTTCACATTGCCCATAAGACCCTTCTATCCTTGGCCTTGATAACCCCGCTCATTGTGGTATATAGGACCTTCATCAATTTTTGGGATCTTCTGCATGACATCCCTTAAGCACCAAGTCTTGAAATCTTCAAGTGCATCCTCCCTTAAAAACACTTTTTTAGTTTACTAACGTTTAGGAGGGTGATTCTGAAGGATTGGATTAATTCTGTGGCTCAGTCTATGCAGGTAGAGTACTGTATTTTTCGCCGTATAAGACGCTCCGGAATATAAGACGCACCCAATTTTAAAGGAGGAAAATCTAGAAAAAAAAGATTCTGAAAGATGGTCCATGTGTTTCAATAGCAGTAATTAATTCCCACCTGGTAATAATTGAGGGAATATCAGAGCCCTTAGCGTGTCTAATATTGTATTTATTGTAGTCTTTTTATGAAATAATCACTCTTTGCTTTTTTTATTTCTGTGTTTTATAGCCAAATGTTGAAATTGTGTTGTGAATTAACTACACATATTTTGGTAGCCACTCTTTTATATATTTTTATGCTGTACATCACCAAAGAACATAATGACACTATAAAAATAAAAGAATAATAAAATCAGATATTTTATTTTAGAGGAAAATGCAATTGAACTATAACTGTCCTAAAGAATTTATTTCTTTGGTGGCTTCCTCTTATTAAGTTGTACTAACTGACCACAAGCCAGGAATGGATACTGTAATATTAATTTCTGTATTGTGCTATTTTTATAATTATTGCATATACAATACCTGAAAAAGCCTTTATACTTAACTAACTGCTTTAGTGGGAATACATTCAGACCTTCCTCATCTAGTCCACCATAGAAATATTTGCATTATTTTACATTTATTGTTCTTACCTCCAGGTTCAGGAGTGCAGCACCAGGACAGACCCAGGGATATCAGCAAAAACAAAGCCACCAAAGCCATCGTCCTGGATAAGATATTTGGACACAAAGAGTAAAACTATTACTTTATGCAAGCTAAATAACAATGCAGAAATATCAGAAAGTCAGGTATGATGAACCAATCAATAGGTTAGTCAGTAATGTCTCAAGTTGGAGGGAGCCCAAAAAAATATCCACACACCCAGATCTCCTAGAAATCATTGTATCATGAAGCTGCACCATTAACGCTTCCTTATTTCTGTACTGGACATCTTTGCCAGCCATTCTGACAGAGAGGGAGCAGTACCAGAATACCAATGACAAGGGATAACGACTACCAGCTTGCAAAAAGAATCAAAGTAGATCCTTCTTACTGGTGTGAACCAACCTGGGGAGCAGAGGCAGGGGAGCAACCTCAGAAGATAGGGGAGCCCTCGATACCATGACCTGGTTATACATAGAGAAAAAATGAGGACTAAAAATGGTTAACAGGCACACAAGTCTGACAAATATGCAACATAGCACTTATCTCCCTACCACACATCCAACAAAGCTCAGAGAATTTGTTGGGGCATAGAATTTTATAATTATTTTCCTGAGCCCTACTTGCCAAAGTATCTTTAAGGATCAGGGTAAACATCTTCTATAAATCCACATCTGAAAGATATCTCCAGCTTACGTTCCCGTTCTACTATAACGGTGGAAAACAATTTTGACAGTTGTCTACTGAATTCACTTTGAAGCTCTCGACAATCTCTGGTCAACCCTATATAATAATCAGCTCTACTCTCTACTAATCTTGTTCCACACAGGATCATCCCAACACATGGGAAGCCCAACAAAGTCTTGAGGACTGTCACCCAGGGGTCTGCACTTAGGTGTATGTACAGGGTAGTGTCTGTATGCCTGGTCCTTACTGGAGGTCACTGTGGTTCTGTACTGAGCCCCACGCTATGGGGTTTGCATTGATTTCTGCCTCTGGGGGTCTGTAAGGTCTGCCTTGGAGTATGTACTTACATAGTATTTACTACTATGATGGGAACTTGTACTGAGCTCTGTCACATGGGTCTGTACTGAGGTTTGCTTTTGGGTCTGTACTAGATACCAGTACTGAGGTCTGTCATGGAGTACACACAGTTACCGTGCAAACAAGCATTCCGTACAGTGGATATGTTGTGTTATATACTAGGAACTGACTGCAGCATTGGACCACTGGTACCTTCCTGGACCCAAGAGATATCTTAGTCATTCCTGCCAACCTTTGGTGTTGGAAAGAGGGACACTTTTAAGCTCAAAGCACGTAGTCAAATATCACATCCCTACCACAATTCTATTTTGTAGACCATAAAAAAATGAAAATGCAAACAAACAATGATTGGGTAAACTATGTTTCTTTATAATATTTATTAAAATAAATAACAAATGAATTAATTTGTAAGATGAATTTGTAAGCAAGTGAAAGGGACAGGTAGACTTGGACCTGAAGGAGGGACAGTCTCCCCAAAATATGGAACAATTGGAAAGTGTGTCTAATTCAACAGGGGAAAGGCATAATGCTAATGATAGTTCATATGATGCTTCCAAATTCACAATAATATTCATCTTACACTCTTGTTGAAGATGTCAGAGTGCTTTTAGGATCAAGTAGCACATACATTTATACAAAAGCTTGTTGGCAAAGACCCTCCAAAAGTCTTCTCATAATGTGTGTTATTGCAATGTCCAACCCACTTAGTAAACATGCAAGGTCGGTCCATGTTACATCTCATGCTTTAATCCAGTGTTTTTCAACCAGGGTTCTTCCAGAGGTTGCTAGGGGTTTTTGTACATTTCAGGCTAGTCCAACACTGATGATCCTTTTGGCTATCTGTAGGGACCAATGGCGAGTAATGTAAAAGGCATTCTTCCTACTGAACACCATCCTCTTCTACTGGGAGCTGTGGAAATAGTAATTATAGCAGATGTTCCCTGAATACCTGAACATTATTTCAAGGGTTCAACCATGGTAAAAAGGTTGATAAACACCAACTTAAGCTAAGTATGCTAAGTAATCTATGTACATAGCCGATATGAACTGTTATGCTCGTGTAAGGTTTTACTCCTTTGGATCTTTAAGCAAAGTAACTGAAAAATTGACAAAGCCCAAATACACAAAACAGATTTCAATACATGGAATGAATGTCCAGTTGTTCATAATGTTAACGCCAACCATGTCACTGTTGAGTGATCTGACCACTCACTGATATAAAGAAGTTTCTATAGAACAGATACAGAGCATTTCTCAGAGAGCAAACAAACCAGTCCTGATATGGAGGAACTTTCCCTATTTTAGAACTTCCCATTGGCCCCATTGTTGATCTTTCTACCTCAGTTCCCTTTTTTAGTTGGCTATATCCATCTCTAAATAAAATGCATTAATATTAATGTCCGGTTCCCTCTTGGAAGATTTGCCTAATTTGTCCCAGTGACTATTGCTATCAGTTCGGAAAGTAAAGAAAAAATAAAATTTTGTCACCAGAACTATTCCCTTCTCTCTAATGCCTTTTCATTAACTTTGCTGTGATGATTTTGTGCTCCATGTGTACCCTAAGAAGCCTAGCACCCACCTACACCCCAAATTCCCCTTCTACACTCCTAGTTATAATATATTATGAAGGAGTTACCTGTACAGAGTGCCGCAGCTATTAAAGCCGTCACAGCATCTAATGTGTATTTATAGCATTGTTTACTTTTCAAATTTTCCCTTTGTGTACTGAGGGTGCAGGAGAGTAAAATTCTAGCTATAAATTCAAATTTCACCTTCCCTCATTAGCTCATGGGGAGGGATCAGCAAAGCTTTTCTTAGAGAAAACCTTCTATCCAGTTGCATAAAATGTAATATTATATTATTACTTTAATGGTCACCACTGCAAACAAAGTAACAAATACGTGACAAAAAACACCTACCAAATATATACCAGTCTATGATACATGAATGGATTTTATATGCAAATATACATTTATATTTGAAGTGCATTCTGTTCATTTCACCCATTGTTGTTGCTGTCTTTTTTCACTTTCCGCTACACCCATCCTTAACACAACACCTGAGTGCAAGTGGAGAAACTCTGGCCTCAGTGCCGACTTTATGGACTACAAAGCAAGAATACCACACACAATTATTTATCATTTCCTCTCAAGCTTCCAACACACACAAAGACTCTTCTCAACATATGACTCCCTCCTAAACCCCACACCTGCTCCCCCCACAGAACCCCCCACTGCCCAAGACATAGCCACCTAATTCAGAGACAAATTTGTCAAAAATCAGAAATTATGTCTCTGCTCACTGGTTCACTTCAACCATACCCACCCCTTCCACCTATCAATCATCACTGGCCTCCCTCACCTCTGTTACTCTGGATGAAGTATCCTCTATTCTCTCATCATCTCCATCTACTACCTGTCTGCTTGACCCAATTACCTCTTATCTACTCTGTGCCCATTCTTCCAACCTGGTCCCCGCACTAACCCAACTATTCAACCTCTCCCTTTCTACTTGTATATACCCCTTCGCTTTCAAACACGTCATTCTTCTCCCTATCCTGAAAAAAACCCTTGGTAGACCCCTTCCTATACCTTCTAGCCACCATCCTATCTCCCTTCTCACATAGGTCTCCAAACTTTTTGAGCACCTTGTCTATAAACCAACTCACCAATTACCTGAGCACCAACTCTCTCCTTGACCCCTTCCAGTCTGGTGAGCTGCCCATTCCACTGAAACATCCCTTACTAAAGTGGCCAATGACTTCATCAGAGCTAAGTCTCAAGGCAACTTTTCCCTGCTCCTTCTCCTTTCCTCTGACACTGTTATCTCCCCCTTCTAATACAAATCATGGCTCCATTGGTATCTGTGACACTGCTCTCTCTTGGTTTGCTTCCTATCTGTCTGACCGCTCCTTTCAAGTTTCTTTCAATGGTAATTCCTCCTCCCCCACTCTCCTCCATGTTGGTGTTCCCCAAGGGTCAGTCCTTGGACCGGTTCTCTTTTCTCTGTACACCTCCTCTCTCGGTAGTCTCATATCCTCCTTTGGCTTACAGTACCATCTGTATGCTGATAACACTCAAATCTATCTGTCCACCCCTGACCTGTCTCCCTCAGTCCTGGATAAGGTCTCATGCTGCCTGTCAGCCATCTCATCATGGATGTCTGACCCATTCCTGAAACTCAACCTGGATAAAGGGGAACTCATCATCATCCCCCCTCAAATTCCAAATCCCCCCCAACATATATCTAACTGTTATAACACTGTTATTCCCCCCTCCCCTCAGGCACGTTGTCTTGGCGTCGCCTCATTCATTAAGTCCTCCCCCCCCTCATTTTCCAAACATTTCCAGGTGCTGTCCCTTCCACCTGTGCATCAAGTTTTGCAGAAGAATTTACTTTTTTTAAAAGGTAGATCATAACATCCCGAGGCCCCTCCAGCAATCTGTTGTTTGTGTTGCTATTTATCGATCTTAATCCTGCATTTTGCTGCTGGTGGTGGTAAGGACTTATCATGCTGGGTATATCAGTCACAACTCCCTCCCCATCCAAGCAGTATGGGGAAACTCCTGAGCCCTGAGAGATTCTTTAACAGCTGGAGGATTGCAAGAATTAGCATATTGGTTAATACACACGGAGGGAATACGTAGGGATCTACTGTGCATGAAGTTACACGAACAGAACTACCAGACACCAGGTAATCAAATTCCAAGGAGATGTAAAAGACACATAATAATGAAACTCCACAATATCTAATGCATTGTTAAATACTGTGACAGCAGGTTAGTATATGTCTGTGGTTTTTTGCAGGATGGGAGGTACACATTGGTCTCAGCAGTTTGCCTTGTGCTTTTAGAAGTGTGGGGACTGAACAGTTAAGGAGCAGCTCTAGCAGGTGTGCTTACACTCAGTGCTCTCTCCAGGAACCAGTGCGGGGTCCTGATCACTATTGGAGGTCTGTAAATAAGATCCTAAATGGAGGGCTATCACTGAGATCTGTACTGGAACCTTTTCACCAGGAGGCCTGTGAACAAAATGGGGGCTCTGTGACTGACGTCTGCAATGGGGGTCTGTACTGAGGTCTGCAATGGGGGTCTGTACTGAGGTCTGCAATGGGGGCCTGTCACTGTGAGGTTTGGAAGGGAGGAAACTTTTACCGCACAGGCACGAACAGCAATCAAGATGGCAGCTGGAATAATTGTGAGATTCCAAAATCCCAACAAAACATAGTGTTTTAGTATACACAAGGACATGAGACATTGCATAGAAAGCATAAAAAACAATGTATGATGTTCCCTCTGGAGTGTTGCTCAACTTATTGCTGCACACAGTTTTGTTTATGAGCATTGCCCCATTAAATATAATAAATGTCTTACCAATAGAAATTGTAGATTTTAAGGGCCAGTGTCATGTATACTCCCATAGGAGTGGCTGAATTTTACCTGGGTTCTTCCTTATGATATAGCAAGACAGATGATTGTGCATCACAGTTTTAGGGGTTTAATGTAACATATAAAGAGAGAGTTATGGTAGCAGAGGGTCATACAGTGGAAGTTCACATCCAAAAGCAATCAGTACAGTCAAAACTGACAGCTGAGCGCTAGCTTCCTTGCTAAGGAAATGCAGCACCAGCGGGATCCTGTCCTAAAGTTCTGAACTTACTTCTGGGTCCCTTCCACTTTTCCCTGATGAAGCCAAGGGCCACTGGGAACCAGGCTCATCGCCTCAGTAGTCCAGCCAAGGTATTTAATCCAATATCCGGCCTATCTGGTCCTCTATTGCATCTTCCTATTCTGCTCATGTCTCTATCTGGTTTATGTGCCGTTTGATATTCACAGTATATATGTGACACTGTCTGTTCTTCTATTCATGTATGGTCATCAATATCATCCTGTTCTTGGAGCACTGTAATGAAAGTCAATTTAAATATTTTTTATAGCAAATAAAAATTATTTATTTAGAATTCTTGATATTACATTTCATTAATATGTTTTTATTTTATTTTTCAGAACATTACTTAGAAACCCTAAAGATGTTTGGGTGTAAAAATCCCAGCAGATCAAGAGTTTCTGCAATACTTAGAGCAACTCCCCTGGCTCCAAACAACCAATCACGTAAATCACCTTTCTTCCCTATTCTGGTCAGTTTGAACTTTACGAGGTTGTCTATATTCCAAAAAAGAATAAGTTGCTGTCATGTGATTGGCAGATTAGATATTTGCATCAAAAGCAGTTCAACAGGTGTCGCTAATAAAGTGGCTGGTGAATGTAGATGGCCTCCAACCCTTTTCCATCCCCAGGCCAGGAATTAAAGATGTTGGTTGGAAAGAGTTTAGAGTTTAGGTGCACTGGAACAGTAAGTCCTGAAAGATTATTATTATTATTATTATTATTATTATTATTATTAGATATTTTTTATGTATTTCACAACTGAAAGCAATATAGGCAGAATGAAAGGAAGGTAGGTGGGTGTTAGTAGCTAAATTTCAGTGACCATTTTACTGTGACTTTAGCATGTACTCAGAGGCAGGGTGCATCTAATCATGTATATGTGGTCCAGAAAGCATAAGCAAAAACGTTTATCAATTTGTAATCAATACAGAACCTGCAGTATATCTGTGGCCAGATCTCTGGGTGGAATGGGAAGGCCCACTCAATGCCTCCCTTCCCTTTCCAGGGTCAAGGTCCCTGATATAAACTAACCATAGCAACATTAATTATCAGGCACTATATATGGGAGATTTTAATAAATGCCAACATCTTTTAAATTTCATTTTATTATAACTATCAACTAAAAAAATTGTTTATCATCTTATACAAATTGTAATTTAAAAAATCATAACACATTTCTCCTATATTAATATCACCTGTATACAGCTATATACATGTTTAATATAGCACACATCATAAAAGACAAGGAAGATTGGCCCCAGCAGGAAACGGGACCTTTTTTAGATCCAGCACCAGAAATTCAGAACAGCAACTCCAAAAATAGACAAGTTTTTCCCCAAATCTTGAAAATTTGGAAAATCAGAACAATCACAACTTCAACGCGGATTGTATATGATTTACAGCTTTAGAACAAGTATTTCCCAATACCAGGGTTAGTGATTGAGATAAAAATCTGTTATAAAGAGAAACTAGATGGATCTATACCCTTAAAGCTACAACATTCCCTGGGTTAAAATAAGTCCTAAACTTCCAACCCTTATTATAACACGCACTTCCTTAGATCAAGGGTGCCCAAACTGGCCCGCGGAGCTGCCAGACCCAGCCCTTCCCTAATTCTCTCTCTGCTCGTTAACTTGCAGGGGATGGGGTGCCCACATCTCCTATGTTTCTTTATGAGATCACCAGGAGAGGGAGCTTCCTGAGCATGCTCAGTGTGAGCTCCCTGAAAGTGGGCACCAAGGACCTGGCAATCAGCTGTGGCTGCTCCCCACACACCTTGTACTTCCATACTTCCTGTGGCCATACAGCTGTCATTCCTCATGTATAAACCTTCAAATCTCCTACATCAATTGTTAAAGAAATGTGATATTTTCAGGGTACACAGGTGACCCCAAGAGCTTCTCCAAGGGAAGACTTATCCCCATTCACCTCTAGTGCTGAATGGCTGAGAAAAGGGAAACCCTAATGACGGCTCAAGCTTCTTCAGGGATTCCATTTTCTCAGCCAATCACAGAGCGGAGCAATCAGTGGAGGTCTGCTCTCCTGATTGCTCCCGCAGCCATATGGGATCTGTAGTACGTGTTCTTGGATGCAAAACACATGGGAAGCTCCGCTAGGGCTGCAGGAGCAATCAAGAAAGCAGAGCTGTCGGGTTCCAATTATCTGAGTTCTACTGTATTTGTGATTAATAACCCTCAATGATTCTTGAATCAGTACCCCATGTCTATTAGTGTAATACTGGCCATCATTATACTACTATTCTGTTGGCAGCAGTCATTAACTCTAAACTTTTCCTTCTACTAACTGGAGTCCGCTACCTACCCCTTGAATCTGGCCTTCCCCAATAGATCTTTCATGCACGATATGGCACTGGTTTTGTGGATGAACTACACTGCTCTTCATTTGTTCACTAATGCTTAGCATGTTAGGAAACCTTTTTATATATAA
Source organism: Pyxicephalus adspersus (assembly GCF_032062135.1). Classification (NCBI taxonomy): domain Eukaryota; kingdom Metazoa; phylum Chordata; class Amphibia; order Anura; family Pyxicephalidae; genus Pyxicephalus; species Pyxicephalus adspersus. The sequence continues at coordinate 2,101,137 of NC_092862.1, read as the reverse complement.
TAAAGTTTATTAAAGGAAAATAGATATGCAAAAAATCAATTATGAATGACAATGACCAAAGACTGGTAAAGACCTTCAGATATGATCCAAACCTGATCATAATATAAGCCTACAATACCTCTCATGAATAGAAAGACTATATTACAATATTACATGTCCAATAAAATAACAAACAAAAAACAGGATCCTTTGAGAATAAACATTGGGGGGGGGGGGGGGGTATCAGAAACACCAGGCAAGCAAGAAAAAACAACAATATATATCCCTTGTAATGCATGAGAGACCGAGCCTCTAGGAGCACCATGGCTTGCACTTTGGTCTTCTCCAGAGCCTCTAGTGAGGATGCTGCACTGCAGTGTGGTTGCAGTCCTTGGGCACATCGGGTGGGTAGGACATTGTGTGCTACCAAATCACCAAGCAGAATATTAGTCAAAGAAGGCCTGGAGCCGAGGCAGGTAGCAAACAAGAAATGTCGGGGTCACCGGAGACACAAGGGAACACAGGAAGCATGGGAGACACAGGGGTCATTGCAGACAAGGGGGAACACTGAAACAGCACACGGGGAAAAAAACAGGAAAAACACTGAGTGCTGTGATTGAGCCAGCTAAATAACCAAGAGTTATTAAGAGGCTATCTCCCGACTGCCCGGTGGGAGGGGCGATGCTGATCAACTCTAGAAGAACAGAGTCACCCAAGGTCAGAACTGCCCACATGCATGGGAGAGATGCGCTGATGATTGAGTGGGGTGAATGTAAGTGTAACATCCCTAAAAGCCCCAAAAGACTATCCACACACTCCACGCCTCTATAAATCCTGACATTCTCTCATGAAGTTGACCCATGAACACTTCCATATGCTGTATACTGGATCTCTGCTATCCATTCTGATAGAGAAGGAGCAGTGGCAGGACACCAATGATGAGGGATAACATCTCCACCAGCTTGCAAAAACAATCAAAGTAGATCCGTCTAAGTGGTATGAATTGACCCCAGGAGCAGAGGCAGAAGAGCAACCTCAGAAGTTAGGGGAGCTCTCAAGCCAGTGACCCGGTTAAAAATAGAGAGAAAATTGAGGACCAAAACTCGAAAACAGCCGGGCAGGTCAACCAAATATGTAACAATGTCCGTCTCCCTGCCACAACTCAAACATAGATAAGACCTGTGGGAAAATTCTGTGTAGCAAATGAGGGCACCTATACCATCAGGACAAAATGTTATAATTATTTTCCTGAGCTCTATTGGCCAAAGTAGCCCTATGGGTCAAGTTAAAAATTTTCTGTTATCCTCATCTGAAAAGATATCCCTAGCTTATGTTACTACTTTGCTATAAAATTAGGAAAACAATTGACAGTTGTCTAAGAAAAAAATATTTTACTAAAAAACTTTTGACAATCTAAAAAACACATCTATGGCTTTCATTAGTTCTGGTAAACCCTTCGTAAGCATTACCTCTACCCTGCATTATTCTTGTTCCACACAGGATCATTCCAACAAATGGGAAGCCCAACAAAGGCTTATTCCTCTTCATCGGAGCTCCAGGATGCCCCCTGCCAAGGCAACGCTACACTAATTCCTTAAAGTGCTAATTAATCCAGGTAGCCAAGGGACTCCTGAGGGAAATACAAGATCTCTCATGGTGTTCTTCATGTGTCATCTAGACTTGGGAGGGCCACCCGTATATCATGTCTTTACAGCTTTTGGGGTAGGGCTTGCCAAAAAAGATTGTAGGATCTTTCAAAGTCATGCTACCACCTGCCAACTCACCAATATTCTTTTTTTTTACCTTTTATTTCATACCTGCACATTTCTAAAATCGACAAGTCCTTTCCCAAATACAAGTATTGTGTGGGAAAGAATGTGGATACGGTATCCACAGAAAGCCCCTAAAGGTGCATCCTCAGTCTTCAGGAAAAGAACCTAATATTTATTATTTGCATAGCGAATAAATATTCAGGGATGCTTACACAACAGGGATTAATACATCCAATGCATACTAATGTAATTGCTTGGTACCCACACTTCTGTACAATAAGAAAAGGGTCCAGAGGGTCCGTACTATGTTGTGTGTACCGGGGAGTCTGTACTATGTTGTGTGTTCTGGGGAGTCTGGCACTGGGGGAGTCTGGCGGGGTCTGTACTGGGGAGTACTGCACTGGAGGGTCTGTAGTTAGTGGTGTGTACTGGGGGTCTGCAGTGTGTTCTGCACTGGAGTCTGTACTGGGGAGTCTGGCACTGGAGGGTCTGACTGAGTAGTGTACACTGGGGAGAGGTGTACTGAGTGTGTTTCTGTACCATACAGGAGTTGGGAAGAACTCAAAGTATGTAGTCAAATTACCACAATTCATTTTGTAAACCATATAACATGATTATGCAAACAATGACTAACAATGTTTCCCTTCTATTAAAAACAACAACTGGAATTTTTTGTAGGTTGGATGAAGAATAAAAAGTGACAAAGCGACCTGGATCTAATGGAAGGTGAGTCTCCCCCAATTAAGGACAATTGGAAAGTGTGTCTCTGTAGCTACTTATTACTTGGGTAAGGCATAATGCTAATGGTGGTTCACGCTGGTGCTCCTATATTCCCAGTGATATTTATTTTCCAGCCGGAATAAAATTGGGAGCTGGAACTTAATGGGAGCACAGAGCCACCTGTTATACCTACGTTATGCATCCCGGGAGGCTCTGACATGTGTAATGAGATCGGCTCTCCCCATTTTTTCCCCCTTTCCCCAATAAGTCACCCGCCTGATAGATAACCCTATTAGCTCATGTTTAACCTGTCATTCCCTGTCCTGATAATGCAACAGTAACAAAGGGTAATCTCTCTAAAGAAAACAAAAAGTGCTCTAATGATAATTCAGAATGTTAGATCCCCCCCACACACCCCAACACACTTTCCGGTTTTAGTGGCAATGATCACCAGGAAAAATGAAGGGGTGAAACTTTCCAGTGGGGACACACACAGCAATAAAAACTTGATGGAGGGATAATCCTTCCTTACTTTGGAAAAAATGCCTTTCTATACATTTTACTGCTTTTTGTGCTCCATGTGCACCCTAAGAAGCCTTGCACCCACCTACGCCCCCCATTTCCCCTTACACACTCACAGTTAAAATATAATATGAAGGAATTACCTGTACAGAGTTCTGCAGATAATAAAGCTGCCCCAGCCTCTGATGTGTATTTATAGCATTGATTACTTTTCATAATTTCCCTTGGTGCAGAGGGAACAGAGAGAATAGGGAGTAGAATTCTAGCTATAAATTCAAATCGCACCTTGCCTAATTACCTTGTGGGGAGGGTTCAGTAATGCTTTTCTTTACTGTCCAGTTGTAAAAAATTATATTTTAATAATACTTTGTTTGCAGTGGTGACCATTAAAAGTAATAAATGTGACAAAATCCACTTGGAGTTTCTTGTATCTTGTATCTTCTTTCTTGTATTAAATTTCCACTCTCTGATATATGGACTGGAACAATTTTGTGCAAAAATATATTTACATTTTTATTTATAACTTCTAACGTTCATGTCATACCAGACAAATGAATCTGCCATATATGTTCTTATGTGCTGCATCAAACACATTGGTTTTATTATAACAATCTCCTGGTTTGCTTAGAAAAGATTTGCACTGGATTTGTCGACCTAACTGAATGATTTGGTGCTTATAAGAAATCCATATATCTATATTGTTCTATCAGACATCGACTTGGTAGGAAGGGGGACAGAGGACATCGGTCAGCCAATTTGCAGAAGGACGAGTGCTGACCCTGATGGATTTTAGGGATTTTTTATTACTTTTTTGCAGAATATATTACTTCAATAAAATATGTTATTCATGTTGGCATTTATCAGTCTTGGAGCTACTTTGTGAAAGACACAAAATAATGCAACTCTGTTATATCTAATGAATCATTCAATATTGTGTTAGTATATGTCTGTGGTTTGGTGCAGGATGGGAAGTACATTCGTCCCTGGTTTTAGTGGTTTGCTTTGTGTTTTTAGTAGTGTGGGGACTGAACAGTTATGGAGCAGCTGAAGTCAGTGTTCCCTCCTGGAACCAATGTGGGGTCCTGATCACTAAAGGAGGTCTGTTACTAAGAACTTAAGTGGTTTGTCACTAAGGGGCCCCTAAATTATTCGAGGCCCCTGTGACTGAGTTCTGTCACTGAGGGTCTGCAATGGAGGTCTGTAACTGAGGTCTGAAAAATGGGCAATTTTGCAATTCACTGCTGCACACATTTCTGTCTATTTATGAGCAGTGACCCGATAAATAAAGTGAATGTTTTGCCACTGGAGGTTGTAAATTCCATTGACCAGTGTGTTATATATGTAATGCTCTCTCCCCTAGGAGTGGCTGAATTTTATCTGGGCTTCTCCTTATAATGTACTAAGAAATAAACAGAGGATTGTGTATCTCAATTCTAGGGGATTCATTATAACTCAACCTTTATGAAGAGAAGGTTAGGGTAGCAGAGTGTCATATAGTGACAATTTACATACAAAACCAATCCGACACTGACATCTGACTGTTAGCATCCTTCCTAAAGGCCCAAATGCAGCAGGACCCAGACCCATTCCTAGCTTCAAGAAAAGGTAAAACCTCTATAAAGGTATTTTTGCTGCTTGCACCCCGCTAGGCAGATTAGACCGAAAGTAAGAACTTATATGTAAAGAAGAATTAATATGATAATGTACAGTAAGAAAAAAAGAACATTCATATATTTCCTCCCTCTATCCAAATGTTGAGGGCTCATTTACACCTGAGCACTGTAATATTACCAAGCATTTTCATTCATGTTATGTTAGGGCAAATGTGTAAATATTGGTCTGTCTGTGCAGCACAATGCATTAAAAATTAACTTACGCCATGTTACTGTGCATTAGGATGTTATTGTAACATATAAAAGGACCCTAAAAAATTCAGAGAAAACCTGGAGATCCAAGGGAGCAGAATACTCATAGCCATTGGTTTCATGGCAGAAAAGCAATGCATAATGATCACCGATGAATGATTAATATATATAAAATGTATTAAGCAGGAAGGTTTTCTGTGTCTTCCAGCAGTTTTAGTGTAGAAGACACCAGGAGATGGGAGTTTATACAAGGAGAACTGGAAATGGCATGACCGGTATCTTTATCTTTGTGTGAGGGGGAACAGGAGGAGCACCGTCAGGCCCCCACAGGGTGACCTCCATCACGCTACTCATGTTTGTGACTGACCTGTCAGGAAATTATTCCATAATGGTGGCATGCGGGCGCAGTATCCTGTAGTGGGACTTTTGCTTACAACCTGGCTGTGTACAGCTTGATTGGCCCTTGAGAAGACCAGAAGTGGCAGATGAGAGCGAGGTATCATTGAGCACATGTGAAGAGAAGCCATGGTGAATGTTATGTTTTGCTTGCAACTTCATTCAGCATGACCAGTTTGGGTCAGACAGCTACTGGTAGTATTAAGATTTATGGATTTAGAATGAAGTCTGCATCTTCGCTTACACAGGAGCATTCATCGGTGCACCTGAGCAGACTGAGCACAGCAGGGAGGGGGTTTCAGTTATTCGGGGTTATAATATGCATATTAGAGGTTCTCCTTGTATGTACTGACATATGTCACAATGTAGTTTTTTGCCAACCTTTGGAAGTGAAAAGTAAATAAAACATTTCTAAAAGTATAAAACGTACAAAGAGGGGTTTCCTTGGCAGAAAAGTTGAATATTTATGTAGCGTTTAAAATAAAGTTGAGATTGAAGCAGGCAAAAGAAATAATAGTTGATGGATTATTAATGCTTTTTACAGAGTTTCACTATTAACTATCTACATGCATCAAGTGTAATTCATCAGGAACGTCGGTGTAAAATTCTTTTTCTGATGCACTTCGCCTGGTCTGGCTTCTTTAGCGGAAGGTTTGCGAGATGTATAGCACAAAATGATCCTGCTGTGTACAGGGATTGACTGGTTATTGCGATCCTGGTTGTAGAGGGCCGTTTATGCGATGGCCCTTCTTTGGATCTCTGAGAGAAGTCACCCTGAGTGACTGAGCATTTTGAGTCCCTCGGATTAAACAAATCTTCACTATGGCTACCATTGCAGGGCTAGTCTGCCTCCGTTGTGATCTTCTGTAGCTATATTTAATCCAAACGACCAAAAGTGCTTAGCCACCCAGGCTGAACCTCTCCTCCACCCAACTTCTTGCAGAGATCCAAAGAAGGGTCATTGCTGAAAAAGCCTCTCTAGCCCGGATGACAGTAACCGGTCAATCCCTGTACACACCAGGATCATTTTGCTATATATCTTGTAAGCATTCCCCAGAAGAAGCCACACAAGGCAAAACGCGTCAGAAAAAAAAATTTACACTGACATTCCTGATGAATTACACTTGATTCATGTACAATGTGAATAGTGAAACTCTGTCTAGAAGCATTTATTATTTGTCTTTTGCCTACTTTGATATCAACTTTTTATAAATGTGCTAAATTCATTATTGCTCAACTTTTCTGCCAAGAAAACAGCTCTTTGAATGTTTTATACTTTATAGACAGTAAAGTTTGTTTTTCACAATTTCCACACAGGTTTACTTTAAGTCATTCATTTACCCTTCTTGTACCAATGGAGTTAAAGTGTAACTCTGGGCAAAATTAAAAAAAACGAATATGCGTAATTTGTCACTGCAATAAAAACAGAGATTTTCTTTTCTGTGTTAGAATATTTTATTAGTTTTAGATACATTTTATTACACTGTCTGTCATTGGACAACTGGTATTTGTGTCTACAAGGTAGGCAGCAGAAAATGTCCTCCTCCATCCAGGAAATAAGTTGTTGAGGTTCACAAGGTCACAAGGTCACCGTAGACCTTCACCTCACAAAGGGCCAATAATTCATAGCGCACGGGGATCACTACACTTACGTATTGCCCCTCCATCCCATTACAGCAGAAGGTTGTTGTGGGGCCAGAAACATCAGTGATGATACCGCACCTATAAAAGACAAACAAGGCTCAACAAAATGATAAGAAAATTACAAGAGGTTCTATAGTGGTTTGAAATTGAGATTTTTGTTTTTTTATTTCATATTCACTTGGGGGAGATTTACAAAAAGAGCCCATAAAATCATTCACTATGTACAAAATAAAGCACAAAAATGTGCACTAACAATACAACCGAGATGAGCAGAGTGGTCTCTGCAAAACCGACTTTGGTCTCACAGTAACCCAAACCCACTATTCACATTCTGCTTGAAGGTGGGGCTAAATATTCTCCTTTCCTCTGATGGGCCCCGGTCCCCTCATTCAACATTATACGTAAGAACCCCATTGTTATGTAGCATTGTCTGTTATTTTGCGGTCAGGTGCTGAATGCCTGATACTTTTAGGTCCTGTGTCTTTGTTGACTTCAGGTTATGTATTTCAGTACAAGTCTACAGGAATGTAAAACCTGCTTGAGCCAGCTGACATGAAGATCAGGTATAGGTCAGGCCCATGTCAAATGCAACTGTCAAAGATCTTGGAAGCATTTCACATTATTAAGTATAAATTGCCTCCCCCGTTACATATCCTGGCGCCACAATACTCACACTGGGTTGTAATTGTTCAGACAATCTCCAATTCGGAGCTCGGCACCAAGCAGCCGTGAAAGGCAGCAGTCTGACCTGCCAGAGACCACAACGACATTCACTTTGTATCTATCTTTCAAGTCTAGGCGCCACCAGGGCTGAATTTCCCCATATGTATGGCTACAGGAACCATGCATCCAGTTTAGATCTTTCGAACCATCGATGGACTTGTTAGCAAAATCGATATTAAGACGAGTTGAGCTCTGCGAGGCTTCCCCAGTTAATGCGATATTGATGGCTGAAAAAACAATGCATTGTTGTAATGGTGTCTTCATCAAGAACTATTGACCTGCAATGCTATCATATATTGATTGGAACATTTTAGAATTTGATAATTTATGTTGCAATTTTATATAAAGAATACTAATATAATAACTTTAATATTTATCTGCTGCAATGGGTATTTTCAGGTTGAGTGAACCTATCATTGCATTCACCTTAGAATAACATTCAAACTCCTGTGATTTGCCTTCAAATCCCTCCACAGTTTTTGTCCCACTTTCATTTCTGATCTGATAGAAAAATCCCCCCTTAGCCGCTCTCTTCGCTCCTCCAATGACCTACTAATGACGTCCTCACTCATAACCTCATCACACGCACTGCTCCAAGACTTTTCCAGGGCTGCCCCCCCTCTCTGGAATGGTCTCCTTATCGTATTCCTCCTACTTTCTGCTCATTTAAAAGAGCCCTCAAAACCCAACGCTTCAACCTCACCTACCCGTCTTCTTCCATCTCCTAAACCCTCACTACTTCCCACCATTCCATATCCCC
>NC_092862.1:2086574-2090983 GCF_032062135.1 Pyxicephalus adspersus | reverse complement strand
CTTACCTTTTTTTCCACTGTACGGCAGTTAGGGCAGGGATCAGCAAGGGGCGCTGTGCCGGCTTCTTTCGCTCTGCACTGCAGCCAGGAGGAGACACGCTGCAGCCAGCGAGTAGAGGAGACACACGCAGGATCGGGTATCAGGTGAGTATCTTATTTTAATTATTTTATAACACAGTATTTGTCTTATAAGAAGGACCAACTTTTCCCCCCCAGTTTTGGGGAAGAAAAAGTGTGTCTTATACGGCAAAAAATACGGTACTTGTTTTGTTAAAAAGTAATCTTTGATAGGGAACTATTTGAGGCGGAGAGAGAGGGAGATAAACTGGTTACCCGTTTCTTCCAGATATAGTATAAATATATAGAAAAAGTACTTAGTCTACAGGAAAAATTGACCATTTAAGAACGGTTTAAATATTCTACGTGGATGATTACACAGGGGTTGTCGTAATTTAATATAATTGTCAGTATCCTGAACGGTTATATAGATTATTATATACTATATTGCTTTCAAATAAGATTCTACACTATTTATGTTTGTAACGAATTTCTGGGCCTATAGTGTGAGTTTATGTTTTTACTTTCTTTTTATTTTATTTTATTTGGTTTTTTGTATGCTATGTAATCTAACTGTGAAGTAACACTGGAATTGTATTTTGTTTTATTGGACTGTGCTATATTATTTTTGCTGTAATCTTTGAAAAAATAAAATAAAAATTATATTTAAAAAAAAACTTTGACACTTTTTTAGACACATACAATCATTTATAGATCCCCCCTTCAGTCACAGATCCACATTGTTAATATTGTAGTGTGCATGAACTTTATATGTGTATTTGGTATCTGCTATTGCCAGTATTGTACACAGCTATGGAACATGATAGCACCATATAAATAAAAGAATACTACCACATTATCTTTCACATTTCAGGAAAATTTTTAGTTGATTTAAAGCAGGATGTATTTACTAATATATATGCAAAGATATTTTACTACATATATCCACCAGCCTGGAATGGACACAGCTAAAACAATTCCTTTATTGCTCAGGTTTTTAGCTCCGTGCTATTGATACATTTTTTGCATATTTGTGTCAAATTCTTCTTTTTTATTACCCAACTGTAACGATGGGAGTAAATTGGGATTCTCCTAATCTGGTGCACCATAGAAATATTTACTTTTTACAATATTTACATATTTATTATTCTTACCTCCAGGATCAGGGCTGCAGCACCAAGACAGACCCAGGGATATCAGCAAGAAGAATGCTACCAAACCCTTCATTCTGGAAGTCATGATAACACACAGAGTAAAATCGTTAATATATGCAAATCGTAAAACAAATGCAGCAAGTCAGTTATGATGAATCAATGGGTTAGTGAAAAGATCATGCAACAGAAATCAATACAAAAACTCCAAAAACACGACTCATTTACATATTATGAATTATTTATGAATTAACCAATAGAGCAATGTTTAAGTCATTTTGTAATAATGGTTAAACTTGACGGACTTATGTAAATGTATGAGCATCATATCTTTTATTATAATGCAGTGCCATACTTCAGATAACTTGATTGTATTTGTTTTAAAAAATAGGTGGGAAAACATCCTGAAGAATCTTTCACTAGGTAGATGGTAGAGCGTCATGGAATCCCTTAATATTTTTTTGGGGTAACATTACATGTAGCTACACCCCTGATTTTCGAAAAAACATTGATTGGTCTATTTGGTTCACTAATGCATCTGTCAGCTCTGCATAGATCTCTATCTGGCCCCTGTGCTGTTTAACAATTCTAGTATTTATGACTGATGACCCTCTGTTCTAAAAGAAAGTCCAATTGCATTACTGACTTTTAAAATATTCCTATTTATATTCTTTTTGGAGCTGGCATTCTCCTAGATACCAAATTCATTGCAACAATGTCAAAACTCTTACTCCTTCTTGTAATTAGGGTCAGCAACCTACCCCTTGAACCCTGCCTTCACTATTCAACTGGCCTCAAGTGCCCTCTACAACTTAACAATTTGAACAGATACTTGTTGGATCTTTCACGGGTATTTAGGAACACAGCAATGAGACCGATGCATGGACTAACAGTGGTGTTGGGCATGAACTACACTAATGCTTTGCACGAAAAAATTTAAACTGGCCTACATAAAAACAGAATGTTTCACTTAAAAGTTCAGGACAATCTAAAAACATGACCATTGTAGAATAATGCATTCCTTTAATTAGTTTTGGTAAATCTACCTGAAGCATCAGCTCTGGCCTGCACTAATCTTGTTCCACAAATGATCATCCTGAAGCCCAATAAAGTCTCATTTCTGACCTTCATGGTGCTACCACTGGGCCCTGCAGATCATCGGTCCAGCAGCTTGCAGCATCCTCAGCCTTTCTTTCTGTGCAGAGAAATATCATTCTTGGTATCCCCTGCACTTACTCTGAGGCTGTGCACAACTGAAGGAGGCCGAGGATGCTGCAATTACTGGACAGATGATCCGCAGGCAGAGTGGTAACATATGGTCTTCACAGGAGCTTATAGATGCCCCCTACAAAGCAACACTGAACTATTGGGCTCCAAAACACAACAATGCTTTTCTTAGGTGGGCAAATAAAGTGTCTACTTTGGAAGAACCAAGCAATTCTCAGGTGGCATCTAGACTTGGGTGGAACACTCATATTACAGCCCTCTATGGCTAATGGTGGTCCCACCATGTACCAAATAGGATCTTTCCAAGTGAAATGAATGGGAGTGGACCAGTAATATTTATTCACTGTGTAGAACTGTGTACCAACTCTGCCTTTGCACAAACACAATTGATGGTTTCAAACATATTAGGAGGGCAAGAAATTAACTCTGACAAGGCAAACCTGACATGAAGACGATCGAGATAATGCCAAAAGTGTGCAAAGCTAAAGGGGGCTACTTTAAACAATCTAATATTACACATATTCTGCTTTGTTTTACACTTTTTTGTTTAAAATATAATTCAATAAATTTTCCTTCATAGTTCCTATGTCTGCTTTATAAATCTACAATGATAAAAGTATTAATAAAAAAAACCTTTGAATAAGAAATGGTGTCCACATTTTTGATTGGTACTCCATGTGAAGTATTATTATATTATATTAGGTAATATATATGACATATTATCGCGCACATTGGAATTAAAGGCTATTTTGGATCCATTATTGATGGTTAATTTTAAAAGTGTGTCATTTTTTTTTAAATGTCGCCTATAAACTATTTTCAGGAGACACTCAATCTTAAGGCTTTACATTGGGAATATTGATACTACTATCTAGTCTCATCTTCAATGTTACCAACAATGGTATAAATTGTGTTGTATGCAGTAAAATAGATTCCCTTTTCCCCCCCTAACAATACAGGTTATGTAAATTTTGTGTATCATAAAAATTTGCAACAGCCTTGTTCTTATTTACCAGGTTCCTGTCAGATAATATTTACATTTCAGGACTAATTTCGTACAATATATGTATTTGACAAACAAAAAAGCAAAAATTGCTCCAGGCCTAAAACCCATTAAAATGTCAGTGTATTATTATTTTGATTAATATACAATAGATAATTATACACTAATGTGTTTGTAGTGGGGCGTTCTTACTTTAAAGCTTGCCAACAATGCTCTGGATGCCAGTCTCAGGGGTCTCAGGTGATGTTCTGGAGTTGAATTCTTGTACTGTGACCTTCAAAAAACACATTTGAAGAATGGCAGAGAATGGAGGCTATTATTTGGGATGTCCTGAAATCTGTATCATCTGAGAAGCTACTTATCCAGTATGTAGAGTATCTACATTATCTAGAGATAAGGTCATATCCTGTACACAAGACTTGTCTTTCCTAATCTAGCAAAGATCCCTACTGCAACTATTTTTCTAACTCTACTCTACTCTGGAGCAACTCCAAATTCTGACTTTTCCCTCACTTTTTTGTCAGTGTCATTGATAACCAGGACAAAGGAGGAGGGTGAACAAACAATCTGAGGGGTCTGTAGTGAGGAGTAGGTGTACTGTACTGTATCAGTCTGTACTGGAAGTGTACACTGTAGGAACTGTGTGGGGGGTTCTGTAGTGAGTCCTGCAATAGGGGGTTTATATTGAAGTCGGTACCGGTTCTGCACTGCGGAAGGGGGGTGAGTACTAGAGGATAAGTATAGGAGGTCTATACCGGAGTTCTGTCTTGGTGGGGGGGCACTAAATTGAGGGTCTTCACTGGAAGGTCTGCACTGTTGTGGTCTGTACTGAGGTCTGCAGTGAGAGTCAGAATTGACTACAGTCACCAGAGATCTATATTGAGGTCTTCATGGTGGTATGCCTAGGAGTCTTTACTAGGAAAGCTTTCTGTCACTCCAGTCTATACTGAGGTCTGTCCTAAGGTCTGTCAC
>NC_092862.1:2069284-2085996 GCF_032062135.1 Pyxicephalus adspersus | reverse complement strand
TGGGTCTGTACTAAGGTCTGTCTGGGGGTCTGTACTAAGGTCTGTCTGGGGGGTCTGTACTAAGGTCTGTCTGGGGGGTCTGTACTAAGGTCTGTCTGGGGGGTCTGTACTAGGGTCTGTACTGGGTATGCATGCGGAGGTCTGTCATTGGGGTGTGCATGCAAGTTTGTACCGGGGGTCTACCCCAGCAGATTGAAGAAAAACCAGGTGGGGATGACTTCTGTACTTTCCAATGGAAAGAGAGCACAGTGGGGTACAGCCTGCTTGACCTCCATCCTCCCCTCTCTTTATAGGACAAAACAGCACTGCATGTATAAGACTCATTCTCCTGTCACTGGAAACGATCATAAAGGATTTATCAGAGCTTTAGCCCTTCGGATTTTTAAACCAAGTCTGGCACAATGCACATCCAAACAAATAACCCTAAGCAGAATATAGTACAGAAATCTCTGCACTACGGAAAACTGAAAAGTAACTTAAGGTTCATGTAAGGCTTGGAGTACATAACCCTACATCAGCTACCATCCTGACATACTTTCTTTATGGACAATTAAAGAAAAATCACAAAGATTTGATGATATCTAGTGGTATAAAATTTGCAAATCCAAAATGTGCACACAACAAATTCAATATAATGTTCAAACTGTTGGATTTCCTCTCACTTTCTATCTTAGTAACAATGATCACCAGGAAACATAAAAAGGGGTAAATCTTTCCGGTAGGAACACAGACAGCAATTAAAAAGCTTGACAGAAGGGGTTACCATTCCTTAAGTTTTCCAAAATAAATAAAAATTCCCCTTTCCTAGATATTTTGATAATTTTCATGTGAACCCATTTCATGTGCTTCATGTGAACCCTAAGCAGCCATCTTATGAAGAAACTTACCTGTACAGAGTTCCGCAGATTTTGAAGCTGTCCTAGACTCACCTCTGTATTTATAGGGTTGTTTGTTTTTACATTTTCCCACCTAGCACAGAAGATGAAGGAACCTGAGAAGAATTCTAGCTATAAATTCAAATCTCACCCTACCTATTTACCTTGTGGGGGAGAGGTGTTCTGTAAAAGCTATTATAATACTATAATGCTCAACGTTGTAAGCAAAGGACCAAACCTGTAACAAAAACACTCGGAGTAGTGGCTTTGCAAAGCTTTATAAGCATATTTACATTGTGTGGAATTTTAAAGCAGATATATTTTTAACCTCCCTTGCAGTTCATTTATTTCCAGTTTTATATGTCTAAAAGCAGTACATTGTTTTTCATGAAAATGTATTTTACAGTATAATATAATAGTATGAGTATAATAAAGTTTGAAACAAAATCATGTAAAAATAGTAAATTGAATAAATTAAAAACTCTATATAATATTTAAAAAACATTTTTAAATACATATTATAGTCATACTATTATATAGACTGTAAAATAAATGTTCTTGAAAACAATGTACTGATTTTACACATATAAATCCAATTTACTGCATTCAATACAGTTATTTTGTATTGAATGCAATACAAATGGATTTAGAATTTCCCGTCCCTCCTTGCCGGTGACGTTGGTGCATGTGTACGTTGCGGGCCCCTGGTGACCCATCGGGTGCAGAAGCCGGCCAGAGAAAGAAGAAAGAACACAGAGATCACGACGATGGACAACGCGGGACGCTGGCGGATCAGGTAAGTGCTCCATTTACTAAACTTCCCATAGCTTTACTTACCCTGAGTGTTACTCGGGGGTTACCACTTTCAGCAACTTTTTTCTACCCCGAGTCACACTCTGGGTTACCGCTGAGAAGGTTAATATAAAAATTTCATTTTTCTTCTATTACTTGCATCATACCAGCCAGATAAATCTGCCATATATGTTCTTTTGTGCTGCACCAGCTTGAAAATTTATGAATTGTTTGATATAAATATTCCTTCTTAAAGATGTATGAATATTTATTTACCTGTAGTATATATTACCCCCCACCATCTATGACTTATGCCTACATTGGTGATTTTGTAGATGTTATATGTTAGAAAAGCTTTTGTGTTCATTAACAATACATCAGCATGTAGACAATTTTTTTTAAGCCCTGATGAAGCGGGTCTGGTGAGCCCCTATAATACATTGGATTTATGTTCAACAATCTCCTTGTTTGCTTAAGAAAATATTTGTGTTGGACTTTGGAAAATGTATGGTTTGGCTCTCTTCTCAAATCTATATTAGACAGTTATCTGGTGAGCAGGGAGACAGAACATGTTTGTCCGCCAATATAAAGATGGAGGAAGGAGGTGGAGTTCTAACCCCCTTAGATTTGAAGAATTATCATTTTTTGTTAATCGGCAGGCAAATCGACTTCTATTGGAGATAGGTTATACCCTCCAAAGGTGGTGGAGGCACACCATGATAATTTGCACATCAGCCATGACTCCCTTCCAATTAAAACAGAATGGGGGAAACTCGTCCCTGAAGTGACGGTGTAATAGACAAAGTACTTTCTAGTAAGAACTAAGAATCAGCATATTAGTTAATACACATGGAATGAATACATAGGAATCAAGACTGAATGAAACCTTCGTGAACATAAAAAAGCTCTCCCAGATGTTGTAAATAAAGGTCTGTGACTGAACTATGTAATGGGGGTTTTACCTGGAGGACTATGACTTAAGTCTTCTGTATTAAGCTCTTCAATAGTGGTCTGTACTGAGCTCTTCAATAGTGGTCTGTATTGAGCTCTTCAATAGTGGTCTGTATTTTCACTGAGGGATTGGCATATAGCAGTAAGCTGGGTGACCATAAAGCTTCTGAATTATTTCAACAGGGAAACAGTGTGCTCCCCCCACCCCAAACATTGGAGGATTTCTAAAAATCTACTGACTGATCCACTCTTGTGAACAAAGAAGAACTCAACCCAGAGCAATTCCCTGTGTCAAACCCTAATGGTTTTGTAGGGCAAAAAAGCAAATCAAGGACATGTTTTGCTTGATCATCTGGGGGGGGGGAGAGCAGAGGAGACATTTTGTATCTAATATTCTCCAGAAACCTACTTATAGTAATAGCATTGTTTCCACTGCTTAGCTGCTGATATACTGAATCTTGCCCAGAATGGGAGTAGTAGAGGGTAATGTATAGGAACAGGGCTGCCATCAAGGGTGAACAAGGGGTACTTCTGTATCTGGTCCAAACAAGAGAGCTTGCCTTTTGCAATGCTGGAACTTTTAGACATGTCAGAGGGGAGCTTGGTAAGTATAATTGGTATGGGACCCAAAAATTTCTGATGACTGCCCTGCAAAAGAAACTTCGGGTGGTGGAGCAGTGGCGGTGCTGCTGCAGTTTATGGACAATGCAGTCCATATAATTTTTTAAAACTACAGGTGGTGTTGAAAAAGTTAAATATTTTATGAATGAAGCCTGCATCATCTAATGAGGATTCTCTTGCACAGGAGCCAATGTAAGCTCACCAAAGCAGAGCGGGGGAGAGGGATGCTGTCACTGACCTATCTGTCAACAATTCATTCTGGTGTCTACACCTAAATGTCCGGATCCACCAAATATTTTAATATTCTGTTTCCACAACCTCTTCTTATGTCTAAATCTTTATTTTATTATTCATCTTCTTGGTTTGTGTTGATCGGGTTTGGATGTCACATAAAGATTATTGATTGATCATTGATTTTTTGCATTGTTCTTAAGCAGTTTGATATCTGATGATGACATGATGACTTGCAACCCATGTTGGAGATGCAACTCAGAGGTAGGAACTTTGCACCACATATTCTGGTCTTGTCCACCCTTCGCCTCCTACTGGGGAGCAGTCAATTAACTTATTGGGGAGGTGCAGGGGTTTCCATTTTTCTAGATCTGCTGATCCACTTACTTGGTTTACCCATTTGCAAGCTTTCCAAACCAAGCAAGCACTGGGTCACTAACATATTAACAGCAGCAAGATTCCTCATTGCCAGGAATTGGAAGTCGCTGTCCCCTCCGAAGCATAAAGTCCTGCTCAGTCGTATCAATGGAACAACTAACAGCCTACCTACATAGAATACGTAAAGTATGTAGCTGTTTATCCCCATATCTTTGATATATGAATACTGGCAATTATGCTACCATGTCCGAAAATTTCAGCCACAGGGTCACCGCAGAGCTCCACCTCACACACGGTCTGATATTTATAGCGCCCTTGGATGACCATGCTTCGGTATTGACCAGAAATGTTGGTGATCGTACCGGCACCTGTGGAGGACAAATTAAGATTAGCACAATGATACGTGAAAATCAGAAGTGACTCTTTAGTGGTCTGAGTTTGGGATTTTTGTTGATCCAAAAAACAAACATTCTACTATGTGTCTTAATAAAGCGCCATAATGTGTCCAAACTATACTGTGCATTCTGCTTGATGGTGAGCTCATTATTCTCTCTTCCTCTGATGGCCCCCCAATATATTAATATATTTAATAACCTCATTATCAATAAAAGAAATCCATTCAGAGTTATCTGTTATTTTTGGTTCAGACTGATGAGGAAAGCCCACTTTGACATTTGTCCACAGGCTCTTGTTGCCATCAAATGGATTTTGTATTCTTGTAAGTGAATATGTGAATAGAAGAGGAGAATGGATTGATTGTTCAGGAAAAAACAAATCAAATATATAAATACACACATATACACAAATATTGTGCTAATTTTGCAGGCAAATTGATGGAAGATTACAATATCTGGAGACCCCTCCAGTAATATGTTGCTATTCATTAACCACCTTGCCGTTACACTGATGTCTAGATTTCTGTTCCAAAAGCGTTACACTGTTTTTCATGAAATTTTTTTTTTTTTTAAATTGTAGACCTATAACTTACAGAAATATGTCCGAACAGGGGTCTAGTAGATATCATGAATATAAAAAATGTTTAAAACACACAATTATGTAAAAAAAAAAAAATTACTTTTATTAAAATTAAATAAAAGACACAAAAATCAGCTTAAACAAGAATATATAAATAAATGAAAAATACTGAAAATGCGATAATTCGGTATACTGTATAGTAATATATTTTTCTAAAACACCTCCCTAGTGTACGTCACATACCTATAGACAAAACCACATAAATATATTTTCTATTATTTTGTATTGGATTGGATACAGGACTTTGTATTCAATCCAACACAAAATGAGCGTTTGAATTTACCGGTTATATACTTTGTATTTATTTTATATTATTTTGTATTAGATTGGATACAGGAGTGTTTTTTCAATCCAATACAAAATGAGAGTTTGAATTTACCAATTACATACTTTGTATTTATTTTGAATTATTTTGTATGGGATTGGATACAGGAGTTTGTATTCAATCCAATACAAAACGTGTTTGAGTTTACAAAACGAGTTTCAATTTGAATTTCCCGCACATGCGCCGACGTCATCACCGAGGGACGCGTACATGCTACGGACGGAGAAGAAGCCGGCCAGCTTCTTCTTCTCAGCGGCTGGCTTTTTATTCCCGGAGAAGGCACCCGACGCTGGAACACGACGCTGGATGATCGCAGCTGGACCAGGTAAGTGATCGATAAACCCGAACTTTTCTCACTGTATTTTCATACAGTGAAAAAAGTTCGGGTTTATGGATAATTGTAGATTTTTTTTAACCCAAACCAAGGTTGGGTTTAGCGCTAGGGTGGTTAATAAAGATGCTGCTGGCAGAGATGAGTTAGTGGGAAAAACTTCATGCTAAGAAACATTAACCAGGACTCCTTCCTTGTCCATACAGCACGGAGAACACTCCTGATGCTTACAAAGCTGGAGCACTGCAAAAAGCAGCATATCAATTAGGTCAGCCCCTTATTCCTGGTAAATGGGTCATAGTTAGGACAGATGCCAGTGTTCAGGGTTAGGGGACTCCTTTGGTATATTGAACATTCAAGCATCATCTTTTGGGTGGAAGCCTCCTTGAGCTCTTTAATTCCCAATTATATTATATTTTCTAATGCTTGATGTGACCTAAATAATGGCTGAAAAAAAAAACAGTGGCATTATAAGGAGCAACTAAGTTAACAATAATTTATAAATCACATATTATTGGATTATAAAAACATGCACAAAAAAGATAGATATGGACCTTTACTGTGGAAACTGTGTCAACTGTATTGCCTGCAGTCTCCCCGAAATTGATCTACTCCCCATTGCTGGCTTACTATGCCTTATTCAGAACTATGTCTCTGTGTGGAGATGGCCATCTTGATGGAGCCAAAGCTCTGATTCCTCAGAGCCCCCCCCCCCCCCCCCCCATGACTGGTGATCTGATGACTGATGGGGTAATGATAAAGGAGCAAGAGGCAATGATAACAGGAAGGATACAACAGGGAGCTCCTTGCATTGCAGGTCCTCAGGTACAGCTTCCTCTCCAGTAAGGAAAACTATCATGCTCAGCACAGCAGTGACCACACCAGTTTCACTCCAAATCTGGCTGGTACAAAAGGTAACAATTCCATGGAGAATGTCACCGCATTGATAGCTATGAAGAAACAGAACACAGGTGTCTAGGCACTGAAAGTGACCAGTTTTGTACAAAAGAAAGTCACAATTACCTTTCTAGATTTTCTGTATCTTTATTGTAAAGAGTAAATATGTATTATTTGTTTTCCTTAGGCAATGATCCATATAATGTTAGATACATTTGTGCAAATTAAAATTAAAAAAGGCAAGGCATGGATCCCCTATATAGCAGCAATGATACATGACAGTATGAGATCTCCATCATTGAATGGAAGCCCCAAGACACTAACCCAACAATCCTCCAACTGCAGCCCACCATAACATACAGCTTATACATTTTTGGTGGTGTCTTACAGGATAAATTAACTTTTGTTAGTCCAATGTTGAACACCGGCAGCCTATTCATAATGCATGCGCTTTCTCATGTTCACAAACTACATCATATGGATAAGTGTGGATTTGTTGATGTCCAGCAATCCTGTGTAGGCTCACAGAGAACCATCCTAATAATAAGACCAAGATCCGTTATGGCTGCCTCCATCATGATGGTGAATCCCATGCTCTACCATGTCACATATAGTAGAGTGATGATCAGGCAGTACGTGGAACCTCAGCTCCAGACGTCCTGAAAATATGGCTTCTGATCTCTTGGCAGGGCAAGGGTCTCCATTGCTTCTAGTTTGGAAGTTAATGCATCATTGATGTCTTTGGCCATTAATATTACATCCCTAAAAAGACCAAAAGAGAACAGATAAAAATACATTTATATAGATGATTACAAGATAAGGGAGAGACTAATATTTCCTATTATATCTCATTGCACCACCTGCCAGCTCTTTGGACAATCAGAAACCTAGAAATCTTCAAAATTGAACCAAGGCACTGTGGTGTCACCCTGATGGTTATGCAGTGTGCCGGAGATTCCTGGATCCCTGGCTAACCAGCGGGATGGGTAACAAACCTACATTAAAGTGTTTCATTAAGGTGCCAATAATAAATCCTTAATCTTGGGTTCACAAGCATATTACAAGAACACCTATTCACATGCATAGATGGTTCCATTTAATTCAGTGGTTAATCTAACAATATATTTCAAATAAATCTTCAAATAATCCTGAATGTTTTTCGGTCAATTCTCCTCCGTACTGTCCGGCGTCTCTCTTGAGAAGTTGACCTTTAGATTTCCTTGTCTACAAATTCCTGAAAAACAAACATGGCTGACCTCTAGCATTACAGATAGGCTTTCTGAGCTGTGAAATCCCCTTTGCAAATGATTCTGCAGATAAACGACCATTTCTCATGACTGGCTTCCACCCACCGAGGCATTTTGATATTTGCATAACTTCTTCCAAGAAACAATCTACCTGGTTACATCAGAAATCCATCCCCAAAGCCCTTCTGGTCCCCCTCTGATTATCTGTCTGCATTGCATAAAGAAGCACAAAACCCCGTAATAACATTATTAGGTCTAAAATAGAAGAAGTGGGAGGAGGAGGAACTAAGGGAAGCAAAATACAAACAGATTAAACTACAACTTTTAACTATTCTTTACTTACAAGATTAAGGGCCATTTCCGACCCTCAATGTTCTGCCATGGGCTCTGACCGAGGTCCCAACTTCTATCATTCAAGTGAAAAGGAAACGGTGGGAACTATTTTTTGTAGGTGGCTGTAAATGACACTTTTGGCCGCACGGTTGTTGTTTGAAGATTTGTGCTGACCGTAACATGGAAATCTGGTTACCTGTGGTGTGGTTTGGCTCCCCCCGTGCACTGAAGCAGTTTGCTGCACACGAGAACTGCAAAATCTGCAGTGTGAAAGGGCCCTTACTTTTACTTCTAGTCCTGAAAACACAACAGGAAGTGAAACATTTATACAAAGTAACAAAAGTAACAGGAGTTCCTGCTGGATAATTCTGCTGGGGTTACTGTAAAATTCCATGGAAGAAAACGGGAGTGGGGAATCTTCTCTGCAGCAATTTCTCACCTGGCAGCTGAGTACGGACAGGCCTGGAATTTTGGAATATGTTCTAAGGGAAAAAAGTAATAAAGTCTGATCTACACAAAGAAAATAAAATCCAAAGGGTTCTACAATTGTTTACTGCCAGCTTAGGTTCCCACCAACAATCAGGAATCAGATTGGTTACTGAACATGTGATAACCAGGTCATTTATAAGAGATCACAAGCAGGATAAAACCAATATTCTGAAAATAATAGCTTAACGTACAGAGGAAATTGCAGCCTGTAGATGGCAGTGTGTCTGTGCTCAATACTGTAATGGTCGGATACAGCTGAAGCGTTAAAAAAATGATACATGCATAAACAAACCTAATCATATATTACCTTTCAACATTTGTCAGTCTGGAATTAGGAATAAAAAATACACAATACCAAATTAAATAATTAATTTCCTGTTGTGGTGACAATAGAACACATCTAGAAAACTTGTACTTAAGCTGCTGTGAGATCCATATCTAAATGATAGTTTCATTGTCTTGCCTTTTTCTTGGGTTAGATACACACCTAGAACAAAAAGGAGGGGTTTAGTAGACAAAATGTGTTCATAAAGCATGTATTCCCTTAAACTGGAAGTTTGCTGACCCTTATATATGCACAAAAAAAAGTTGACAGGCAGGGTTTTTGAGGCAAAAAGTTATTTTCTATTATTCATAATCTTTACATGTTGTAGGTCAAACTAATATGTGTTTGCATAGACAGTGATACTTGGTACTACCTTATTCCTTGAGGCAAAGTACCCATTGTGGGTTAAGTCAATTTCCATCAATACCATGTAGCGTTGAGCAAACCAATTTGTGCAAAGAACACGAGTTGTATGAGTGTTCGTACAAAGCCTTATTACCCCCAATGCGTTTCGCTAAGCTTGGGCTTCCTCAGGGGTGGTGCTACGCTTAACGATGTTCGGTACACACGCTTGTAGTTTGTCTAGGTTTACAGTAAATGCATATCATTAGTTTATTTACTAGCGATTCACGTATGTCATATATATAATGTAATCAATCAAAAGCATAAGATATACTGTTTAAGCAATATTAAAAAATAAATATATTACAATAATAGTAATATAAGTAATATTACTATTAGCAATAGTCAATGTACTATCACTAAAAATCTTCCCTGTTCATTTCTGTTACATGATAACAAATAGTAAATAGTAAGAAAGGAAAATAATTGACATCCATGCTCACATCCTAGATGCCCCCTTGCAGCAGGGCATCCATAGGACTACAGGGATAACATGATATCCCTAATGTACCAATAAAAAAAACAAAAAAAAAAAAAAAAACAGGAAAGCAAAATGATTGCAGCATGGATCTGCTTTAGCATGAACAGGAAAGAAGAGAAACAGTCACAATACAATCACAAGGAGACTTAGTGAAATTTATGTGTAAAAAGTACTAAAAACCATACGTAATGTTGGTAGTGTCAACTAGAAGTTTGTCAAGGAAATTATGCTTAGAGGCGTGTATTGAATTGGTAATGCAGTATTTTATCATTGAGAGGACATGGCCAAGTATTATAGTGCATGCAAGTCACCTAAACATTTATATAAAATGGAAGAAACACCTACATACGCAGTGTTCTCCCCAGTCCCTTTTACCCAGGTGCACCACCCGGCATTTTTCAGTAACCAGACCTGTTTTTGAGTGGTTAGTAAAAAAGTTGGGTCACAATATGGGGGCATTGAACAGCTGGGCCATAATACAAAGACAATGGGAAAATGTGACTGGGGGGGCATATACAAAGTATAGAAAGCTGACAATTATAGGGATTTTTGATTCCTTGGGAGCACTGAATTTGTCACGTCTTATTCCATCCACTTGCTTCTTCCGACCCAACTTTTCTGGCAATTTATAATATATTCTTTGGTGGTGAATCTTCCAGGTTAATGTTTTCAATGGCCATGATTTATTCTCCACCAGAGACTGGTGAATGTCAGATTCACGGCTTCATAAATAGACTCCATTGACCATCATTCTACATGAGAATGCTACAAAGAGCCTTGCAATGCAGTACAGAACAGAAGCCATGAGGAGCGTACAACGCTTGCCATGTATAGGGCTCAATGTTGAAACATTAATGTTTTTTTAGGAGCTCCTTCCTGCCAAACGCTACTCTGTGTGCATCTTAACAACACGGCCGAATTACACAAAACTTTGCAGTCCTGGAAATACGAGTACGCCGTGCACAGGACCAGAAGTTACTGCAAATACTTCATTGTACAAACAAATGCATTCACAAAGTATTCCAGAAATAGATTGATGCCAATATAATTCATCTGCACTTATATGTAATATGTAAATTCATCAACAAAACACACGTTGAATATTTTTATTACCTGTGTAGTAGTGTAGTCATAACAGATAACCTCCAGCAATAAAATATAATATGAAGTATACAACATAGATAAAAAGACATAAAATACACACAGAATCAGAAACCCCATAGTCTAATACTCAGAGTTCATAACTTGTGATCCCTCGGACTTCCAAAGGACCCCTGGAGGCTATACAGGAATACAGCAGCGGGTTCTCAGCAGAAAAGTGTTACACAAAAGGGGTACATTTCAAATTATATACCCCAACATGAGTGTATTAGTCATGATCTATTAGACACGCTTAGGTATAATGCAAACCAAATGCATAATGGCAAAATGATCGTTTCAAATGCCTGACGTCTGATAGGAAGAGGTATTTGCTGAAGCCAAATATGTATTGTAAGTTGAGAATTCCATTGCAGTGCAGGTATCTGGGAATAGTTTGTAGTCTCATATAACCAGTAAGGTGTATGTGGGTTTATATAATAAATATACATAAACACATACATAAAAAGTCATCGTGTTTCAGGTAATTCCCTTAGCAAAAGATTTCTCCATTTCTCCAACCAGGTGAAAAGGCTCCTGAGATAAAAGTATGAAGGGGAAATAGCAAACCTACAGATAAAGAAAATGGCCTGGATTATAGGTAAAGCAAACCTAAAGTCAAGGAAAAGTCACCAGGAGGTAATGCTAAATAACGAAGATATGTAGGACAATGAACTAATGGTATGTTGAATGTCACATAGATGGACTCAGGAGGGTGGAAGGGAATTTAAATAATAATTTGCCTTTAGGTAAAGATGTAACATCATAAACATGTCATGAAACACTGGAACATGTGTCCCCATTGTAAGATTTCCTCTTCACTTGTGTTCTAGTAACACCTGCAAAATTAAGGATTTCCGATCTGTTTGGTTTCTGCAACCATGGTGGGGATCCTTGGGGACCCCTACATAAACCCTTAATCCACCGTCTGTCTGCCCGTTCACAAAGCATTTCAGCTCTTTTCTTTGTTTCAGTTTTAACAGCCAAAAAGACCCGACCATTCCTGTTCTCAGTCAATCCAAGTTTATTACCGGGATTGTTAGCCTCTATTGAACGATTTCGGCAAATAACACAAAAGGAATCGCCCTGCTGCAAGTCCAAAGTCAATATAACACGGTTACAGTGAAAACTACCAATCGGAGCCAAACCTGATCTGCCTACTTGTCATTTCTGGCAAGAAATCATTTATTTAAAAAAGGACAAAAGAAAAATAATAAAGGAAGCAAAAACGTTATTTTAGTTTTTTTAAAAAAAAAAAAAAGGAAACTAATTTGACTTTTGCTCTGACCCTGGCGGTATAATTATGTCAGTATTTTTACGCCAAAAGCGGTAAATTGTTTTGCATGGAAATTTATTTGAACAAAATAATTTGAATTTCGTGCCGGGCCTCCTGCATGAACCAACGTCACCGGGAACTCCCGGGGACCGTCAGCGATCTCGTCGGCAGAATATAAAAAAAAAAGAGAACACAGCCCGAGGATGGGATCAGATAAGCAGGACGCCGGAAGACGCAGGACGCCTATGGGACCAGGAAAGTGTTTTTTTTTTTAAGTTATACTGAGTGTGGCTTGGGGTTACAGCTTTCAGTATGTTTTTTTTTACCACGAGCCACACTCTGGGTTACCGCCAGGGAGGTTAATTGCTGCTGCTGCAAAAGATCAAGAGTTAGCCACATTGAATGCCGAGAATGCCTAATGTAGGAGCATCCGGCTCATTACGGTTTATTGCATTGGGTTACGCATTGGGAAGACTGGATGTCATTAGGAAGAAGATGTCAGTATCTGAGATGGCGGCACAGGAGGGAAGATGAGGCAAGAAAACGTTAGAAGATATTGCTATGCCACTGGTCTTCATTGCAATGTTTCTCAAACAGGGTTCCTCCAGAGGTTGCTGGGGGTTCCTTGATCAATGAGCAGTTTGTATCTCTCAGGTCAGACTAAGTGACCCCAAAGATCTTTTTGGCTATCTGTAAGGGTGACATTCTTGTCAATGGGCAGCAATGTAAGAGGGATTCTTCCCACTGACCACCACACTAATATAATGTGATCCTTAGATCCAGGGGTCCACCACCAGCTCAAAGCTAGGGCACAGAATGGAAAGAGATGAGGTAGCGTTCAATATTTTATGTAAAAAAAAAGCTGGGTTGTCCTTTAACTACTCTGACACCCAGCCTAATCTCACCACTGAGTCTGTATACTGCCCCCATCTGACTGGGTCCCACACCAGTATCCTCACCTCTATCCCCCCTCTCATAATCTACCTTTATCTGACCCTACTTCTATCAGCACAGCTGTCTACCCCCTCTAATCTGCCCCCATCACCACACCACAACTTATTCTCCACCCCTTTGTCCCCACTTATCATCTGCCTCTACCTGACTTGCTCGTCTTGCTGCTCCTGACTTGCTGACAACTCAATCATCTGCCCCCACTTGCCCTGCTCCTACTAGCACTCCAACCCCCTCCCCCCTTTCTGCCCCTATCACCACACCTCTATCTCCCTTCATCTGGCCTCTTCCTTACACCACACCTGTATCCTCACTTATGTGCCCCTACCTGATCCACTCCTACAATCAGGCCTTGTTTAAATATCACATAGATTTATTCAAATTATTTGGTATTGTTGTTCATTACTGTTTTAAATGTTCATAGCGCCAGCTGCATTTTGTGTCTTAGGTTTATACTCAATTATAACGCAACAATAAAATGCCCCTGTTTTGTAGGTAAAAGTAGGTACCTTGGTTTATACTCAAGTATATAGTAAGCTTTACCATGGCATTTTAAAATGTATTTTCAAGTTGTTTTCCAGTTGTGTTATTGTGAAAGATAAGAACCAAAGTCCCTGCATAAAACAAAAGAAAATTGCTGAGGGCATAAAGTGGGATCTCTTAAGGGCGAAAATCTGCCGTATAAACAGTCGGTGTCATCCATCGTCCGAACGACCGTCCTGGCGGATCCACGGACGATGAACGACGAGCGATCCTAATGCAAGGGAAGGGGGAGAACGCGCAGCAGGGTGCTCCGCCATTCTCAACCTCCCCTCTCCATAGAACAGAACGGTGCTGTATGTACAGCATCCTTCATGCATCGTGTAGTCCTTTGTCGTTGGAAAGGATCGTGAAAGATCCTTTCCAACGACAAAAATTGCATGTGTGTACGCGGCTTTAGGTACTTTCAACAATCAAATTATTCTATAAACAAACTTTTATTATTTTCAAGTTATAAAAAATTGTGCTCAACTATAAAACATCATAAAATCAAGTTTGAAAAAGGGGCCCCTATGACCACTAGACAGCAAACTACTACCACCAAAAAAAATGGTTTTATACTTTTCATATCAATCTATGAATAGGTAGAAATCACGCGACGCGTTTCGCAGAACCAGTCTGCTTCCTCAGGAGTGTTGTCAGAGCAGGTAGGATAGTGTGGAAGTATTGGTAATGTACATCTAAAAGAGTTAATACATGTATGGTGTCATAAAACATGTATAGGAGGTGCCCAAAATATATGGCATATTGAGGCCATCACTGGTGTGTTTGTAGACAGGAATTTGTGTTCCTAATTATCTAATCTTCTTTATTACTTCCCTTATGGTTTATCCGAATGTTGTAGCTGCATTCATTTCTTATTCTTGGTTTTTTAAACTTTATTTTCCCCTGATCTTCCCAGGAACACTTTCTATCCTAGGGTGACAACATCCACAGCACTATATCTACGGAGGAGCAATGATGTCACTCTAGGACAGGAATACAGAACACCCTCCTTGCCTTATGTTCATAACAAGGGGGAGAGTGTTTTGTAGTTCAGAGAAAGCTGGGAGCAACCCAGATATTACCATGAAAACATAGCTGTGAAATCATCAGTGTGCTATGCATAGCCTGTGCAAGGAGCAAAGCTGTGGCAGGGGCCCAGCAACTCCACCCACTACAGTCTACCAGCCGAAAACTGCAGAAGGGGTGGAGACAAGACCAGCCACCCTGCACAAGGAGGAAGAGCATCAGTGACCGGTCTGTATTACAGGAGGCTCCTACACTCTGCACAGATCTGAAAGATATACACAATTAACATTACACACCGCTCTTGTACCTAGACAATATTTGCTTATAGCGGAGTTCAGCTTAAACACACAGCAGCCTGTTGATACCAATATACTGTAGATATGCTGAACACAATGCATAGTGTAAGTGAGAGCCTGTGGAGCATGATAGGAATTTACTTCACCACCATTCACAGTCTGCACAAACAGGAAAGGAGCTCCTCTGCCATTATTATTGCTCTCAGACATCAGATCACCCATAGATTATAAATGTCTGCACTCAACACGTAGAATTGTCCTTGTATCCCATGCTTTAGAAATGTTTGGCACCCAGTCCTTGGAGTCTTCAAAGAATTTTTCCACAAATTGCAAAAGAAGGTAAATTCGGAATCTCCAAGGGCTGAAAGCCCAAAACAATTTAACAAACTGTTGCTTCCCAAACATAAAATTAGAAGACCCGAATGTAGATTTGGAGTTTCAGTCCTTGGAAAAAATATCAGATGCTGACTACATTTCTGAAAAAAAATCATCATCAGGGTGCTCTTACCACACCAACCAATCAGAACTAAACTTGAGCTGAATGGAGGAAACAACCCGGCCAATCAGACACACAGCCGGCCCCTGAGGAGACATAAAGGAATTGTAATTGCTAATCCAAGTGATATAAAATGCCAAGCGTACTAGTGGTGAGCTTGAAGCAGGTTCAGTGCTCTCCCTGAAGGTGGCTCCTCCATCTCTCTCTGTAAATAGTTTTGGGAGGGGCAGGGGAATATGGGGGGATTTAAGCTCCTCCATTTAGGGACATCATTTAGTAGAGTTCAGGTTATGTTCTATATTTGTCCAAAATCATTTTATAGATGAATAGAACAATTTCCAGAACCGACAATGATGTCATACGGAGGTCATCGGATCGAGTCCACAGGGGTAAAAAAAACACATTTTATAGAAGCTTTACCTCCCTTTTATAAATAAAAATTGTGGTGATAGGTCTGCTTAAAGGCTAAGTTCAGAATAGTTTTTTCCCCCCAAGTGGTTTTCAGCAGTTTTACTACTCAAAACTTGGTTTACATTGCCAAAAAATGGTTGAAAAAGACAGTGACCTGAATAGGTCCAAGTCAAAATAAAATCAGTTGGTTTAAATTGTTCACATGCTTTCATGAAAAAAAAAAAAGGCACTTCCCTATATAGATGGAATGCCGTCTATCCCTCTATGTCCAGTCAGTCCCGCACTGTCCTTCTTCTTTCCAGAACAGACTGGATAGGGGGCGCTGCCATCTCCTGTCAGTTTCTTCTACTTACATCACATCACAGCCCTTCCTAAAAATGTGCTGATCTCATTGCGCATGCGTGAGGTTGGCAATTTTTTTATTTTTACATTCCAGGAAAGCACCTTATAACGCATGTATCCAAGAAGACTGTGGGTTTTCCATTCTGCTGTGGCAATAATAATAACAGAAGTGGAGGGGGTCTTACCATTCAATTAAAAAAAATATATATAAAATAAAAAAAAATGTACTTGTATAAAAAGGTTCGCCACCCTTTAATATGATGTAAAAAATATGGGGCGCTTAGGTCTGATTTAAATTAAATTAGGTGCATTATCATTGGTCACCCATAGATGTGTCCTCATGTAAGGTGCTACAAAACGCTTATTAGGTCAAACCAGAGACACGTGCAGTTCCAGGTCATTCCACTAGGTGTCTTCTAAGTATAAACCCAATAGCATTTGAAAAATCTTTGTTTATACAAGCTTGTACAAGAGTTGCTTACAAATGTCCATGTGTTTAATGCACAAATTCATGTTAATGAAGGTGGAGAAGTTACAAT
>NC_092862.1:2068331-2069169 GCF_032062135.1 Pyxicephalus adspersus | reverse complement strand
GAACTGATAGAGAACAGAAAGAAGGCAATGCTTATTATTTCAGCCATGGGCTTCTTTTAAGTTTTTAAGTTTATAGCACAAACACTGAAGCTTATAAGGAAGTTCTTTGACTGATGACCTGCTGACCGTGCCAAGAACTGATCTGCTTCTCGGAGATCCCCACCATGCAGGTTGTTTGCTTAGTATCATATTCCTTCTCAGGTGCTGGTTAATGTTTGCTTTTGTGTTTATACATGAAAGCTGTAAATGTTATAGAATTCCACTGTTAGGCAACAGGAACATCCATCTATGAAATAAAGCAAATGTATTTCCTGTTCTGTGCACACCGGAGAGAAAAGACCCACGGTGGGGACTGGGCCCTCCAGACATGGACCACCATATGGGACGCAGCCTCTAATGGATCACTTCCATTCTCCTGCTGGTGACAGGTAAGGGGGGGAGGGGTGAATAATGAATGGAGTAAACTTAGAGGTTGTGATATTGTACCTGATTCTCTGAAAATTCTATATGTGACAATATTGTAAGTTGATCATGTTGAGGATATTATTATTGGGGTGGTGCACCTAAAAAACTATAAATCCCAAGAAAGAAAAGGTCATATATTGCAGTCATTAAATGTGGTGGGTGAATTAATAATACTTTATATATTAATGATTATTCATGACAAACTTCCTGTACAGGGGTGAGAACGTCCAATTATTATAATAATAATAATAATAATAACAATAATAACAACAACATAGGATTTATATAGCACCAACATATTACGCAGCGCTGTACATTAAATAGGGGTTACAAATGACAGACTAATACAGACAGTGATACAGGAGGAGAGGAC
>NC_092862.1:1994957-2067490 GCF_032062135.1 Pyxicephalus adspersus | reverse complement strand
GGTAGGTAGGTGGGTAGGTTGTGTCTCATTTAAGGGGGGCAGAGTAAAGTGTATGGGATATACAGTGCAGCAGGTTGCCCTTGGGGCAAAAGACCAAAAAGAAACATTCATTGTTACAGATAGGATACAAACAGGCTGCGCCCTGTGAAAGGAAGAACACAGAGAGAGGGCTGAGGTGCGACACCAGATTTCGTGTTACAGGACCCGGCTGAGATCAGTGATTGTCCGGATGAATGGATCCCTGGGAGGATTGAAAGAAGAGTTTCTCCTAAAGTACTGATCTACAAATATGAAATCTGACATTTGTTAGGACTTAACCTCCTGGGCGGTTAGTTTTAGTCCAGTTTTATATGTCTAAAAGCGGTACATTGATTCTCATGAAAATTTAATTTACAGTATAATAGTATAAGTATAATAAAGTTTGAAAAACAAAATCATGTCAAAATAATAAATTAATGAAATTAAAAAAATAAATAAATACATACATAATTTCCTTACACTATTATATTATCCTGTGAAATAAATGTTTATGAAAGACAATGTACTGCTTTTACACATGTAAATCCACTGTATTGCATTTAATACTGTTATTTTGTATTGAATGCAATAAGAATTAATTTGAATTTTCCGCTCCAAACGGAACGTCCGTACACACCAACGTCACCGGGAACGCTCAGTGACTCATCCAATAATAAAATCTGATACAGATAATTGGACAGGACTCTCACTTATGGCCTGGGCCTGGATATCTAAATCAGTGACCCCAATAACATTTTACAATAACCTCCAATGCTCAAGTCAACAGGATTATTATTAGTTATATTTAAAGCAGACCTTTCACCAATATTTTTTTTTTACCTCAATGTTTTTAATTTTTTAAAATGGGAATCTCCTGCACTTCTTTCTTTCTTTACCGCCACGGCAGTAAAGTCTGAAAAAGAGCGCAGAGCCTCCTGGGATACCCACGTCACATACCCCGGGTATCTTCACACTGCTCCTTCTCCACGTGCCCGATCTCAGGGAGCTTTTTGTCAACTAAAAAAAAGCATGGGCAATGAGTTCTGGATGAAGGAGGCTTCCAGGATGGTAAGGTACCAAATCAAGGCCATGTGTAAGGGACCGAGGGATCTTAAAAGTAAAAGGTAAATATGATTTTTTTTTTTATTATGACAACTCCACTTTATTTGCCATATCTGGTGCTTTACAAAGTCCCGGCATTTATTGCATTGAGAACATTCCCTCTTGCCCAATTTCCTTTGGTTTTTCCTGCCTGACGATTGGTTTCCAGTTACTGGACATACTTCGTAGATTAGCTGGGTTCTCATGCTTACCATTCAGCTTAAAAATGTTACACCATGTCTGCCATTACTGTTTGAGGTGAAGTTGTCAACACCCAGTAAGGGCAGATGAACACCTGTCTCTTTATCCTGCAATTTGGCATGGTTGGCACCCTAACAGCCACTTAAAGAGGAACTAAACTGAAAAGTGCTTAAAACAAAAAAAATCCACTTACCTTCAATCCTGCAGGGCAGTCCAATCTATCAGGAGGTGTCTTCCGTTTGGTCTTGCGTTGTCCCAGCATCCGTCTCCGAGCTGTTGTGCCGGGTGTCGCCATCTTCTCCTCTCCTTCCTGGTTCTACTTCTTACGTCACCCAACATAGGCGTGGGATCGGGGGACATCATTTGGAAAAAAAACTTGCTAATCTCACTGCGCATGTGTGAGTCGGCGAATTTTATTCTTTTCATGAAAAAGCTCTTTGTGCGCATGCCCGGGATGCTCGGGCATGTGCAGATGAGCACCCAAAAGCCTGTTGCAGGGGTGCATGCACCCGAAATGCATGACGTAAGTATCCCAAGAGGCTTTGCGCTCCCATTCATTCTTTATCACCTGGGCGGTTCCTGGCATAAGGAAACGGTTAATGCACCACAACTTCTTTGCCAGTGTAAATTATCCCAAAGCAAGAAAGATTTTGTTAATAGTGGAGTTTTTTTTATTTTTTTTTGCACAGATATAACAAAACAGACCTAAGAGTAGCTGATTGTTAGCGTTTGCATTCTTTTTAACCAGTTTTGCAAGCTTTAGTATTTTTCACAAGGCTGTCAGGGAGCTAATCTGCCCCAGACGGGAGCATAGTCACCTGCGTATCAAAGCACAGATAGGACAAAGCAGAGGTCATTAACAAGAGATCAATAAAGCATCAGCAGGGATGGACCAAAAAGGGCAGGGAGGGGGTCACCTTTCTGAACTTCTGGGTGTTGGACGCACACAGCTACCAATGGCTGCAATGGGAGATAACATAAGGAACCTACCGTATTTTTCGGCGTATAAGACGCACTTTTTCTTCCCCAAAACTGGGGGGGGAAGTGGGTGCGTCCTATACGGCGAATGCAAGTTTTAAAAATAAATAAAACCGGTAACATACTTACCCGATACCGCGATCCTGCGTGCTTCTTGCGGTTCTTATCTTTGGAAAGGATTGTGAAAGATCCTTTCCAACAAGAATTGCACGTGTGTATGCGGCTTTAGCCAGGACCAACCATGAGCTCACATTACATTACAGGCCAACTGTGTAACTGTGGTATACTATAGAGAGGTCAGGACATGGCTGTGTGTGAGTGATACATACGGTAGATCACAAGATCTGGCTGTGATGTCTCACAAGGGTGGCTGGATAATTTTTGTTGAACAGGAAAAAGTTCTTCAGACAGTTCACAAATCTATATTTTAAATGTGCATTTTGCAGTGTGCCTGGAGATTAGGTTTAAAGGGAAACCCCTCATAAGAGATACATGTATGCTGTCATTGCTAAGCTTCCCTTCTAAAAATGCAGTTTGCCTAGATGTCAGGTTATTGTTTTGGCTCCAATACTTTAGGAGTCCTTGACTTGAAATAAACACACAAAAAGTTGTACTTACGTTTCTCTGGAGTTCATTTTCTGAATGCATACTACAAAGAAGGTATATTATGCAATGGAATAAAACAAATAACATTTTTTTTAGACATCAATAAATACATATTTAACAAATACATATAAACCAACAACATTGGTATAATTTTAGCAACCAGTAGAAACAACGATGATGTGTCGAAAAACACCATACAATAATATTCAGCAGCATCAATTACATATTTCCACCTCCAATGTAGCTCTACGCGTTTCGTGGTGGAAACAGTTTCCTCAGGAGAGTATAATCAATAAAGAGGTTGTACATTGTTAATATAATGCCAGTGATCATATGTTCCCTTAGTCCCAACCTTAAAATCCCATCCACAGAGAAGCAAGCAAATTTAAGATCCACCAATTTATTTGGCTCTGTGGTTTGTCCTGGGCTTCTCTGCTTCTTTGTGTCCCTATGGTTGCCTGCTGCGGTTGAGATTTTGAGACTAAGACTGAACTAACTTATGATTATTGGCATTTTCTTAACATTTTAAAACCTCTCTATTGAATATATGCTCCCGAGGAAGTCGTTTTTACCGCAAAATGCGTCTAGCTACATTGCAGGTGGAAATATGAAATTTATGCTACTATATATTGTTGAATGATATTTTTTGACACATCAATGATTTTGTTACTGGTTGCTAAAACTTTACCAATACAAAAGCTGTTTTACGCATAACCGGAATTGATTGATGCCTAAAACCCCTTTGTTTTATTTCATTAATGTTGTGATTGGGGTGTGGCATTGTGTCACTTTAGAACCTTTTTTTTATCTTTGTCATTATTCAGATATACTATGGACATTTTCTTTAGCATTTCAGAAATGGTAGCCATACATTCAGCTAATGCAAGGTGTACTTTTAAATTTTATGTAGATAAAGCCTTGATATGAGTGAATAGTTATTGACCCTATTTCTTGATATCAATCATTTGACCTATTGATCCTCCAGCGGAGTATACCACGACTGATTCACCAACTGAGAACCTGTCTGCTACAACACCAGTCATAGAAGGCGGTAGCCTAACGGCAATGCCCGCAGAAGCGACCAGCAATACTCAGGGTGTTACCTATACCAACACTACAGCACCAGCTGAAAACACGTCGGCAATAATCAGCCTGGTGACCAGAGAAGCAATTTCACAAACTTTTTTTGTGGAAACATCAACCAAGATATTAGAAGTTACAGATGACCCCAACACAAGTGTCGCAACAGGGGAACCAATTGGTACTCCTACTATTCAAACAAATGAAACCTCTGGAGTGGGGGAAAATTTGTCCATTTCTCAAACTGTGAAAACTTCCAGTATAGGTGAATCCAGTACAATTTCCACAGCTGAACAGTTTACACAAGCCACAGAGATGCAGACACTGGAGGCAGCAAGTGAGGTTCTGATGACTTCATCTAATGTGATAACAAAAACACCTGAGACCAAATTCATAATTTCTACAACATCCTCCTATATATCCTCAACTGAAATCCCTTCCATGGAAGAATCCCATACCATGGGTGTAACAACCACTAAGAGTCATACTCTTTACTATGAGTTCTTTACTATGTCAACATATTCACTCACACCCATTTTTATAGCTGAATCTTCAACAAGTATGTTAACTGATTCAAATAAAATTCAATCAACTGAAAATCCTGATATCACCACAGCTGGAACTACTCAGTCATCCCCAACAGAATCCCTACCCAGCTCAGCAACAGAATCCCTACCCAGCTCAGCAACGGAGTCCATGTCCAGCTCAGCAACGGAGTCCATGTCCAGCTCAGCAACGGAGTCCATGTCCAGCTCAGCAACGGAGTCCATGTCCAGCTCAGCAACAGAGTCCATGTCCAGCTCAGCAACAGAGTCCATGTCCAGCTCAGCAACAGAGTCCATGTCCAGCTCAGCAACAGATACCCACCTCTACAACAGAATCCATACCCATCTCTACAACAGAATCCATACCCATCTCTACAACAGAATACATACCCATCTCCCCAACAGAAGCCATTCTTACCCATGCATCAGAATCTATACCCAGCTCTACAACTGAATCTTTAGACATGTCTACAACAGAAACCACTTTTACCCCTGCAACAGCATCTATACCCAGCTCTACAATAGAAAACATTCCTACCTCTACAACTGGATCCATACCCATTTCTACAACGGAAAACATTCTTACCTCTGCAACACAATCCATACCCACCACTACAACTAAATTCATACCCGGCTCTACAACAGAAAACATTCTTATCTCAGCAACGGAGTCCATACCCACCACTACAACACAAACCATCCATAGCACAAATATTACTACAACTGAACCTCCAATAAAAAGTACAATTATTTCCACAACCACCCCTACAACCTCCACCATATCTCCTACAAATCTAACAAGTAATTTAGGAAGTACAATATTCAGTACAATGGCTACTATACTGAATGCAACCACTCCAACAGAAGATACAACAATGTCAGTTACAACCCTACCAACCACCCAACATGCAACTAATGCTACAACAAATGTATCAAATCCAGCTACCATTACTACAACAAGCCCAGCTGCAAGTATTGCGGGAAATACTACAAGTACTTCTACTAGTCTGCCAACAAGCCCAACAACAAACTCTACAACTACAACGATGACGACAACCAAAACCACTGTGTCCAGTACACCATCTACAACTCCAGTACCTAGTAACTATACACCAGGTAAGTTTATTGGCAAAACTTTACTTTGTAAAAAAAAATCTATATATTTACATATAAATATGACTTTTATTGTCATACATACCTCATTTGTTCAGGCTGATTTATCATTGTATATCTAGTAGTTACACTCAGAAGTTACTGAGTTATTCCTCCCCCCCCACAAAAGAAAACTGCACAATGCCCCTTTCCATTAACTGGAACCACCAACAGTACAAATTCTGACAACCATTGCTGATGGGGCATTTTATTCCACTCTCTACCACTGTCAGCCTCATATTCTGATATGGGAAACTATGTGCTCTGCTGGAATGCCCCTTTAATTCACTAGGGTTGACATGTGTAGTGTTTTCCATATATTTTTTTATCTATTTGCAATATCTAACTTTTGAATCCCACATAACCCCCCTCCAAAAAACAATAAAAAGCAGACTGAGACACAAGTAACCTTTCTGAATAATTGAATCCAAATTCTAGTTGTACTATTAGAATATAACGTGCATGGTCTATAAAAGGATTCGGTGGATGTCCCAGCAGTTTTGCCAACAGCTGAGAAAATTTTCTTAATTGGGAAGCACAAAAGTCCTTTCTCAGGTTGATGTATTCTATTACACATTTAATGGGCAGAGCACAGTCAGGGGGTGGAGGTTGAAGCGGACGGATTGCATTCTGCAGAAATTCTTTTCTAAAGGGGTGACTTTTTTTTCTTTTGCACACCTGAGCAGGTGAGTTATTTCTGCAGTGAACTTTCATGTTTACAAAGTAAGATACAAGGGCAGAACAATAAAAGTTTCTTTAGGTTCCAGTTAAACTTTAAAGCTTCAAGTGAAAAAAAGAAAGAAGAGAGCACAAAGTTTTACAACTCCAGAAACTGCTCTGCCCTACATAGAGTTTTATTCCTTGTAAAAGCCAAGAAATAAAAGAAAAAATTGCCCCCATTTTCACAATTATTTTTAAAAATACATTTGTTCTTGTAGTTTCTATTGTATGTGGCACTTTATCCCATTATAACATTTATAAGTCAAGCAATGTGAAATAATTTTGTATCCGCCTTTATTTGTAATGTTTTGTTTTTAAGAAAATTCCCAATTTCTGAACGTTGCCATCATCTTTCTTTTTGTTTAAAGTTTCTGTTCCCAAACATTTCAAGCAACTCCAAAAACTTCTAAAAATTTTTTTTTACCAAAGTTGCAGTTTTCCTTTCTACATAATATTTTTTATTCATGTGTAATGTGACTTTCACCTTGGCTGGTCAAACTCAGCCCCCGACTCCTAGCTCTTCATTGCCCTCACCCCTTTTTTTTGGAGTTTCGCTGTCAAGTTCCTCCACCCTGCCCTTCTCCCTATTAACCTTTTATGTAACTGTTGGAGCAGCAGTTAAAAGAAATCCAATAAAGTGTCATTGAAAAATGTGTCTGTGAAGCACCCAAGAGCAGCCTCAGAGCTCTTGTAGGTTTATACAGGGGAGGTCTTTACATGCCTCGCTTGTATAGATTGCTGGTCCAGGGAAATCCAAATATAAACCCATTTGTGTGATGCATTTCACCGACAAAATGCCAATGCCTTCTTCAAATGTGATGTGATACAGGAAACAAATATTATTATTATCATTATTAATAAACCTTTTAAATGACTGACAAAATGGAAAGAAGTTGGAGTACCCCTCAATCTTATTTTTTATCCTCATGGACAACCTCAGCCCTGGTGGGTTTTCCTTTTTTTTCCAGGGACATTGTGTTGGCTCACTTTGTTGGTGATGTGAAGACTATATTTGATAACTAAATCCGCGTCTGTTCACCTTGATACAAAATTAATGCAGGACATGAGTTACCAAAA
Organism: Pyxicephalus adspersus; assembly: GCF_032062135.1. Taxonomy (NCBI): domain Eukaryota; kingdom Metazoa; phylum Chordata; class Amphibia; order Anura; family Pyxicephalidae; genus Pyxicephalus; species Pyxicephalus adspersus. The sequence continues at coordinate 2,060,012 of NC_092862.1, read as the reverse complement.
GTGACCCAAAGAAGACACCTCTTGAAGTAGACTACTCAAGGCTCATTGGTGTGCCTGGGAGGAAGCTTACCTATCTGGTCCAATTCAACAGAAAGATTCTTGTAGCACCAATTGCTGGCCATGACAGAAAGATGTCAGGACACACAGAGCATCCCAGTTTGTGGTCTATTGGGGCTGTATAGACCAGTCAGAGTGCCCATGCTGACCCCTGGCCACCTCAAAAGTACTCTTTGGGCTTATAAGTGGCTGGGTGCATCATTTACTAGGGAAGAGATGGCAGCAAGACGTAATATTAGAAAAAGGCATGCCGGCAGTGACATAATAAATCTGCTGCTCTCGTATTCCACTAACCCGACTCTCTCCTCCAGAATCCATGATGAATGCTGCAGCCAGTCTCATCCATCCTTCCCTCCGCTCCTCTTCTGCTTGCCTCTCTTTGTAGTTCTCTCCATTGGCTTCCTTTTCACCTTAGAATCAAATTCATCTCCTGTGCTTTGCCTTCAAATCCCTACACAGTTATTGTCCCACTTACATTTAACAAAATTTTTAAACTTCTTTTTATTAAACAATAAATAACCAATAAATAACCATCTTAAATAACATATGAAATAACATACAATAACATACATTATCATATTTTCCATTCAATTTATCATCACATTAACATAACATAAGCATATTAATAACAATAATATTTCAAAATTGCCTAAATTTTTCTTTAACCAATTATAACTACGGTAAGTCTGTAAACCAACCACCCATTATCAAAAACCACTGTGCCCTATTATATATGCACTATATCCAACTCCACTTTTTAACCAACCAGGCCGCAGGTCTAGGAAAGGTAAAGTCCACTGCACCGAGTGTAATTCACCATTTTTTACCACACTGGCCCCTAGCCGCCCAGCATAGCCTCAGGGGCCCCACCATAACACCAATAATGGGCACCATACCACTGGGTTGCCCTACCAAAATGACCAACAGGACTCTTACCCTCCTAAACCCCAACCACCACCTTACCTATGGCCCAATTAATGGGAGGGCGGGAAATTTTCTTCCGCAAATTCTGTCCCTCACTTCCGATGCCCCCTCTACTTAAACCCTCTACACTCCTCCCCTATACTTCCGACCCATCCTCTCACTATTCCCCCACCTCTCTCCCCTCACTTATCATTAACCCTTAACACTCCGGCAGGGGGCTGCCCTCACATCCCAGTCATGCCGGCCCTGCTCACAGTCCCGTGCTGTGGGCCTCCTTATTACTGCCTACTGACATCACTGACAGCTCAACAGAGAATGAATAAGGGCAGCAGAGAATGAATAGGGGCAGCAGAGGATGAATAGGGGCAGCAGAGAATGATTAGGGGCAGCAGAGAATGATTAGGGGCAGCAGAGAATGATTAGGGACAGCAGTGATTGTTTCAGGTTTGCAGGCAGCTAAACAACTGGCAAGGTGTCATTTGCAGGAAGTCAATTCAAGTCAAGGAAACACTTCGACACAGGTCTGATTCTGTTCTTCAGGTAGTTTTACAAGGTCTTTGAATTTATATTGCTTGTAAAGTACATAATACACATTTAGGAATAATATTTTTTGTTGATTAGTTGAATTGTTCTGTCTTGCAGGAAGGGCAGTGATTAAAGTTACATTCCAGAGCACTTCGCCTATGGAATCTACAATTGCACCCATTCTGGAAAAGGTAAAATCCAATATTATGCAGAGCTTATATGATAAATGGTAATGTAATCATTTCTTATCAACACCAACATCTTATTATCTGCTGTGATATACTTGCGCAATGTCTAATCTCTGACATAGATATTGACCTCTGTGGGTCAGAAATTGTTTATTTTCTTCTTACAAAATTGGACCACAAGTTCTATGACTCTTTAACCCCTTGTACCCTTTCTTAAGGATGTGCATTCCTTTTGGGGAGCACCTCCCCCCCAAACATAAAAATAACCCCGATTTGTAATTTGGTAATTGGCTTCTAGATTCTCTTGGGGACAGGTTGGAGGTCAGTGGAAGATAAACTAAACCGAATAAAAAACAAAAAAAACAAATAATGTGCACAGCGATATATACAGAGGATATATAAAATGTACATACCCCTGTTATAATGCCAATAATGTTATTAAACAGTATTTATATAGCGCCAACATATTTCGCAGAGCTGTACATCAAATAGGGATTGTATAAGTTTGCACACCCTTACACTAATACTTTGTTGAAGCTTCTTTTGATCTAATTCCAGCATTCAGTCTTCTTGGGTCAGGGAATCAGCATAACACATTTCATCTTGGAAAAATTTGCCCCCTCTTCCTTGCAAAAGCTCCAAATCTGTCAGATTGCTAGGGCATCTCTTGTACCGCCCTCTTCTGGTCATTCCACAGATTTTCTATTGGATTTAAGTCTGGGCTCTGGCTGGGCCATTCCAAATCTTTCATTTTCTTCTAGTGAAGTCATTTTTTTGTTGATGTATGCTTGGGATCATTTTTATGTTCAAAGTTGAAATTCCTCTTCATCGTCAGCTTTCTAGCAGAAGGCTAAACATTTTGGGGCAAAAGTGACTGATATTTGGAACTGTTCACAATCCCCTCCACTTTGACTAAAGCCCAAGTTCCAGGTAAAGAAAAGCAACTTAAAAGCTTGATACTGTCACCACCATGCTTCGCTGTGGGGGGTTCTTTTGATAAAGTTAAGTGTTTTTTTTCAACCAAAGATACCTTTTTGATTTGTTGCCACAAAAAAATAACATTTTCTTACATGCTTTTGGGTGACGTGATTTTTTTTTTTTTTGCAAACTTAGCTGGCCCTGGATGTTTTTTCTCTGTAAGAAACGGCTCCCATCTTGCAACGGTACACCATAGTCCAGCAACCACCAAAAGAACCCCATCCCCATGGTGAAGCCTGATGGTGGCAGTATCATGCTTTGAGGCTGGACAAAACTGATCCAACCAGAAATTTCTGCAGATATACAAACAGTATAATACCAACACAAAACTGTGTGCAGCAACACAATCAGTGCCATACTGATGACTCAGGAACACTTCCATAGCAATACATCTAGTAGTTTATTGGCACAATCAGAAACATTTAAACACTTACCTGCTCCAATGGAATTGGAGGCTAAATGCTGCATAATCTTGCTCATCAGTGAGGGCTCAGTAACAAAGCAACGCTTACTGGTTTGTGCATCACAAGAATGATGCCTTGGGTATAAGTGATTGGTCCAGGTTACCCTGTTAATGCAGATTTGCTGCCTTCAAAAAATAGAAAAAAAAATGTATGCGCAATGAACATATTCTATAACATTGGGAGGTATTTGAGGCCAATGGTAGTGAGTATTAGGCAACAACCATCTCTATTTTATCCGGGGAAGAGGTTAAATAATCTGCATATGGCAGAACTTTAGCTTTACAGGATCTTTCTTTAGTGTGAGTACTCAGGTGTGCTAACTAGACAGCAGAGTATTGGAGTTCAGACTCTGGGAGCACAGCAGAAAGCTACAAACCCTGAATTTGCAACCGTCAATGTAAGGACCTTTGTCAGAGTGGGCTTGCTGCTGGAAACATTTCTATTAATGTTTCTGCTGAAGAGAAGCACATTTTTGAAATTTTTTCTTTGGCGCACCACAACATGGAATACACGGGGATTACCAGTTAGGCCTGGAGCAAAAAGGGAAAGGGCTACATGACAGGGTGATAAGGGAGGTTGTAGGCATAAAAGGGTTAACCACTAAAAGGGTGGCGGAAGCAAAGCTTACCAGATGGGTCGGGAGTTCAATGTATGGTCAACTAGAGCCCAGATGGTGCCCATTGGATAAATTGTTGGTTGCGGTACAGAGGGTGGAGTGGGTGTTAATTGTATTTGTCATGGAAGGTCTGGTCCATTAAGGTTTGCGGTTACAAAAACAAGGCGGCAAAAAAGAGGGGTGGGAACCCATCGGAGGTTTGGTGTTAAGAAATGATTAGAGGTGAATTTACTTTTGGAAAAGTGATAAATTGAGAGGGCTAAGGAGCCGGATGGAATTTGTCCCTGAGTGGGTGCATAGCAGCTAGGGTCTGGATATTTAAAAGGGTGATCTCTGTAAGGATTAGTAGTTAGGTAAAGCTCCTTCATGGAATCGCACAGAATATACTAAAATTTAAAATAGCGTGACCATCTACTTGGAGAATCAGCAACTTATAAACACATCCATTCAGAATGTGCTCTGGGTTCCTTCTTGTAGGAGGGGTAGAATTAATAATCCAATATTTAAACACTTGTTGCAGGTTTGGGATGGGTGTCGGTGGATATCCCCTCACCTGCCTTTAGCTACGTTAACAGGAAACCCGTTGTTCTTGCCAGGTCTTAAAGTCCAGAAGGATTTAAATCGTGGAAAGACAAAGGTCTCTATAGAATCCATCATTTTCTGGGGGGAGCAGATATTCCCTTTGACATATTGCAAGAAAAATGTGGAATCTCCAGGGGTGAAATATTTAGGTATTTCCTCCAAGTCAGGATGAGGGAGAATGGTTACAATAGGCATTTGAGTAAATTTGTAAGTTTTGTATACAACAAAATTGTGTACAAGTATGATATCAATGCTAATTTGATGAGGTGGTTACTGCAAGGATAACAAGTACACCCACATATGTGAACGACGGGAGGAAGACCTAGGGTATATTATAGATCAAGAAGAATGGAAACAAATCTGGGATACAGTGGCATCAATACCTCAGCATTGGAGGCAAATTATAAACCTATGATGTGTTGATATATGGTCTAGCAAAAATCTCATCTATATATACCAAAACCTGCTTTAGAAGGTGCAAAAAAAGATGGTTCTTTGTATCATATATGGTGAGAGTGCCCCAAGATTAAGAAGTATTGGATTCAAATATATTGATTGGCATATACACTAGTGGGTAAGTCATTTCCAATACGCCCACCGACAATCAACCGACAAGCAGTACTAAGGTTCAGGTAAAATTGCTGACATCTATTTTTGTCAGCTAAGATGGTATTGTCTGAAGCTCTGCGGTCTTCAATGCCCGATGTGGAACATGTAAAAGAGAAAATGATCTGGTTTATGGGGAAAGAAAAGATGAGGGCAATTCTGAATGATACTGTATCCAAATTCCAGGAGGGTTAGAATCCATGCATTAAAGAATTCTATGCCTATGGGATAGAGAATTTTTAACGTTGTAAACATGAGGTAGAAGCTCTAGGAATTTGTGATAATTAGGATAATAGTGAATTATTTATGTTTTTTTGTTTGTTCGTTATTTTACAGGATTTTTGGGAAAGGAGGCTAGAATAGGGGCTAGGAGAAGGTACAATAGGGCTCTGTTGGCTGGAGAATAGAAAAGGATCCACCACAGAGATAGGTTCTATAGGAGTTAGAAATAGTTAGCAGGTTGATAATAGAAAATTGGGAACACAGAAGGGTTAAATTTTTTGTTAAATACTGGGGTAAGATAGAATGAGGTCATAAAACATGGAGCTTTGAAGAATGGTATATTTAGGGCAATTTTTCCCCTCCTTAACACTATAAAGAGTCGTTATACTAACACCAAAAGGATGATGGTTCGTGTTTAAGTGGGGTAACATTGGCAGCGGGGAGGTTCCTCTTTTATTTTTCCCTCACTTAGGAATGTTGGTAAACTCTCATGATAAGTAAGATATCTATTGGAATATTTAAATAGTCACTTTGTCGCTGGGTAATGATAGGGGTTGTCAGCAATATGATAAATTAGCTTAAGAAATGGGAAAGAAAGGATAAATTATTATGGATGGTTAAATATTATTTGGCATTAATAAACGTAAGATTTTAGGTAGTGAATTGGAAATAAGTTATAAAGGGATCTGTGGAGATAAGTGGGGGAGCATAAATAAATGGGTACATAATATAAAATATTGTGAATAATGTACTGGATTAGTTTCATTTGTTAGATGAACGACGATGGATTTCTGTATGACTTGTGATATATTTTTTCTCTTTTGTTTTGTTCAAATTTATCTAAATAAAGTGAAAATTATTAAAAGATATTGAAAACTAAAATGGCGTGACCATATTGTTTACAATTGTATTACTTCACATGTCCTGTGTTCCTTGTATCTTGCATTTATTGTGGTTTGGGAATGATTATTATCTCCAAATATGTGGTGTGGCAATGGGCACAAAATTTGGACCAAGTCTAACTAATTTATTATGTAAAAGGGAGGAAGAACTATTTACAGGGAAAAAACTCAAGAATTCATTTGACGTGTTTCATATTCTTTTTTGGGAGATTTTTATTTGAGAGCTATACCTTTCAAAGCATCCCCCGAAAGAGGCTATACAATCATCTCCCATACCTTCCACATCCAAGATGCAACACATTTCCTTCATATTGGAGCCTGGTAAAAGGCCATGACTTAATCAACACTTAGGAAGGGAAAATGCTTAAATGATAGTTTGATCCAAGTAGATACAATGCTTTTCTCAGTTTTAGGTGATAAAACAGCAAAATATACGATACCCGCACATCAAAAAAACTCAATGACACAGGATTCCTTCTCCAAAGATGCTTCCACTCATACGAGCCATGATTTGTCCTTAAACATAGCAAGGGTGGGAGGGTTTGAACTTTTCCAATTATGCATAATAGTTTTCCCTACCAATGATAGAATGGCCATAAGTTTCCTTCACCTTTTTGGTAAATTGTTTCCTTGCAAGGTCAAATCCCCAAAGATATTTATCTTCTTATATTACTAACATATTAGTAAGAACACCACCATGCTGATAGGTAATCAAAGGATAAACTGATGACGTGTGTAGGTGCTTTGTGCAATGGGGTAACCTTTTATTCTTACAAATTGTATCTTTTGGGATTGTAGTCCATCCCGTGATGATGCTCTGATGAGCGAAATATGTAGAGTGGAGCTTATTTGCAACTTGACGTTTTTGATGAAAGTTCTTTTCGACCTTTTAACGCATTATTGCTGAACAACAGGTAATTAACAATAACAGGTTGCTTTTGAAATACTCGTAGAAAAAAACAGGAGGCGGATTTATAATCTTTGACAGCCGCAAGAACTCTTAGAACTTTTTGAGATCATCCCCATGCACAGGAAGAAGGTAAAGAGGACAAAGTGTAACAGTAACTTGGATGTGCCCTATATGGCGGTCTTGATATTGCTTTACAATATAGTCCAATTCTTGATCTTTGCAATATTGCATGACGACTTGCTGAGTACATTGTTGCTTGTACGGAGGAGATTAAGCAGATACATTGATATACAACATTGTTGCGGTTTTGTGATTTAATTCTGACAGTTCATCATGGTTGCTGACACATCTTTTGCATTGCATTTTACTGTTGGAGTTATCTTTTAGTATGTTGAGTGTTTATTATTTCTAATAAATATTTTCAGGATTGTCTAAGGATCAGGTGCTTTGAGTTTTTTAGCACATTAGTGTTTTAAATTTATTAGTCTCCAGGACCTGTGTGTTTTATACATTTAGTTATTTGAATTGTTACAGATCCAAACAGCAGCAGAGGACAAAACATAACCCGCCTCTTTACTAATTCTTTACTAATTCTAATTTTGTTTTCCCCACAGATGTGTGCTGAGCTAAAGCCCAGATATAATGTTACTGATGTTCGTGTGACAGTGGAAGGAACCCTCACCATTGATAGGTGCATCTAAGTCAGAAGATGGGATGCAAATGAAATGTTGAACTCATCTGGGCTGCATACTGCCCCATGTTACCGTGTAACTTTGTCTATATATAAAGAAATACCAGTGTGCCCTTCTATAGAAAGGCTGGAAAAGAAGATGTCGGAGTGCTTGAGAAAATTACTTCCAATTCGTGGAACAACCCACTGATAACTGAAGTTGGATATTTGTGGGTACAGGAACCCAAGGAGCACATGGTTGCTACACTTTGCCTGGAGATTGATGACAACTGCAGTTGTTGGATGTTTTTGGGTACAGACGCCAAGAAACACATAAAAAACTCTTCCATGGAAAGATTTGTCGCCTGTAGCTCCTGAGGCTTGGGTCATACAAGCAGGCAGCTGCCAGCCTCCTTTATCCCAAATGTAGAACTAACCAAACCCTGAATTATCCCCTAATAAAGGAGATGTCCACTTTGATTCAGGGGTAAGTACTTACGTCTCTGAGTAAGATAGGAATAGCCCAGCCTATTGGGATGACCACCTGCTCAATAACCATTTGCCTCCATGTAGCCAGAAGTTCAACTTTTGCAGATCCAGAGCTTCTGAGATATTGGGGACTAACATACAGTATACAAGTGGTTTTTCTGAGATAACATGAAACTTCCTTACTTCTTCTTTGTGGCCCTTCGCCAATCAAGAAATCAATGAAGCTCACACAGTTAAATAACTATTACTTAATGTGTAATATATATATATATATATATATATATATATATATATATATATACACACATATACACACACACACACACACACACACAGTAGCTTTAGAAAGTATTCAGACTGCCTTTACTTTAAGTTTCTATGTTGAAGGCAGATGAAACAATTATTCTTTTTTTTTTCCTCATTATTGTACACTCATAATGACAAAAACAGAATTTTAATGGGATGAAGCTGTTTGCCCCAATGAAGGCCCTCGCAGCTCGAGGGGGTAAAGAGGATGGGGGTTTAGATTTGCCAAAAGTGTAGAGGACTACATATATGCTCCCTTCCTTCGTTGCCATAATATTCCTCTGTAATCTGCCTTGGCAGAGGGTATCAGGTATATAGAGCTCACTTCACTGCCCTATTTCCTATCCAAGAAAGTCTCATGCCTGTTCAAGGGTATAATTTTAATTTGGAGGGGTGCTCCCCACAGTTTTTTTTTTTTGCAAATTAAAAGCATTCTAAAAGATGCTACAAAAGCAATATAGAGATATTCGATCCTCCTGCCGCCATACTTTATAATGCACCACAGGAGTCTTCGATAATTTTCCAATTGATAATGTGTATATACTTTCCTTGCAGCGATAATGTAATGTAAATAGCTTCATTTGGTATTGATTGTATCATGTATTGCTCTGTAGATAAACTAAAGTTTGCCCTTCCTGATAAAGCCATCTGAGCGAAATGCGTAGAAGGGCATACTCAGAAGACTGCTATGTATAAAGTTATAACTGTTTTTTAGTGAGTATGAAGAGAAAGAAATCACACTTGCAGTCTGCAAGATATGTGCTTATGGTTTATGTGTAATTTTGTAACTTTGGATTTAATAAAATTGTGTTTTGTTTTTTATAGATAAATGAGACATTGTGACTTACTTTGAAAGTGCCACCATGGCCATTCTCTATATAAAAGTGTTTCTCAACCTTTTTAACAAAGGGGAACCCTTAAAACAACTTTCAGGGCCTCAAGGAACCTCTCCTATGATTCCTGTATCTACAACTCACCGTAGATTAGCTGGGGGTCAGTGGGAAGAATTCCTCTTACATTGCTGGCCATTGGGAAGAATGTCACCCTTACAGATAGCCAAAAAGATCATTGGTGTCACTTAAACTGACCTGAGAGGCACAAACTCCTCGTTATCCTAGAAAACTTGGTGGAACCCTGGTTGTGAAACACACTGATAAATATTGTTTAGTGTGAATTGGGAACTGTGTACATTTGGACCTGTTTTTAACTATTGCCCAAAAACCAGTGACTGCACCTCAAGCATTTGTAGTGGCGGGGGATCTGCCATTCTGGGGCCACAAAGCTCATGAAATGCTGAAAGAAAGCACCTCCATCAACTGATAAGGAAGAAGCTAATAAGGCCACTTCCGCTGAAGTAATTTAGGGCCAGAGGCCTGGTACTGGATGGCGCGAGAGAAGGAAGCAGTGGACAAGAAGGTGCAGCCGGAACTAGCCTGGCATGCAGAGGGGGAAGTGGCAGGGAGTTGGCAGGAGCTCAGTGGGGCAGCACAGATATAATAATACTTTCATTATTTACACATTTTTCTTTTCCAACTATCAATTTTGTATTTTTTTTAAAGCAAAAACCAAGACAAAAATGGAAAATATTTTTTTATTATGATTACAGTTTCATCAAAAAAAAAAATCTAATATGCTACAGAATATTTAACAGTTCTGTGATTTATTTCCTTCCAACGTTCAGAATGAAATCTGCTCTCTTCATCATGGATAGAATCTGTCAGGTGTTATTGCTGTGCCCGGACCGGGACGATTTCCCCTACTACCTTGTATGTGATAATAGAATGGGTGTCACCAAGACCGGAGCAGCAAAAAAAAAAAAAAAATGGGGGGGAGAGGGGTTGAAAATGCGCACCTTACCTAGAAACAAATGGCCATTGTCTCTGTTTATATTGGAAAATATTACCCTGACTTTCAATTACATGACAAGAAACAAGATATAAATATCTCCAATTTAGGGTAAAGATCAACTTTAGGAGATTCTTATTTTAAGCTAAAATGTGTCTGGAATGTACAGGAATTAATGCCACAAGAAGCTTTGTTAGTCTCAGCTGGGATTTGCCTTCATAAGGGGATGGATGGTGGCCATCGTCCTTCTACTGCCATCCCCAGGCACCTTCTCACCAGTCAAAAACAGCCAACAACCTCCCCGAGGTGCACAGTGCATCAACCATCCCATGCCATGTTGTCATACAGTCTCCTGTGCCATGCGATAATCAAAGACGCTTCCCCGCTCTGCAAAGCTGCGATTGGGATTCTTGGTGGGCAGAGGGGTGTCGCCATCTTGGTTCCGATTACCGTATCCGCCACCTCCAGGGGTGTGAAGGGTGAAGATGTCCTAGACAAAGCGGAATGAAACATTCATAAGCTGTCACCCTAAAACAGTAAGCATGAACCTCAGCATACTTAAAAAAAAAAAAAAAAAAAGCACCCTTCCTGACTTTTCCTTTAGTGTCAGAAGCTAAGCCTTCCTCCTCTCCATCCCTAGTCCCTTCCCCCTGATGGGCAATTGCAAAGTCAGTGCCTCAGTCACGGGAAGGATGGACGGTCTTTGACGTATGGGCTGTATTTGGTTTAACTACAATTGAAGAAAATAAAAATAAAGAAGCAATCTCTCATCCTACCCCAGGCTCTAACGGAACAGACGTCTTCCCTCCCAGGTTAATGGTTCTCCCATCGCGGCGATGGAGAAGGTTGAGCCCGACCTCTCCAGGAGACCCTCCTACAGAGAACATAGAAGAGATTAATGAGAGGAAATTACAGTGACTTCATTATAGTGACTAAATCTGTACAATCACCGTTTAGTCCGTAGGGCTGAAATACTCTTCGTTCTGTGAGAACTGACAAAATTACATTTTCTCTAAACATCAGCTCGCGGATGACTCCATCTCCTCCCTGAAATCTTCCATCGCCCCCAGAGCTTGGACGCAGCTCAAACCTCTTTAGGATCACTGGGTACCTAAATCAGAGAAAGCACAATTCTGTATTTCAAGAAATGAAGTGTTCTGCCCAGCCCCTTTTACCTGGGCCCACCACCACGCACTTTTTGGGTGGTTATTGAAAAGTTGGGAGACAATAAAGGGGTCACCACCCACCTACAACTTCTCTCCACCATCTGTGTGACTGCAGTCAGTGATAGATTTAACGTTACAGAAGATAAAAACATTCAATTTATCACAAAGCAACTATACAATAGAGCATTGCCAATCAATGTTAGATTTAGATAAGGAAATCAAGTCAGTGCCACTCTGCTGATCCCTTGGCTGATACTTCTAGGTCAATGGCCAGGCACCTATAGGTAGAGAAGGTCTAACAATCGCTGACCATGTACTGGCCATTACTGGTCAATTTTTCTAATAGAATCAAAGCTATGGTTAATAATAACATTGGACCACATTTATTACAGTTTTCCAAGACTGGAGAAGATTGACTATTATGGGAGATCCTGGGTGATCCAGAAAACCTAACCTCAATAATTTGCTATTAGTTGACAAAATGTTCTTAATCCTAAATCAAATCTTTTCCACTTTGCTCGATCTCCTTTGATAATCTATCTTCTCCGGTGTTGGAGAGCTTTATTAAACCAGGTCCATTAAATCTAAAAAATCTTAGACAACAGGGCATTGACAGTTGATGTGGCAATAGATCAGGATTTCACATTGTTTGCTTCCACTCTGACCACCAATAATGTAACTCATCAGGGCAACTCGCGCCATTACTGGTGGTTACAGAAGGAGACTGCATGGGTTGAGCACAGAACAGTTGATGGGTTTTCGTGGTAAATGTAAAAAAAGAAAACCGACAATATCTGGGGGATACGACTATTACCTAGTGAATGGCCAGCATTAGAAAACCAAAGGATATACATGATGATACGTAAACATTCTGCTTTGAACCCCTCTGTACATCACAGTATTGCAGTGATAACTTTTTGAAATTTTTTTTTTTTTTTTGAGTGTTAGTACTCATCTCTAAAACTGATCAATAGCTAGAAACATGATTGCATTTTCCATGGAAGTGGCAATACTTTAAGACGACAATATAGATGGGGCACACATGACAGACAACAGATAATTGTGAAACCGTGGCTTAGTGTTGTCGGACGAATATATATCATAACTACACAGACTATTTTTATTCACCATACCGCTTCTCCAGAATCTCTGGGTCTGTGATTCGGGTGTTGGTCATATGACTGTGGATTCCACTTCTCCCATCCCAATGTGGTCCAGCTCCAGCACCTCCAGCCACTGTCTCATAGTAACCGGTCTTCTGGTTTCCAAATGTCACGTTGTTCATACAGCCCTGTACAACACAAGACAATTCACTTTTCAAAGTTACCCCATGTGTTTTTTCTACAGCTCCTCTAGAACATTTCTCAGACTTTTCATCCTGGAGAAACCCTTGAAGTAATTTCCTTGTCTTGGGAAACCCCTAATAAAAATGGTTACAGTGTTCTCCCTGGCCCCATTTAGCTGCGTGCACAACCCGGCACTTTTCAGTAAACACCTGGGTTTTTTAGGAAGGGGATTAGGTTTTATATATACTTTTCATGATAAATATAGGAAATGGGTGTAGATATTTTCACCTTTTCTCTGAATTATAAAAGAGAAAAGTTGGATTAGCAGACATAGATATTGTAGTTGCCCTTCGGTGGTCAGTGAAGGAGGGAATAATGAATAGTGAGGTCCCGGGTCCTCCTCAGCCAACGGGGGCCCCAAGCAAGTTCTGCATAGGGATCCATTGTTGGCTACATCCACCAATGGTCATCAGTAGTAGAAGTGCTAGATTAGTGGTCAATGGGAGAAGAATACTCACCATTGTCAACTGTTTAAGGACCCCATAACCACCCCTGGGGTACCCTGCTTGAGAAATAGAAAATTTACAACAGGGAAATCAGTTCTGGTGACAATTCAAAAAAGGTATTTTGTCTGGTAGATTGGACAAATCTCCTCTCCCTGTTGTATAATGGAAAATGTCCCCCAATTGGACATAAATAGAAAAATCCAACAGGCTTTTCATCACTTTCTTTGCTTTTCAAAATAAAATTCCTTTGGATATAAGACAATCACAGTCCCCCTTAATCACAACTTAATCCCACCTGAGACGCTGCACAGACTTCAAATGCCTTGAAAATGACATCTACGATTCTCTGCGATGTCAGCACATTGCCCCCAACTACGGCAGCATCTGGAGAGGGGTCCAAGATGGATCCTTTGGGAATGATGACTTTGATAGGCACAAGACAACCCTGAATAGAAGACAGATACAGTACTGGTACCTTGAGGTCTTTTTCTGTGACAGCTGGTTACATGATTGCATATGAAGGCTTCATCTGAGCCAATAATTTGCAGTTCTGGACTTGCTTAGACGTAATGATATTTATGACTTACCTGATTTAGGGGTATATCTTGTCCCACCATACAGCGCAGGCAGTAAATCAGGGCCGAGAGGGTGATGGCACGGGGAGCATTACAGTTTCCAAAAACTTCATGCCCGGAGTTGGTAAAGTCAAACAAGGCACTTCCCTGCAATGACACCAAAGGTCAGTACAGTACTATGGATACAACGTTTATACATCTGGGAAGGTTCTCACTTACCTAGGTCATGGTACAGCTAAAAGAATTTACCACAATCAGCTGTTTTTTTTTCTCTATTGTTAACCAAAGGCCATGGCAGACCTTGTGGTCTGATATATCTCTTCCAAGCTGGCCTGCCTTGGGAAGCAAGTGTGAAAAAATCTCATGGTGCTGCCATTGTATACTGGCACACAATATGGACCATACTGTGCTATGACATGTCTGGGTCGCGCTGTTAGATGGCATGAGCACCACAGGCTTTCCACTTTCTGTCCTTTTATAGGCCAGGCAGATCCATCATTTCAGGAGGGTCTGGGTCCCTTTAGGATGCCATCACTGGCACTAGGTGTTCCCTTGGAATCTTCATCAAACTGGGCTTTATACTCCTCAAAAACTCCATTATAAGGAACAAGAGGTCTCTCCTACTACACTCTGAACAGATTTTTGAAGTTATTCAAAAGACTAAGAACACAATCTAAAAGAAAGCACTTAATAAAGTCTATAAGAAGTCCCAGTAATTGGCGAGGGTTTGTATGCCTTTTATAAGGCTTTATATACAGGACATCATCTTTACCTCTTTTTTGGGAATTGCACAAAGTTGCACAAAGATTTAGATGAGAGAGCTGGAAGTCAATGAGTGATGCAAGAACACAGATAAAACTGATATAGGTTACAGTATTCATCTTCCCAGACATTTAAGTGAACCACATAGTATAGCCACTGGGCAGAAACTGCTATTTTCATTGACGGTTTCTATTCAGAGGGCAGGGCTAATTACCCAGGGTTTGTAGCAGCACTACAAATTGGGAAGCTGCCAATGCAGAAAGACATTGAGCGCGATAGAGGAGTCCTAGAAATGGTATAGATATTTTTTATATAGCCATGTCTCATTACCTCTTCCTTGTTAATTTGCACCTTCAGCCGGATTGGAGAGCCGTCATCCATGAAATCCACAGATTCCACCTCCAGCGCTCCTGTCTGCTTCTGCCAACGCTCAGCAAAGGCCTTCAACATTTCCCTCACTGCAACCTCGGCATTTGCCTGAGAATGGACAGATCCAATGCAAAGATATATTAAAAAAAAGCAAAAGCATCTTTATGGTTTCTTAGAAATTTCATAAGACAACAAATCTGAGTAGGAAATTTCTCATGTGCCTTATCCAACACCACATATACCTAAAAGGTTTGTGTGGCATTTGTCCACATTTCTGTGGTTAGGTACTGATTTTGGATGAGAAGACCTGGCTCACCATTCCAATTCATCCTAAAAGTGTTCGGTAGGGTTGAGGTCAGGGTTATAAGGTTCTCTAACACCAAACTGGTGACCTCAGGTCTTTATGGAGCTGGCTTTGTACACAATGGGACAGTCATGGTGGAACAGAAAAAGGGTCTTCCCTAAACTTTTCCAAGCCGCTTTTTCTCTACTGAAAAAGCAGCTAGGACTGGCTGAAAAATGCTTCTGCAATACAAAAACAAATCCAGCTGAGTGTTACCAACTACTACTAGATATACAAGGACCTGGAAAACGTATAACCTTGGCACATGGTCTTCACCAAATCAGACCAGAAGGTGGGAAGGGCACAAATGTCTAAAACAGCATTTCTCATTAGGATCCCATTGAATGTTAGGGTTCATAATGAGGATCGGTTATATGAATAATGATAGATTTACTCAACTTGTTTCACTGTGACCACAATTTCTTGAAAAGAAAGTATGGGAACAACATGGTTGTTTAATATAGTAAAACACATTGAATATCTTTTCAGGCTATGGGACAAGAAAAAGAATGGATACAATTTGTGCTACAAGGAGCGAATACTAACTGAATAACCACAGCCTGAGCAAGCCGTTGATATGTTACATACATGTGTACATTTATGTTCAAAATTGTATTATGTATGTTTTTGACAATTTTGTCATCTTTAATGCTTGTAAATGAAAATTGTATTTGTGTAATACATTTTTGATCTATGTTTGTATCCATTGTTCAAAACTCCCCATTGACCTGTAATATGATTAATTTGAATGCTGTTAAATTATCCTTCAATGCAAGGGGGTATTTCTAATAAATAACTGCAATTTTCAATGCCTGCAATTAACTAACTTTTTCATTTTGTCATCTACAGCACGTGGGTGTTAAATAGGTTTCCTGTCCTGGGTGTCAAATATTCTACCAACATTACTTAATTAATCAATTTTTTTAAATGATAGAACTCAGATGCAGTTGAACTGCAGACTTTCAGCTTTAATTCAATGAGTTGAACAAAAAGATTGCAAAAAAATGTGAGGAACTAAAGCCTTTTTTTTTGTACACAATCTTTTTGTTCAACTCACTGAATTAAAGCTGAAAGTCTGAAGTTCAACTGCATCTGAGTTGTTTCATTTAAAATTATTTGTGGTAATGTACAGAACCAACATTGGAAAAAAGTTGTCTGTCCAAATATTTATGGACCTAACTGTATGCTGTAGGCATAACACAACTTTCCATTGGGGACGCCTGAACCCCATCATTTGGAAGGGTCTCACATACGTTTGGCCATAGCAGCTAATACAGTCAGATGACCATAAACGTGTGGAAATATTTTGTATTTTCAGTCTGAGTAGTTAATTTTTGCATTTTTCTAAAAATATAGGTTGTGGGATTATTCACATAAACTGGTCTAAAAATTAAATATGCAGAATGTGAGGCAGAGTCTGGAATTGAAAGGGCTGATGCAATTTACATTATCTGCTTTGTATTCTGAAGGAAATTATAACAAAATGAGTGAAGTTGTGAAAAGATTTATTATTTCATATTTAAATAAATGTAAAAATTTAAAGGAGCTTCCTAAACAAGGCTGACCTGCATATATTCTGACCAACAAGGAACAATGCACTTTACATAAAGACCGAGGTCCATGCAGGATTTCACAGAACCCTTTAGGGCAGTGCTATATTTCCATACACATTTGTGTTGTATTATGGGTGACAGGTTTACCTAATTTTGCATAATTTTGTGAAGGCTAACTGACTCAAATGATGTCTAACTCATTTACCTGGATGTGTTCCATGTACGCTTGAACCACTTCCAATCCATAGACATCAATTAGCTCATTCACAAGCTGGATGCCCTTCTGATTGGCTGCCACCTGAGCCCGCAGATCGGACAAATTGTCATGGAGGTTGCGGGTTCCACTGCTGCCTGGGATCAAACCTGGAGCCATGAGCGCCTCTGTGACAGCTGGTGAAGGTCGGAGGTATAGCAAAGGAATAATAAAACTACAGGCAAACATAAAGCTTATACATAGATTAGACCCAGAACTCCGGAAAGTGAACAGTGAGGTGGCAGAGCATTTGTTTTGCCCTAAATAGTCCCTTTAGATCAGTGTTTCCCAACCAGGGTTCCTCCAGAGGTTCCTTGAGCAATTTGTGCCGCTCAGGTCTGGCTAAGTGACACCAATGATCTTTTTGGCTATCTGTAAGGGTGACGTTCTTCCCAACATCTCCCCTCCTATTGTCTGTTACTTTCCCCACCTCCTAGATTGTAAGCTCTTCAGGACAGAATCCTCCTCCTCCTGTGTCACTAACTGTTTGGCATTTGCAACCCCTATTTAATGTACAGCGCTGCATAATATGTTAGCGCTATATAAATCCTGTCTATTAATGATATTTATAATATTAGTATTAATGGCCACCATTGTAGGAGGCATTCTTCCCATTTGCCACCACACTAATGTACTGTGAGTTATGGATAAAGTTATTCAAGGGTTCCTCAATGCTATAAAGGTTAATTTAGAGCATGCTGTATCTGATCAGTGGGCCACCAAAAAAGTAGCATTGCATTGTGCTATATGAGCTGTAAGAGTTGCTTTAGCAGGGTTTGCTAGATAGTTGCCTAGCTATGCTATGCATACCTAATAAGCCAATAAGCCAATAAGCCGGCTTCCAAGACATCTGGCTTGAAAAGTTTTAAACATCTGAGACAATTCCTAGGAAATGTTTTTCACTCCTTACCGATCACTTGGTGGATGAAGGATGCCAACTCTACTACCCCATTGCTTCCATTTCTGCATACATATTTACAGGGGATGCTGGGACTTTCCCCATCAGCTGGAGGGTAACAGCTGGCTAGAGGTATCACTTTATTTTCCTATAATATACCAGCTGTAGAGAAACTAGAAATTCCAGCATGGATTCCATATTCTATTTTTCCCTGGCATTGCAAGGCTCTGACCTTCTTCTTGGAATTGTCCCTCTTTCACCAGTTTAAAGGAAATGAATACGGCTCCTTCTTCCTTCAGGGACTTGGAGTGTGGTGGCATGGAGCCCGGTGTGATCCCGCCAATGTCAGCATGGTGCCCACGGGAGGCCACAAAGAACACTGGAAGTGTCGCTTCAGTCCCGAAAACCTAAAGTATAGTAAGAGGAAAATCAGTTATTGGCAGGAGAAACCATATCACCTAGATCAGCACTTTAGTCACTGCTGGGGAGGGGAGCGCTAAGAGAGCTTTCACTAAATGGAAAATGCAATGGAAAAAATGTTCTACTGATGACCTGGTGGTTATATATTTACTACATGGTGTGAACAAATGTTAAAGCAACCATGTTGGTATACAAAAGGTTGTCAGTAAAGGAATCTTTCTTACATTAACTTCCCCTTTGCTAAAGTGTCTCCTGTGCACGCGGGCCATTCTGACCCCGGGAGCGCATGCTCTTCCAAGTTTATTCAGCATTGCCCCTCCCACCAGCCTATTAGGAAGTAGCTTCTTGTTAGTCCTTGACTATTTAGTTGGCTCAGACACTGCGCTCCGTGTTCAAGCAATGTGTCTTCAGACTACTGCCGGGCCCCTAACTCTGCTAGTGTTAACTCTAGCCATTGTCTCTGAGTGTTTCACTGCCCAGTCCCTTTTTCTAACCCCTTGTTCTTCAGTCTGCTGTTACCTTGTGCAATTCCTGTCCTGCTGTTCCAGTGTCTGTCTCCTGCCTTCCTTCATATCCTTGGTGATCCCTATGTCATCCGTATCTCCAGTTTATTCCTGTGTCCCCTTGTATCTTTGCTGACCTATGGTGTCTCCAGTGTCACCGGTGTCTTTTTGCTTTTTGGTACTAGATCCCTTGCTGTGTTTCAGCCTGTTTTTTGCCTGCCCCGAACCCGTCTATAAATTTATTACTCTTTTGCTGTCTGATTTGGTACTTGTACAGTTCTACCCACCATGGTGGGCCCAAGGCCGGCAGCCTGGTAACAGTCTGCAGTGCAACATCCACCCCACCAAGGGGTTGTGGAGAAGACCAAAGGTGTTACTTAGACTCTGTATCTTGGCCCTTCCAAGGGCTCACACCTCCACCTAGCAATACTTAGCACCCCCTAGTGGTTCTGTATCTTGAAGGGTGACAGTATCTGTTAAATGAATAACTTTCCCGCTGCATGTAAGGTAAACATAGTAAAAAATAGGCTGCCAAAGTCCACTGGGAATCTGACATTTCTGAAAATCTCCTGGGTTGTACAGCTATCACTGGAGATCTCCATCCACTACTAAATCATTTAAAACCATAATCAGAAGAAAACAGTGGGAGCTGCAGAAGAGCAGGGAATTTTTTAATTAAAGATGTTCCTGTCCTTTGACCCTAAAGTAGTATTATACTACTAATTAACTCAGATGCTCTGATGTTGGAGAAACATGTCCCAGCAACACTAATGCACTGAAATGCATGCATTGTATGGTCAATCAGTTCAGACAGACACAGCAAATACCGTGTTACATTGCCACCTATATGAACTAGACTAAGCTTCACTTTCACTCCAACTGGTTTGGTAGAACCCAATGGCTTATACTTCCCATGAGAACAGGTACAGTAAACAAGCACCCTCATGGCTTGGACATACCAAGGCACATTCTCTTACTGGGGTTGATATTGGGGAAGATTTGTGCTAGGACCCCAACAAACCACACCCCTTTCATAATAAAATTTGACAATTCTAACCAAGAACATATTTTGGGTCCTAGGTTGTGTTTCTGTTTAGGGGCCATGAAGATGAATACTGAGCAGTGTTCCTAACTTCTAACTAATGGTTCTCTCCAGGTTCCTGGGGTGATATGGGGACCCCATATTTCCTTTATTGGGAAGCCCAGCAGGTGATGTTTGTTTTTGTGAGAAAACTTACTGGTGTGATGACAGTGAGGTCAGGTAAGTGGCTTCCTCCGGCACACGGGTGATTGCTTAGAATGACATCGCCTTCCTTTAGGTCACTCTGCAGGTTTCTAATCTGTTATATAAGCAAAAAGCTCACTAAAGATTCATACTGATTAAAAAAAACACTTTATAAACAAAAGAAAGCTCAAGATTCCAATAAAAAGGCCAGACAAGTATCTAGTCCTCTGCAGACAAATCTGTAAGTTCTTGCGTATACCTGGTGAATGTATATATCAGTGTTTCTTGGCCTTCTTATAATGGAGGAACCCTTGAAATAACGTTCAGGAAAATCCCTTCTATAATTATTATATCCACGGTTCCTATTATATTAGTGTGGGGGTCAGTGGGAAGAATTCCTCCCTTACAGATAGACAAAAAGATCATTGGTGTAATTTAAAAACGGACCTGAGAGGCCCAAACTGCTCATTGCTCAACCTCTGGAGGAACCCTGGTAGGGAAACACTGCTATACATTGCATAAACTAACAGAACTACATTGTTTACATTTTACCGGCACCTAATAGTGAAATAAATTGGATATCAATAAAAAGTCTGGGTAAAGAATGCAAAATCTTTGCTTACAGTGAAAGTGTTTGAAAATGTATTCAGAAGAGAAAGTTACAAAATATCCAAAGATAGAAAAGCAATAGATTAACACGCATGAGGACCAGCATTGCAGTGTATTAAGGATCTCACAAGGCAGCCATAATGAAGGCTAAAATTCTGGATAAGTGCAGATCCTTGAAGGTCTTACATTGGACATATTATGTCATTCACTTAGGAATTCGCACAAACAGGACATTATTCAATTACAAGAAATCATATGAGACACTAGGAACATATATTGTCCTTCAGAGTCATGAAATGCTTCATTGCAGAACAGGAAGAATAAGTCTACTTCCCGTGTTCAAGATCAAAAAACTAACAAGACATTCCCTTGGATCCACAAAACAATCTGCATTACATTTTCTAGTACAATTCATCCTACAATATAAGAACTAGAGGAATGATTCTCTATCAGGTCAGTAAATATATAAAAACATTTATTTCAGGCAGGTGAGTTTGCTTTATTGTAGAAGGGATGTACCCTGTTCCATGTGCAATAAAACAAGCTCACCTGCCTGATTAATGTACCTTAAACTGCACATACACAGCTCAGGGCCTGATCCCGGCATAGCTGGCTGCTGGGAAAAACTCCGTGTACATGATATGTCATTCTGGCCTGGACAACCAAAAGGCAGAGGATCCCAAACCTGGGAGAGGACCGGGTCCAGATGCTGGTAGCAGCAAGGAGAGGTGAGAGTTTAGTGCAAAGATTACTAACAGACAGGTAAGATTATTTTATTGCAGAAGAGTTATTGCATGTCCCATCTGGAAAAATAACCTACATGCTCACATATTTTTTTCTCTAGCTTTAGAGGTCACTTAATGTCCAAACATTCTTGCATACCAATAGGAAACCTGATAGTAGTTAGACTGTAAGCACATTTGGGCAGGGTCCTCCCTCTCCTCCTCCTGTGTCACTGTATCAGTCAATTATTTGCAACCCCTATTTAATGTACAGCGCTGCATAATATGTTGGAGCTATACAATATAATAATGTAATAACATCTCACCTAAATTCCTGCATTATAAGTACCTAATCCCATTAGTCCTGACTGAGTCTCATCTTACCAGCTCAGCCACTGCAGGTGAATTCTTATTATAAATAATAGCAGGTGAATGGTTTTTCATGAGCTCTACAAAAAAATCCCAGACTCATCTTTCAGGTGAGCCTTACCTGGGAAAAAAAGCTCAATGTCTACAGCAATGGAGAGAAAAAGTCAGAATAACTGTCCAGCATTAGGCTGAGGGTCTGTACACAGGGACAGGATCTGCCTAGCAAGCGGAGTGGAGGGATTTGTGTTTAATATTACATACATCACACTGGTGACACCAATAGCCTAGGTGTTTCCTGCTAGATCGGGGGCTCACCCCAGAAATTCCAAACTCTATATGTTAGGTATTTCATGTATTTGAAAGTAACAAATGAATAAAAGGCAACCTGCAGAATTGAACCTGACAAACATATTGAGTGCAAATTTCTAGCACTATAATTAATTTACATAGCAATATCTTTTGTTCCAATTGCTATTTTTGGTTTTGATAGCTGTAATTGGTTTGGGGACCAGATAGGAGTCTTCCGCTACCATTTTGCTATACTGTCCCTGTATTATGGGTATTAAGTATGAGTGGCATCCAGATGTACCCGCTCCAAATTTTTCATTGCTATACATATTTAAAGAAAGAGCACTTGTGTATATAAATCATTCAAATTTTGATTTTTTTTTTCTAAATACACTCTGGTGATGATAGCGATACATAGAGAAGGTAGGAAGGCTTACAATCTATTAGGGTATAAGGGAAGATACAGAAGATAGAAGTGCTTACAATCCATTATGTTAAAAGGGCAGATATAGAAGGTAAAAAAGCTAATAGGATTTTAAAGATAGCAACCAATGGGTTCAACAGTTTGACAGCTAGTATGTGCTACAGTGTGATCTGCTACAAAGAGAAAATTCAGATGAAGTATACATGAAGGAAAACTCTGAACTGCCTCTAGCCAATGGACTTGGCTACCTTTTCCATCTTTGTTAGGTTAGGCAGCTCATTCAAAAAAAAGAGCCACCTTCATGCAATGTTATCTGCTATTGCAGTGAAAACAATGTGAACAGGGCCTGCACAGGTCCAAAGGTTCTCACCCGATAATCAGCTCAGGGCCGATATCGGACAAGAATCTGGCGCGTGTACAGCGTCCATCGTTCAACGACCGTCCTGGTGGATCCACGAAGGAAGGACCACGAGTTATTCTAATGCAAGGGAAGGGGGAGAGAGCGCAGCAGGGTGCCGCTCCGTCGTTCTCCCCCTCCCCTCTGCATAGAGCAGAATGGTGCTGTATGTATAACACTCATTTATGCATCGTGCAGTGCTTAGTCGTTTGAAAGGATCATGAAAGATCCTTTCAAATGACAATAATTGCACATGTGTATGCAGCTTAAGGGTTAGGTGAAAAAAGCTAATACTAAAACAAATAAATTTACTATTTTTGTTCCAATGGACAAAGTTAATATAAAAGTTGCGTTCTAACCTGAAACTGGACCGTCTCTTGCATGGCTCCTAGATGGACAGGAATATGCGGGGCATTAGACACCAGACCACCATCAGGGCCAAATAGAGCGCAGGAGAAATCCAGACGCTCCTTAATGTTGGTGGAGATGGCTGTCCGCTGGAGGATACGACCCATTTGTTCTGTGGAGAGGAGAATAAACTGAAATTCATTATATTACAACATATCATAAATAAACCAGGTCAGAGTCTGTATTGGAGACTGAGGACAACCTGCAATGCTCATGAATCGATGGGAGAAGATGGACAACTGAATGGTGTCCAGTTCAGTTCCAATCATCTTCTGTTTCCCACTTCCCACTGTGATCTGGACGTCTCCGTACTCCGTAATAGAAGCCGTGCAGTCCGGTTCCACCAGGATGGTGCTACAAACCACCAACATTTTGTTATAGGAAAGCGTGACTTGAATGTAATATATAATTGAAATACATAATTGTTCTACTGTTCCTGCTTTAGTCCAACATGAAACAAAACTCTAATGGTGCATGTGTGTGAAAACTTGTGACACGTCATACCTGTTCTTATCAATAATAATGGCGGGTCCAGGGATGGTGTGGTCACATGACAATTCCTCCAAGAGGTACACATTGGTGTCCTTGTAACCTTCCTCAAAGTAGCATTTGGTGACCTGGAGAGGAGATAAAAGTAATCAGCTGAAATCAATGTTTGTCCAATGCCAGCCTTCATTATCAATCTTCCCTTCAAGGTTGGAAAGACAAATGCCCATAAGCATTGCCAACCAGCACATCAAATGTGCAAAGGCGCCACACATTCACCTACACTCTCTATATGTGCAGGCTGGCCACTGGGTTTATTACGGCTCTCACAACGGATACCAGTACTGCCAGTCCCTCGTACACGGATGTCATCCACCACAATAGGCCTAGATGGGATGGTAAATCCAAACTCCTTCATGTATCTGAAAAAAGCAACAGAAAGCACTAAGCAGGAGATCAAATTCATGGTTTCAAATCTATCAATCATCGGTGAGGCAAACAGTAGTTCCCAACATTATCGTATTTACCAAGTCCCTCATTCTATCTACTGTACATCTCCCAAAGTTTCATCGTCAGAACTCCCTAAAATCTATCTGTATAACTAATTGTCTCTGTGAGTTTATATATTGAACATCCTTGAGGCCTAGCAGGAGTCACTAAATGAGAAACCCTGCTCTGAAAAATTTACTTATTAAAACACAGACAGGAGACAAACATATCATGTGAAATACTCTTCTGTTCTGCTGGAGGACTCTGCTCCTTCCTCTATAACTCTCCTCTCCTGAAATACTCTGCTGAATACTCTGCTGGAGGACTCTGCTGTACAATGACACATTCCCATTAATCCGCCCAAGACTCTGAACCCCAGGAACATTTTACCTTTTAAAAATGCAACCCCTGAAGTCCCCCCAGGCATCTTACCTCGCTGTGAAAGCGTTTTTAAAATCCCCGGCACGGCAGGAGTCAGGGTGCGCTGGGTATCCCTTTGCTGAACACATGAGGGCGCAGTCCGTGCGCTCATAGCGGAGGTGCAGGAATGGTTCTGTGTCGATCTGTGATCTTGGAGGAGATTAGGATATAAATCTCATCACTTTTGTCTTGAATAGACTTTGTATTTTTATGTGATAAATATTATGAAATATATATAATGGAATCCTGTTAGGTGAAACCTGAATGCTGCTATTGCTAGCCTCTCTGAATTTCCCTAGCTCTCATGCTTGACCCATTGGCTTTAAAACTGTAATGAAGGCATGAAATGCATCACTTGTCTTTTAATAAATTCAACTAACAAACTTTAAAAATAGACAGATGGAGCCGAGAGATGTGATCATGTGATCACCGTACCAATCTGTCATCACATGATTGGGAGCCCCACTGATCATTGGTTATGGTGAGTTCTGCTAAAGATGGCACAACCAAACCAGGACACTTCAGTCTTTGCTCCAACTTTATGCTAACCAGCAGACTTGTTCCAGGTCAATGACTTCTCAAGTATTTGCATTTTCAGCAGGTTAGCACAGAAAGCAAATGAAGCGAACAGTAAACACATTGTTCTTATGTGTCCCTCCAGGGCCACCCAAAGTACCCCACATTATCCCTTTCCCCAATCCAAGTATATATAAACCAGAACAAACAACTTCTTTTATTGGGTTCCCTTGGTCTGTTGACTATATAGTTAAAGTCACCCATGCTCTTATCTCTGGTATGGGGGTAACGTGTGGAGTGGCCGTGCATTTTCTTTAATCAAAGTTTAAGAACACATAAAAACAGTAACTTTTAAGGTCACGTTTAAATTGGGGCAGAGTGCAGGTTCTTTTTAAAGGGTGAAGCAGTGGATAGCACTTTGATCTGGTAATAACATCCCAGATGCCCACATGGACAAGGAGGTGCCGGCTACAGGTTGTATGGAGGGTTTACTAAAGGAAGCTTTAATTTTCCCACCCACGTTTCCAAATTGTCCACATATTTCCCCTGCAAATGGGTAAAATTACTAACCATCCAGGTTTGCAACAAGAAGAAAATCATTCTGAAGATAAGGGACTATGTGTAAAGTAACAATCAGATAATAGATTGACACTTCGTTTTCCACAAATTTGGTCACCTCTTTATAACATCTAATTTATAAAGAAAGATTATATTTTATACAGAGGTGATCAGTGCTTTGAATGCGGTTATTTTGTTATTACTTAAAAATGGCAATTGAAGCAATGGAATGGAGTAGCCAATTATCAGCCAATACAGTACACACCATTTCCCCGCACCTTTTCAATAGGTAAATGTCTTACGTACCCCCTTTCCTTCTCACTTGAGCCACTGGCGTTCACTGTGTGTACACAAGATTAAAAACCTCATCAAAAGTACACAGGGAATATGTAGTACATCCTATTCTGTCTGATGGCAAATCCTGGCTGTCAAACTGACAGCTGGGAGTTAACTAAACCAGCAAAAAAAACTCCTGCCATCAAAGGCGAGGTTGGTAAATGGAGTGTTTAAAACCAAACTACTGATCACCATTGTAGCCTGACATTGGCCAGTATCAAGATGGCCAGTGCTATCCGGCAAAATATAGGGTGGACAAAATGCCGATCACAACTTTGTAAAAGTGCCAAGTAAAAGTAAGAATCTGTTTAGCTGATGCATACTGTGCATTAGGTGAGTGGATAATGAGTTATTTCAGTAAAAATGTCACTTTGGCAGCAATCCGAGGATGGCCCTTCTATAAATGTTCCCCTAATAATACTCTGCATGCAACACATGGACACAGCCATTATATGTCAGAGGAAGGTAAAGAAATGACCCCCAGTCTCTCACCTGTGAAATCCTTGCTGCTCGAGAGCCTCAATACACTGCTTTTGCAGGGCTGCAATGCGTTCTTCCAGGAGGGGGAAGAAATCTTTGCTGTACAGCACTGAGCACGGCTCCTGAGCCTCATGTACTACATCTGCCAGAGCCATGCCATAAGCAGACAGGATTCCACCGTACCTGGACAGGTAAGAGGGGCAAGTATGGCAAATATTAGACAATTCTAAGGAGATATACCAAGACATTAATACATTTGCAAATTATTATTTTTATTATTATTACAAGTGGTGTATGTACTTGAGTTTGACTTGATATCAGACTACTGGTATCACTGTATAGTAGAGCATTAAATGGGAGAGGAAGAAGCAGCACAATGATAATAGAATTGGGGACACCATCACCCAAAAGACAAGCAATCATAATCTGGACACCTGACTGTCGCTTACAAGCTTGTGTCCGCCCCATAGGCTGGTGAATAGGGAATTGGGAAGGGGAGAAGCTTATTTGGAATTAGAGGAGAGATTGAATGTTCTGGATTGGTGTAGTGATGGGGATCAGAAGGACCTTTATCATGTAAAAGATTTCAGGTATGAAAATAATGATAGGAAGATTTCATTTCTCTCGGGAATCAAAATATTTCAATTTTATCAAACTTAAAACCACATTGTGTGACATTTTAGTCATTTGTGTAGAGATTGCCCACATTGTATATTGTGAATTTAAAAAAAAAAATTAAATAATTTTTCTAAATTCAATGATAAAAGTTATTTCAGACTCACTTGTGAATAAAAACAGTTTTCATTCCCAATGAGCGAGCAATAGCACAAGCATGCTGACCTCCTGCACCACCAAAGCATGCTAAGACATGGCGAGATGTGTCGTGGCCCTTTGCCTATGCAAAAAAAAAAAAAAAAAGACAAATGTAAAATGCAAAATGCTGGATTTTCCATCAATTTCAGCCTTCTAAAAACCAAGCTAGGATGAAGTACAGGGCGAATCTCCTGAATAGGCATTTAGACAACAAAATTCTGATGGCTTTACATATTTTCTCATTCCACTCATAAGAAGTAAAATAAAACCAAGATTTGATCAAGTTTTCTGAAAGCCCATAAGCTGCGGTTAGAAAGTTACCAAAATTATTCTACCTGAGTAAGTGATCTGATTGGCCGACACATGGCCTCATTGGCTACCCTGATAAAGCCCATGGCCACTTCCTCTATGCTGAGAGAGGCTCCTCCCCCTGGGAGGCTGCGCTGAAACTGGTTAACCTCTGCCGCCAATTCCTGGAACTTCTGCATGGTGTCTTCCTTGGACAGGGGTTGGTCTTCTGAGGGGCCAAAGATGCGTGGAAAGTAGTCAGGCAGTAATCGGCCCAGGCAGAGATTGGCATCTGTCACAGTAAGAGGGCCACCTGGGAACCAAAAAATCAGAGAGATTACAAGATGACAAAACCGATGTTTGCTGCAAGCTGTAATACACATTCCCGGAGATGCATTCTAATAGGTGCATACCTTTAGTACACCCTTTCCTTCACACATTTTTTGGCATATGGGGGACATACACATGCCCAACAAACATTATCAAAGTAAAAATGGAATATGTAGTACATTTTGTCCTGCCCCCTCCCCCACAACACACACACACCTGCTGGCAATACTAGCTGTAAAAATGACAGCTGGCAATTATGGCACTACAGGAGCTGCTGCTGTCAAAACAGACCGCATGTCTACATCTAAAACAGACACACATATACTTTTTTTTTATACTTACATATATTTATTTGGTTGACGACAACTCTGATCACTATCACCGTAATTTAAATCAGTATTTCCCAACCTTTCTCGAATCACGGCCCTTATTTTACATTAGAAAAATCCCAAAGCACACCACCAAACAAAAATGTCACATACAAAGGTTAATTAGCTACCTGCTGCCATCTAGTAGAGAATTTAGTATATAGTATTCTTTATTAGTATAGACGAAGATAAATTTGCAGTAAATAATTTTTAAACCAATTAGGTGAAATTGGATAATTTTCCACAGAACCTTGATGATCTCTCATGGCACAGTGGTTGGGAATCACTGATTTAAATAGTCTCAAAGTATACAAGGTCAGCAAATAATAAATAGATTGTTAGTAATTATTATCCACAAGATTTAAAAGCAGGTATGGAAGTTCTTTTTGAGAATTTGCCTGTTCTGTCCTTATTGTGTTGTCTCTGGAACATGTAGTTTTGGAGCTATCTGGGATCAACCTTCCCCTTTTTTACAGCAATTAGCGAGTATTTGGATATGACTGTATATGGAGGGACTTATATTTCACATCTGTAGTTAAGGACTTTGTTTTCTACAAAATGTTTGTCTTATCCTACTTCTGATGAAGAAGACCTAGGCATCTGTGAAACTCATTGAGATTTACATAGAATTGTGTGTTTTAAATGGAATTTGATACATAAAAATGTTTTCGTATTTAATATTAAAGAACTATTGTTTATAAAGCCGATGGAACATTACTGCAGCATAAACAGGCATATAGCAGAAATACAAAGTGTAGACAATTGCTCTGGCCAACTGAAGGTGAACGAGGCTGACAGCTGACATGGCGCGGTGCCATTTACCTTTCCTGTAGCACGCTGGTCCTGGATGGGCTCCGGCAGACTCTGGTCCAACCGCAAACAATCCTGACCTGAAATTAATTTTAAACAATAGTTTTATGGTACACACAAACTTTTCCCTTCATCCTTACAGGTGCTACTTCATGATCCTTCTAAACCTCACTCTATGACCAGACATAAGAAGAACTGCTAGGTTGAGAATTGGGGAAAAATCTAAGAAAACGAAATTTCCTTTGGCTTCCTTGCTTATAAGCCACAATCCAATATGGCAGAATTTACGACCTTTGTAATGGAAGGAAATGGAAGCCAAACCGCCAAAACCAGGGAAGTCCACAACAGCTGGGGGCAGATATATTAAAGTGGAGGCTAGAAGGCAGATTTTGGAGAGCAGATTTAACATACAGACATTTACAAGACCAAAGGACGGATTCACTAAATGGAGGGCCAGAGGGCAGATTTATTCCAATCTTAAAATTGTAATGATTTTGATAATGAAACTTTTCCTTTGTGCAGTGTCACCTGATTCTCCGCACCACATCTATAATGAAGGTTTCTGGTAACAGAGCATGTGAACAATAATTCTACAGATTATAGCGGTCTAATTTTTAAAATGATTTATTATTATAATGGACTGATTAAATCCCAGACTTGGAATTCACCTGAAGAAAAGCATGGAGCCTCCTCCTGCAGCCACTGTATTTATATCAAGCTGCGGGGCCTGGATGCTAATTCCGGCCGTTGTGGCCTCAAACACATGTTCATACTCCCCAGCGTATCGACTGACATCCGTAGAAGTACCTGACATGTGGAGGAAGATAGAGAGAAGGTAGAAGGGTGGCTAGAGAAATGATCGCACGCAGGAAATTTACGTAAATGTGGGCAGAAAAAGCAATTAAAGCACCTAAAGTGTATGAATAAGAAGACAAAACAAAAAAGAACTAAAAAAACAAACAAAACAAGACAAAAAATATAAAAACAAAACAAAAAACACATGGATATTTTTTCATGATTAATCACTTTGAAAAAGTTGCAAATACAGAAAAATACCTGCTGATCTGCCAGAAGTTCAGTGAGTTTCTAACTTCCTGTTTGAGCTAACACAATGTCTCTCAATGAGATTTCAAAGCAGTGTCAGACCTATCTGCATGAATAAAGAGAACTTCCTACCCTCACCTCTCTCAGCAATGATTTCCTAGCAAATCAATACTACTGGATGGACTTCCATGAGCCTACACACACTGTTTGGATAAGAGACTTAAGCTACTGAGGTTCGTCTATAGCTTAAGCTACTGAGGTTCGTCTATAGCTTAAGCTACTGAGGTTCGTATAGCTTAAGCTACTGAGGTTCGTACATAGCTTAAGCTACTGAGGTTTGTACAAGCTATTTTTTTTTTCATTCATTCAAATCGTTTTTTGGGGGGGAAGCTAATTGATCTAACGGAATGTGAGAGGAAACCAGAATACCCAGAGGAAACCCACAAAAATATGGGGAGAACCTGCAAACTCCATGCAGATAGTGTCCTGGTTGAGATTCAAACCTGGGACCTAGCACTGCAAAGGCCGGAGTGCTAACCACTGAGCGACCGTGTTTGCCTGTGCTTTTCTTACTAATGTCCTAGACAAGGGACAGTGACTACATAAAATGTAGATGCAGGACTATAGTTATATGCAATATATTCCAATTCTATATGGCACCAAGTGATCGTCCGTGGTATGTACATAAAAAAAAAAAAAAAAGGCCAAAAGCAAAGAACTCCTGCAGAATTTAGCCTCTGCATACTGTAGCATATTCCAGATTTGCCTCTTTTCATCTATCTCACCTCCCATATCGAAGCCAATAACAGGTTGAGGATTTTCAGGCCGATAGGTAGTGATGGCGTAACCTACCACTCCCCCTGCTGGTCCAGAGAGGATGGCGCGGGAACCGCTAAAGCACTGCATCGGAGTCAGGCCTCCATCTGATCGCATGAAGAGAACCTGTAAATCCTGCAGGTAGAAGATGCTTCGTCATTTTCATCTTCCTCACAATTTTTACATTTTCTTTTCTTTGATGTTTAAAATTTCATTTTTTCTAGAAAACAAATTCCCAGTCAATACAATACAAAAAAGATTTTCTTTCTAAGATATGTCAACACTTGATTTTGGTGATGACAAAAACAAGTCTCTTTAGATTTATAGATATAAGGCATATTGCAATCAATAGGGATTTATTCCGATCTCCATCCTTTCAAAAACTGAACAGTAACTGGATTTCCAGGCTCAAAAGGAAACGCCCTGAAATAAATGAAAATCCCCTTTCTCTAGATTAGTGGTCCCCAACCTTTTGAAGCTCTCGGACCACTAAATGCTCAGACTCCCGATTGTGCATGCACGGGGAGCCGTATGTCAATCAAGGGTAAGAAACTTTCCCCAGAGTGACATCATGATGTCAGACTGCCCACTTGATGCCCCCCAGAGACACAACTGGCCCTAAGCCTGCAATGTCTCCATGAGACGTGGTCCGCGGCTCAGGTCGGTGTGTCCCTTTAAGCGGGGGTCCTTCACCGTCCAGATTGAAAATCCTGATATTAGGGAATTGTATGGCTTTTATTGGTTTGGATTATTCAGGTTGGCTGAGGGATGTTTCCATCACCAAATCCCATTGAAAAACCGTAACTAACAGCAAAGCATTGTTAGGTCTTTTACCACTATCCACAGGACCCCAAGTGTGTGATCAGATCCCTAGATCACTCGTTTTAGCATTCTGGAAAGCAGCGACCATGGAAGAACAGTGCTCACAATTTGTGTCCGTACAGAGGCCAACTGGCTTAACTTTGAAAACATTGATGACAGCAAGGCAGCCTTCATTAGCACAAACACAACAATAAGGGACATAGCACTCACTATAAAAAACAATATAAATATAGAATAATAAATACTGAAACCAGACAGGGTCTTGTATTGTCCAATAGGACATCAATTTTCGTGGCATTAACCAAGATCTGTTATGATCATCAATTGGTCATTAGAGGACATTTGATATCATTTAGGAGTTGATTATGTTGTTTCATATGGTGGGAAGAACTTTTAACAACAAATTTGGAGAACTTTTATAGGGGTATACTGGGATATGTTTATCTACATAGTGGCTGGACTTTATGGATTTATGTCTTTTTTTCAAACCCAACTATTTTACTATATACACAATATTTTATCCCAATGAGAAGTATTTAGCACTGTGTAGATCAAATACCCTGAATTTGTTATGTAAACACAAAGAAAAACCATAATGCTGCTTCTTTAGATAACAGTCCATCCTATGCCTCACCTTGAGCTGGTTCTTAAACCCTTCGCGGAACCCATCTAGGTACCTATGTATACATGGTGTCAGATAGGCATCTGCACAGGCTGTGTAACCCCTGGGCACCATACGGATCATTGGCATTACCTCCGAAGATAGGGAAACGTGGGTGAACCCTAGAGATCGCGCCAGTTCACCAACCTGATGTTCATGGGATGACCACCTAGAGGTAACATACAAAGGCAGAACGCTGAAGATCTCTAGACACAGAAAAGTTTTAATTATTGTCTCAAATACTCTAGAGGATTTTTTTTCTCATTAGGAGGCCAATCATTTTTCGATGGCATACCAACTTAATTTCATAGTTGTGCACCCTGAACTATGAGTTTTGTATTTTTCTGCATTATAAAATGAACATGTCCACGTGTTATGTGCATTATGGTGCACCAGCAACCCATATAAAATAAAAATAGGATGCCGTAATACATTGCATGTTAACCATGCATACATTACAGCAACTTAATATATGCATTAAGGGAGCAGGTGAATGGTTATTAGAGCAATAGCATAAGCACAGTGAAAATAGGGTGAGAAGTAGGTGCAGCTTGGGCAGTGAGAACAGAGATGGAGTAAGAGCAAGGGGGTTAAGACAGCAATGACAAAAGGTGCAGGTGCATGGTGGTAAGAGCAGGAGAAAGTTGGAAAGAATGAAGGTGCAGTAAAGGTGTGTTTGTAACTTACACTGCTTATAAAGGGTGGGAGGAAGGGAGTAAAGTATGCTGGCATAGTGGTAGGAATATAGTTGGGGTTGGCAGCAGAAGGAAGGGTGTGCATGTGCTTGGATGATAACCAGGGGAGTGTGCACATTCATTTTGCACATGTGAGAGATAGCACAAAGTGAATCTGAAGATGTCAGAATTGTTTTTTGGACATGAAGCTTGACCTAAATCCTCATCATTCATTGCAGGGAGTTCCCACCCCTGACAACCATTAGCTAATAGGAATAATATGTATTGGGTACCTTAACAGGATTTACTTGTTCTTACATTACAGAGTGGGAAACATTCCCATTGGAAGATTATCAGTGCCCTACAAACACGCCAGTAGAAGGAAGAAAGGGGTGATACCTATTTTGTTTAGATCAACAGTGCTTTTCAACAGTGTTTCTGCTGCAACATGCAAAAATAATGGCAATGTTTTGAGTACAATCATCAGTGTGTGGTTGTTGCTTCACTCACGTGTAGGAGTGCATTAGGACTACTGCCAGGCTGTGAATCCCATGGGAGAGCACCTCCTGCAGCTTCACCTTCAGATGTTCCAGATTAAGTGGTTCCCAAACCTCCAGATAGTCCCCTGTAGAACCTGAATATAGAAGAAAAATGAGTTCTACAGACATGTGGACCTCAGACACTGATTAGCCAAAGCAATAAACTCCCTGAAAAGTGTCATCACATTGATGATCTGGTTACAATGGTCCAATGATCTCCCTAGCCCCTTTTAGCTGGGCGCAACAGACACTTTTCAATGGCCACCAGGCCCCTGTTTTGGCTCACAAAACAGGGACCACCACCTGAATCCAGCTTCTGTCCACCCTGCTTAAAAATTTATAGGGAGAATTCTGAGGTACCCGACAATGAGGGGGAGGAGGTTATTTTGGGCAGCAAGTAAACTTGAAGGGGATGTGATACGCAGGAAAGGTGCAAGGATCCGGAACTACTCCAACAAGGGCCATAATGTAGGAATG
Source organism: Pyxicephalus adspersus (assembly GCF_032062135.1). NCBI lineage: Eukaryota > Metazoa > Chordata > Amphibia > Anura > Pyxicephalidae > Pyxicephalus > Pyxicephalus adspersus. Next base: position 2,025,725 of record NC_092862.1, on the reverse strand, counting down.
GTAGGAAAGCTGGATGATGAGTAAAAAAAGTAAACATGCAAAAAATGTTAGGTGTTACCTAGGGCTCAAAGTGTGGGAGCAAGAGATGGGAGCAAGAGATGGCAGCAGGATGTATCACGGGATGAAGGCAGACCAAAAAGGATCTGATACTAACATTTTGCTGCTGGATACCATAGGATACCTTCAGAGGTCTGGTGGAGTCCAGATCCCAATGGCTCTGAGCCATTTTGGGGGCACAAGAAGGATTTACCCAATATTAGGCAGGCAGTTCAATATTTTGAGTGGTAAGTGTATACGGTATAGTCTCTAATTAGTTATTTAAGCCACACGGGCACGCTCCCCCCTTCTCCCCTCTTAAAGACGCCACCTCAGACGCCCAATAAACAGAACAGCTCTGCAGACTTCTGCTCCCTCCATCCCTTAACTGCTAATCCCTGCAAGAGATCTACCAAATCCATACCTTAAAGGATAAACTTTCACTAGAAGGCTGCTACACTCTTCAATCTTCAAATTCTGTGGACATTTGCGGGTCACCCTCAAAAACCATAGTTCTAAGGTAAACCTTTATTAAACCCTTGTATTACCAATGACATTTTTAGATATAACCCCTTTCTTAACAAAAACTTTTATATAATAACTCATTTATAAGTACGTATTTATAGGAAGGCACTTCCCCATCCTACCCACTTCACTACTATCAAGTGATTTGATTAATCTTATTTAGATTCAAACGCTTTGATCTTTACTAGTGACCCACCAACCCGCATCCAAAAGGTAAACCCTCATCAACCTCAAACATTTTAAGTGAATAATTTAGACTTAATTAAACACCCTTGGAGGTAAAGTATTTTATAGAAAGGCTTCATCCTATTCCACCTTTCTTGACATCAACAAGTGACTCTGTATACCTATACTTTCAAGGTAAACCCACCTATATCTACGTATAACTATTCTCTACACATTGAGACATTCACCCATAAATATACTACTGTAACAATTCACATCTTTTACTGTTTCTAAATAAACTTGACCATATTCTACCCACCCTGATCCTCACCTTCCTAACTCACATCCCTAAGGAAGATACCCTTTATCCCACCTACTCCTAACATTGGTTGACAGATGCAGGGGATCAATTTTTATCTTACCCAATAGACATATCTATACCATGTCAAAACTTGCAACAAAAGGCTAAATTACTACAATAAACATTAGGTATGTATTCATATATCTACTGCCATCTTCTAAATTGTACCCCTTCTGTATACCTAATCATACTTTATGAGCATTATCACCATTATCACCAGCAGTGACTCCACATATATACTCATCTTGGGTGGCATGTTCCTAACTAGGGGTACGTGATTAAAAAATATATAAATCCATAGATGATCCATTGTAAAATATTAGAATCAGTTAGCATTATGTGATTTATCAACCTTTTAAATATTGTCTGAAATAATCACTCCGAATTAATCACTCTGAACATACCCAGAGATAGATTGACTCTAGCCAAACTTGCAGATTATTTACTTTAAAATCATTGTTAGGTTTTTTCTTTTCTTATAATGATCTTGAATACTATGTTATAACTGTATTTAATTCAATGATGAACTCTATTTTATTGATTTATTATCTGCAAATGTTTAATCTTTCACTATGCTATCTTTGACCTATTATATTTCTATACATAACAGACCGTTAAGCGCGCATTATTATCTTTCCCTAAAGAAGCCCTTCGTGGCGAAACGCGTCGGTTCATTGCGTGCCACGACAAGGTCTTTTGAACAGTTATATGATTATGTTTCTCTTTTGAAAAAATTCACACTGTATAGTATGTATAATTATTCAGTGTTGTTAAATATTAACAGGACAGAAGCTGAAACATTATATGTTTATGTGCATTTGATGGCTTATGTATAAAATAATCAATACACTTCACCTTTTGTATGAAAAACCTTTGAGCCTCAAACCTCTTATTTTCTCTCTATTTTTTCATATTTAAATATTACATAGAGGTGGCTCACTATAATCAAACTTCACATTCATCTATTTAGATATGTACATACTGCATACTACTCACTGCACAAACACGATTTCTGTAGTACTAAATTGTATTGCAGCCTCTATTTACTGATATTTATGTTTATCTCAATGAAATTCCAGGGCTGTTCCTGAATATTTTGTGCAGCTCATTCAATACAAATAGCACCAAATATGTTGCTTTGTGTGTGCGCGATTTTCAGCTATGATTTTTGCAGAACAATCCTTTACCCACAAAGAAGGAAAGGAGATCTTGATTCTAGATCCACCTGGCTCCAGCGTTGCCTCCATACAATTGTAAATGGTTACAGAACAATTGTAAATGGTTCCAAATGTGGTTTGGAGTCGTCTCTGCTAGGTCCATCATGCCGTTAGCTTCCCAATTTCCCGATTCTGGCCCATGTGAAGCTAACAACCTGATACTGGTGGCAACTCAGCATTGATAGAATTATCCATCAGACAAACCCTCTCCTGCTTCTATAGCATTGGTTCATTGCTAGCTGAATGGGTAAAGCAATGTTAAAGTTAAGCCAATAAACTATTGTAGCAGCTGAATGATTCTGTTGTTGCTTAGGACAGAATGTGGCATAGCTCCAACATTACAGCCAAAAGACTGGAAGGTTACAAAGTAAAGGTCTGCCTTAGTCTAACCAGCCAATCAAGGGCTTTGCATTTTATAGTTTAAGTTTTTCCGCTGCAAGTTTAGAGAAGGGATCACCGGCATGCTGGACCAAGCTATGATCTTGGAATGTCAGGTTTGAGACCAGGCATACCGAATATTATTTTTGAGTAAGGACAACTTGAAGCAAAACTTAAAGCTGACTGTTGCCTGAGGGGTATGCTGGGTGCAGTGCAAACAGGTCCACATGACATCTAGTTATACCTGATCTATCCACACTTCACCTACTGCCCAGGAAAACACAACAAGGTCTTTCCTTTCCTTGTGAATCATATGGCTCACCTATCAATGTCTTCCCTGAAGGCTGTTTGGGGAGCTGACAGGCAGGTTGATGGAGGATGACCCTTTCCTCCACCTCGATCACCTCTTCATACAGAACCTCCGGCATTCGGACCTCCTACAAGAGAGGCAAATAGATTCAGTCCTGGAGAACCATTGTTCTAGGTTAAAATATTCCATCCTCATGAATCTCCAGTCATAGTGCAATACAATAATTGCCGCCATACCCGGTTCCAAACACGGACCTCTCTGCAAGCTAATTGCAGCCTTGCACAAACCTTTTACATTGCCTTGAGATAGCAATTAATACGTGAAGTCCACCTAAAGTTGCATTTTGGTTAAAGATGGTGTCTGTCGGGATGGTCCAAAACTTCATCCAGTTCATTTTTCATTGAAAAAGTATAAGGAAGAGTAGGACCCCTTGTAATGGTCACATCAGGTATGTAGACCCGAGATCATACCAACAGATACCAACATTTATTAACTATGAAAACATGAAATATCAGCTTTATTTATATAAAGAAAGGAAGTGTCAACTTGCCAGGTCAAAGATTTTGGGTCTGGCTTGGTTCCCAATGTGGAGCAGATCTTTGAAGCCCTTTGTAATCAACAGTGCAATCCTTTCTCCCTTTCTCTCCAGCAGAGCATTGGTGGCCACGGTGGTCCCCATTCGGATCCATTCGATCTGCTGAGTGTCCAGAGGGCCATCCCGAGGGAACGCAGGGCCAGTTTCCTGTGTGACAAATCTGCATTAGATTCCCTGAACATTAACACTGGAGCTTATGGATGGATTAACATGACAAACTTTTTATAGGGGTTCACAAGTTTTTTTTAAGGCTCTGTATTAGTGTAAAAAACATCCAAGCTTAACAAGGACAGATAAATAATTAGCAGAACAAACACCTAAAATTTAACATAGTATTCTGAATGGCAAATCTATTATTCTGACCCTACAAGGGTAAAGTGCCAGGCCACTTAAACTGCACCTAAAGACTTTCCCATCCTTCCCCATGTGTTCTATTCAACCATCGGGAAAGAAGTAAATACCCCCGCACTTCCAGGTATGGGTAGTAGGTAACCCTTTCCCATTTTTCCCATGTGTTTCTGTCTGTAGCCAAGATGAAGGGCTTTACACAGCCACGAGGAGGGGGAGAAATAAAAGCAGAGAAAAGGTCCAGCATGTATAGCTCCCAAAAAATAGCTGCAAAGAAAATGTTTAATATAACTCTTATTGGAGCTGACTCTACACATTGCTAAGAATTTTCAGCATCAACACTTGAAGAATTGTTGGGTGTCTGCTTCCCCAAATGCCCTCTGTTGTTCCACCCACTGGCCCCTACATCACTACAGGACACATCAATTTTGGGGTCAGGGATAAAAATGGAAAACACAGCAGGGGATGCATAAACTCCAGAAGGATCAAATGTTGAACATTATAAAACATCTGTATCTGAGACCATTGGAGAGCAATATTAAAAATCTTTAAGGCTTCTAACAATGGATTTGCAAGAACTAGTAGTAGTTGACAGGACCAAGTGTATAGAAAGGCAAAACATTACCTCTCCTTTTATTGACCTCCTGGGGCTCATGTCTGGACAGGTGTACTGATCCAAATGGCTCAGGTCTGTATGCGGCAAGGTGGCCCCAATTCCAGCCACAGCATTATTACACAGAGGCAAAAATCATTTTCAGGCTTACAACTAAAAAACTTTTTAGATAGCAACAGACTAAGTAAACAAATTTCTTTGTTGCACATAGATTCACTTTAAACAAGAATAGAGATTTTGCAAAAGATCAGTCCATATTGATAGCAATATTTGTATTTCACTCATGACATTTATATATACTCCTACAGTTTTGCGATGCAATGTGTGTATATGTGGAATTGTAGGTCCTCACCTCCTCTAGGATTCGTCGAATACCCTCTGTTGGGGCATCTTTGTAGTTTGCTGGGTCCTCGGAGAGCAGCTTCATGACCCGAACTTTACCTCCCGGACATCGGGCAAACACATCTGTAAAAGTTCCACCACGGTCTATGGCAAACTGAAACTTTTCTGGAACACCCATGATGGTCCGATGATGGCTGGTGGGATAAGACAATCAAGGTGAGATACGAGCCAGAATCAGAACTTGTTTTTTGTGGAAGCGTGAAGATTTGTTTCCAGTATTTAAACTTGGTAATGTTGTTTGACCTATAGGTTGGGTGTCTGTCCTGCATCTATATGCTTCCAATTGAGGAAAATAAAAACCTTACACAGCATTTTACTTCCATATACTTCAACAATTATTAACGTCTGTTCTCCTTTCTATGTGACAATAATTAACACCTTTCCCTGTATCCTAACATTTAAATAGAACCTTTCTACAGTTCAGTGGAGAAACCCTTCATTGGAGATCAAAGTAGCAAAACTTTCTGCCAACAACCACAGATCATGTGCTGTAGACTTAATGGTGCGGTTATATAATCAGAAGAGTGCAAACAATCGATTTACGAGGACTGGTAGTATTTTAAAATGAGACTAATGTGTAAAGAAAGCTAAAACTTCAACATTCACACCCCTATTGAGCTCTTGGGGCTCATTCCTAGAAGTGTGCATAGACCCAAATGGCCCAGGTCCCAGTTTAGACCACCTTGCCACAATGATCCACCTGTAGCATCTGGACTGCCTCTGTTCTCTATGGCTTCTCTGCTAGCTTCATTTAAAGAAAACCTATCACCAGAATTTTTACATAAAAGGGCAGAGGGATTTAAACAAAAAAAAGTGGAGCAGGTATAGAGACAGAATGGGAGCTACTCCCCTTCTATGCATGCCCGACGTTGGGCATGTACAGAAGAAACTTTTTCTTTAATGGTGAAAAACAAAATGCCTGTACAGTGATATTGGCACTCTTATTTCCCCAATTTACAGCAAGCTATGTCACCCAATCTTTCGCCTGTGCAGTGCGAGATTAGGTGCCGTAGGCTGAACCCGTAAGACAAAAAGAAGATGGTGGTACCGGGCACTGGAACGAAGGTGAATCACAAAACAGAGCAGGACCTAATCCAGGAAAGTACTGGAGGGATCGGTGAATGAAAAGGCTAGCAAGCTTTCTTTTTTTTTTTTTTAGTTTATTTCTGCTTTAATATAAATAGGTTATCTTTTGTTCCCCAAATTAAAAAAAAAAGGGGGTAAGCCACAGCGGTAAAGACTGAATGGGAGCACAGAGCCTCCTGGGATATTTATATCAAGAGCAGAAGGGTCTTTTTCTTGCAATGGGAACAAAAAGTGACAAATCAGCCATGCACAGTGAGATCAGCAACCCCCCAATAACAGAACACCTACACAGCGTGTGATTGGGTGTCATAGGCAGATGAAGATGGCAGCGTGCGGCCCTTCCCCTGCACCGGGACGAAGGAGGATTCAAGGACCGACTCAAGGTTACATATGGAGGTATTGGGGGCTCTGCGGAAGTAAAGATGTCATATTTTCACTTTAGTTCTGCTTTCATAACAATCTCGAATCACACCATATTGTGTGAATGTCAGAATGCTGAGTTCTTATCCTGTTCATAGAGTGTTAAATATAACCCCCATTTCTGTTGATTTTGATAACGGTGACTACAATAGGCGGCAGTCACTGGCAGACACGGGTTAGCCATGTTTTACCATAGCCGCCTTCCAGCAAAGACATTTTCTGCATTCTTACTGCTAATCTCCAGAACTGCAAACAATACGCAGATTTAACAACTGATCAGGGAAAGGGAACTTATTACTGAAAGACATTCACTCATATGAAGTTGTGATTTATGGACAAGTGCGCCTTACTTATTCACTTGTTTCCATCCCCTGGGCATTTCTGGAAAAGCAACGTATTGAAAAGAACAACAAAAATTGCATAGAAGAGTTTTAAACTATATAAAGACCTTAAAAAAAAAAAAAAAAAAACCTTGTACCATAGAGCCCTATAGTCTACACCAATCCTAAAGACCTGGCCACAAAACATGTTGATGGTGAATGTTATTCATCTTGGACAAATACAGTTTTATGAATGTATCTGTCACAACCCACAAAAATCATGCTGAGATTACTTGTACATTATCTTTTTTATTATTTATTATTATTATTATTAATATTATTATATCATTATTATTATTTATATTTAATTTTATGATAATATTTACCTATAAAGTTTACCTATACGTTTCCCTTGTGCAGACAGCCTGCAATGTCACTGCTAGGTGCCGCCATATTGGATGTGATGTCAGCAGGACCACTGATATATCACACACACTTTAATAGGCTTGAACTTTTTACCATTGAGAAACCATTGAAATAACTTTCAGGTCTTCAGGGAACCCCTCCTATAATAGTGTGGTGGCCAGTGGGAAGAATTCCTGTTACATTGCTGGCCATTGGGAGGTATTCCCTTTTGGCGTTATACTGCTCAGTATACAAAAAAACTTATGTTTAAAAAAAAATATTCACAAACAGGCTGAACGCTTTATTGATAAAATAGGCTGGCGACTGGCACTGCAACCTGAAGATGGAAGAGTTTATGACTATAATTGCAAAGCACAGTTACCTTAATAAAGAATAGATTATTTTGGTATTCAAATTGTTATTTCCAACTTGGCTGTGGCCATTTATTTTTACCTGGAAATAGCTCTCAGGAAAATAAACCCATTTTTATTTGTTTTGGAATACATGCCTATAATACATAACTGAGCCGTAACACTTGACACTTGTAAAGGGTTTTGCAGCTCATTTGGAATTTATTTCGTCCGGGACAGCTACACAACAATGACCTCTGGCCATGAAGGGGTTGGGAAGGTAAAATAGGTTGAATCTTAACTTGCCTGGCTGTGTTTTCGCTATCCCAGGAGTTAGACCAGAATTTCTGCATTAGCAATATCTAACGCCGCTGCCTCTTGCTATGACTGGTTTCACCTAGGCTATATTGAAATCTGACAATTCCTACATTTTGCCTTCCCTGTTTTCCTGAAAACCTTTTAATCTCAGTCCTGAGCCCTGCAAGCAGAGGGAAAGATCTGTCTGGATTAGTGGATAGCAGTCTTAGCAGATATGAATGCAAACCAACCTGGATAAAACCCACAATAACTGAAAGAACTGAAATCCAAAGAAAGGGAGTGAGGGGCTAGAAGATGGAGGATGTCCCCCAGGCAGGAAATGAGGCCAGCTCTGACTTGCTGTAGTTTTTAATGCACATTGTAAAAAGCTCACAGTGTGCAGTAAAAGCAATTTCAGTCTAGAGGAGAAGTCGGTACAACTGTGCAAGACCGACTGAATAAAAGGGAGGGCAGATTGCGTGCAATGGGGGGCAGGCGGGCAGATTGCGTGCAATGGGGGGCAGGCAGGCAGATTTAAAGGTGTACAATACTTTCCAAACAGAGAAAGATATGGAGCGACTAGCACTCAAATCAATGTTAGTGTCCAATCTGTCCCATTGTGTCCAATATATACCATTCTTGCATCGAGTCCCTGGGCCTGTGTGCCTTATGAGGGGATCACATCATCAGTGCAGATTTTATGTGAGATGATTTGGGAAGCCTAGTGAGATGGTGCCAACAAAAAGTCATTCCATCTGGAATACTAAGACAGAACCTGGTGGTCCCCCCAGCCCAGCCAATGGTGCCAGGAACATATAAAGAAGATTTATTGCAAGAAACGCCTCCAAAGCAGCTTTTGAGAAATCAGAACTGCTGAAAATACAACTAAAATTCAGAATCAACTTGCGATTATATAGTCCGGATATAAATCTAACATTGTCCATATGTTGGATCCAAAAATGGTGCAAACAGATCATCATCTTTGGAAGGATCCCAAATTGCCCAGAAAACTCAGCAGCCCTCCTCTGCTCTACAACTTTCCAACATCACTGCGATGTCTCCAGAGAATAGAAAATCACAGCGGTAATCTGCAAAAAGCTAGACCCGAAAAACCATTTGTATTTCTGCAGATTCTGCCATATGTATCATGATATGATGTCAGACGGCTGTGTGCACAAAGGCCAGGACGTCACCTTCAAACTGCGACAAATTCTCTGCACAACTTTGTACTGAATATTCTCCACCATATCAAATATCCTTTATATAAGAAGACAATCTTTATATGTGTGCAATCCTGAATCAGATTGTGCTTTCCCAGTCCTGCACTGATACATTCTGCACTCAGCAATCCATTCATTCCATACAGATCACCCTGCTGCTCCTCGCCTTGCACATAGTAAATTCTCAGTATTCAGATGTCTTACCTGCGTGCTGAGGAATGGGAGCAGCCAATGTCACTCCTATACAATATCCTGCTATACAATCAATGGGTTAATTCATTCCACAAAAGTGTTTAAGGCCACTCCTCCTAGGCAGCCAATTGCAGGCAAGGAAAAGGGAGCTTTCAGCTTTTTTTAAATCAGTTTCTTCCAGATCCTTACTGTACTCCTGATCATCATCCTTCAGCTCCAGCAGTTCTTCCTTCTCCTTTGTTAGTAACTTCTTCTGCTATTTCAGCTTAGTGCAGGTATCACTCAGAATGTCAATTTCCTCCTTTGTTAACACTTCACCCAGTTCTTGCTTTATCTTTACTAGTTGGTTAAAACTTTTTGCTAGGACCGCACTTTCTGCTTTCGTCCAGGTTTCTCTCTTTTTGTTGTGGTGCCTCTTCTGTGCATCATGTATCTTCTGATTTGGATCATTCATGTTCTTCCTGGCATATTCAATCAGGTCAACTGTAGACTGTGGCGGAGCAATGGCCTCCTGATTTCTACATTTAGCATCCCTGAATCTTGCCAATGCTTGATGGTAATCACGTTTGCGTGCCTTGGTACAGAGAGAACATAGTTGCTTGCCTTGTCATTCCACACCTCAAACCTCTCTGTTTTGCAGCTCCTTATCTAGTTCCTTATCAGTTAGTGGTAGATATTGTTCAAGAATAGTTTCAGACTTTGTAAGAGCAGTATCAACACCGCTGCTCATTTTGGGCACCGCACGGCTCCCAAGCACAGTGTTGATGCTTCCATTTACAACAGACTTGGTCATCTCCCCCGTCATACTCTGCTTCCTTGGTCAACCACTTCCTTATCAACCACTCCAGTTATACTTCGAATCACAGCATCTTTAGCACCAATGAAAGCTTCTGAGGCATTAGGTACAATCCTGTCACTTGGCTGATACAAGATGGGCCGCCTCTCTTCAATCTTATCCAGTCCAATGCCAGCAATGTTATTTGCTACAGCAAGCTGAGGTTCCAGTTTTTGTATTATTGGCATGGCACCATTACCAGCCACTCTGCCATATTTAAATCGCTTTTCATTGTAGAGACTTCTGATGTTAAATAAGGGCACACCGGTCATGGAAGACTGTATCACAGAAGTGGCACTTCTTTCCTTGTTCGGTAAAAAGATGCTGGTTGCTTAAGTGAAGCCCTAGATCACTTTTTCTTGCCATAACTGTATCACGTAAACCGAACATGACAAACATAGCATTCATATAGCTTTTCCCCAGACCAAGTTCTTAGGTGCCTCTGTGTGGGACGATCACGATTTGAGCATCTGGGACAGGTAAAGCTGCATAGCTTACATTGGCAACTTATAAATTTCTTCAAGGCTTCATATTTTGAAGCACTTTTCCAGCCTTCACATCCACTGATGTAGCAACACCTTCCTCAATACGCCCCTGAGCCTCCTGTTCATCAGGCCAACTAGCGAAAGTTCGACTTAATTTACTAAACTCTTCCCGCACCTTTTGGGAAAGAGATAATTTCATGAGCTTCTCTGGAATCTTCAGTCTGGAAGAGGTCCATTCAATTCATCCATTTCCTTCTGAATTTTCTCAGTGGATTCATTTGCAGCTTTTTCCAATTGTTCCGAAAGTAGAGCCACTCTCTTCTCTATGACTTCAGTAGACTGTGTGAAGCGAGTTATGGCACTATCGCGCTTGCTACTGTACTGGTAGGCCAAGGCCAGTTGTAGTGTGCCAACTTCTTCCTCTTTCTTTTCAGTCCATTCATTCTCTTCATCATCAGTCTTGTGATGGGGGTTCAGAAACAGCTGGGGTTATAGAACAGGCAATCTCTTCAGCTGGGGCTTCAGAAGAGTCCCCAGTCTTCTCGGAAGCTTCCAGATCCTCATCTGCAGCTTCTGTCTCTTTAGCCTATACTTCACCTTTTGCTGCTTCTTTTTCTGAGTCCTCCTCATCTTTAGACTCCTCCTTTACCTTTTCCTTGGCTGTAGGCTTTTTGACAGGAGTTTTCTTGGCAAAAGGTTTTTTCTCTTCCTCTTCAGTCTTTTGTGCTCTCCAGTCAGCAAAGAAATTTTTCTGCGTTTCCCTGGGTAAAGACCTTTTCTGGAGGTCCGCATGTGTCTGGTAAGTCCATTCATGCAACCGCACCGCAGGGTTCAAGCCCAGACGCCTCAGTTTCCGTTTTTAAATCCACATAACATTCGGCGTCCTCTGGGGCCAGGTAACAATACGCCTTTTGAGAGTCCTCTGTCAGAAATGGCACCACTATACTGCGCCTCGGGCCAGCCCTCTCTCTCTGCAGTCCTCAAATGCATGGAGGTAGGCCTCAACATCATCCTGGGGTGTCATTTTTAACAAAAATTGGTTCGCTCAGATGGTACTAGGGCTACCCTCGGCTCCAGAGTGTCCCTCTAAATTCCGTGCTACCAGCTGCTGCCCAACCTCGCTTAGCACTTTCAGATTTTCCTCTGCAGCCAGAGAGACCTCCGCCAACTGTGCCACCAACAACCAGTTGGTCTCCTGCTGTGCTTTATCATTCTCTTTGTACTTCATTAGCTTGCTGCTCTGCAGCATTAACCACCATCAGCTGCTTCATGACCTTTTCATTTTGCTGCTAATGCGTTTTGTATCCAAAAGTTGGATGTTTTAAATTAGTGATTGTCAACCAGTGGTCCGTGAAAGAAAAAATTTTGGTGGTCCACAGAAAAATTTGGAAATTATTTGCAATGTTTTAAATAAATAAAACAAAAATATTATTCTAACAAATTCTTATACAGGTAGCCCCCGAGTTAGGGACATCTGGCATACCGATGACTCCTAGATACGAACGGGGCTTCCCTGCTCGTTGGTGAGCAAGATGGAGGTTTGACAGGGAGGAGGGGGCAGTTTGCATGACTTGCATAAGTCTTTTGCTGTTCTAAAAGCTTTTGTACCTCTTTAATGACCAAGAATAACTCTGCAGCTGCTTTGCTACATTTGTGGTGAATATTTTCACGGAAAAGAAACATTACAGAATTTGTGAAACAAGCATATCTTGTATATTTTGGTATTAAACTGGGGGACCAAGATAAGTATTGGGCTCCCCATATGGTATGCAGAACTTGTGTAGAGTGTCTATGTCAATGGAAAAATGGAAAAATGGAAAACTGAAAGTTTTGAAATCTGGTGTACCTATGGTATGGTGAGAGCCCAAAAATCATCATAATGATTGGTATTTGTGTGCTGTTATTTGATTGTTATTTGTGTTCTGTGAATGTAAAAAGTTTCAATCGTTATAAAAAAGACAAGTGGGAGTACGGTGATATGGAATCAGCAAGACGACCTGTGCCGCATGGTGCTGATGTTCCCATAGCAGTGTTCAGTCCCTGATATTCCTGTATCCGATATGGAGGATATACAGGGAGTGTAATCCAGGAGTTAGCAGTGGAAGTGAATATGAAGTGAATATGTTTCATCAAACCAGTAGTTCTCCCAAGAAGAGCTCAATGATTTATTAGGTGATCCAAGTCTGGCAAAACAAGCATCCAAGCTTTTGGCATCCAGGCTAAAGAAAAGAACTGTCTGAGACCGGAAGTTAAAATAACGGTTTATGTGACAAGAGAGGTGACACTCCGACCATATCTCAGTGAAGATGGAGACTTTGTGTACTGTTGTAACATCCCGGGACTACTAGCCCATATGGGAGGACCAGAATACCAAGCAGAAGACTGGCCGCTTTACATACACAGTTCCACTCCAAGTTTGAAATCTGTTTTACTGCATAATGGCAACTGTTATGCATCAATTCCAATTGGTCACTCAACAAAACTTAAAGAAGAATATGAAAATATCCATATCCATATGGACTTACAAAAGCTTTTCGATCATGAACACCAATGGTCCATATGTGTTGATTTAAAAATGGTGAACTTCCTACTTGGACACAAAGTAGCCATATTTCATCTGCTTGTGGCATAATAGAGCAAAGCAGGATCACTGGAAAAAAGTGACATGGCCTCCAAGGGAAAACATGAAAAAAGGAGCAGCGATCATCATTATCGAGCCAATGTTGATACAATTAACAATCCTTAAGGGATTCACAGCCACATTCCAGTGGAGCTAAATCTAAAATTCCTGTTATACATACACCACCATCCTCATCTACTACAAACCACCCCTAAAAGAATAAATCCATCATTATTAAGCCAGCTGGTAAGGGGGGTAACATCAGGATTTCGGACAATGATTAATAAACGTATGTGTTTAAACATTTTGAGTAACAAGGAATGATATTGCGCCATCCCTCCTACTATGATTGACATCTTTAACCAGAAGTTTAACTCCTTGATATCCTTGGCCCTACAAGATGGTGGTATTTCAAAGCAAACTTGTAAATATTTACAAGTCCCTCATCCAAAAACATCTACATTTTATGTCCTTCCAAAGGTGCATAAAAATTTACAAGATCCACCAGGCAGACCAATTGTTTCTGAAATAGGCAATTTAACCAACAATGCCAGTAAATTGGTGCACCTATACTTACGCCCTCATGTCTATGGCTTACCGTCTTTTTTGAAAGACACTACAGAATTACTAAAACTAATTGATGATCTTACTGTCCCTACCGAATCGATTCTTGTCACCACTGAAGCACTATACTCCAATATTCCGAATGATTTAGGTAATATGTCTAAGAAAATTCTTGATGGAAAGAAATCAGATGTTGTGGCCATATTCAGAACTCATCCTTATTGAATTTTATCCTTAGCTTTGGGCACATATTTAGCCCCTAGCTACGCTAACCTTTATTGAGGTTGGGAAAGAGATTTTTTTTCAGATGAGACCTTGTCTTTATATTTACGCTACATAGCTTTATGGCGCAGGTATATAGATGACGTCTTCATGGTTTGGACTGGGTCTGTAGAAAAGTTTAATTTTTTCGGCCGCGATAAAAATTAATACAATTTGAAGTTCACTATGGAGTACAGTTCTATATGTTTGCCCTTTCTGGATATTTATATCCAAAAATGTGATAACATGCTTACCTCATCTGTTTCAGAAACTAACAGAAGAAAACACCATTCTATTTGCCACTAGTGCCCATCCTTCCCCCTTCATCCGCACCATCCCACATTCACAATATTTGAGGGTTAGGAGAAAATGCTCGGATGATGGGGAATATGAAAGACAGGCTAGGATGCTACATGACCGCCTACTTTATAGGGGTTACAGCAAAATAATGCTGAAGAAAGCGTACCACAAGGTCAATTTACATGACAGACACCATCTACCATTTTCAAACAAATTGCTGCAGAAAGAGGAAATATAAAAAAATAGCATTAAATTTATTATAACCTACTCTAAAAATCATGAGCGAATTAAACAGATATGCTCCAAGTACTGGCCGTTATTAACCTCTGACCCTACAATTAAGAAATACATATCAGATAAACCCCAAATTGTATATAAGAAAGCATGTTGGTGAAAAGTCATTTTCAAATACCCCCCAGCTTACACTCAAAGATATAGGTACCTTTAAATGTGAAATATGCAATGTAAGTGGATATACAACCCCTGTGACAATTCTTTTGAAGGAAAACCTCCACAAAACATTAATACAAAATTAAGGTACCTGGTGAACTGTGCCACAAATGGGGTTATTTACTTAGCCTCCTGTATTTGTGGCAGATATTATGAAGGGAAGACAAAACGTCAATTTCGGAAAAGAATCTATGAGCACATCTATTGGATTACCAATGGAAAGGTCACCAACCCCTTGAGTGGCCATGTTGCACTGATACCAACTCTCTAATTTTTTTGCATTGGAAACTATCCAACTTTACTCTAGAGGTGACCTGGATAAATTGCTATTACAAGCCTTTGAAACCAGGTGGATATACCAATTAAAAGTTTTAAATCCTTTCTATAAGGATTTTTTTTTCTCTTCAGAACTGCTTTTTTATTATTATATATTTTTCTTGTTGTATCTATACAAATTACTGTTTATATTATGTCTGCACTCATACCTGGGACCTAGTTGAAACTAAGTCAATTGGAAAAATATTAATTCTGCATACATATGGGTACAATGGCTGCTGATAAAGTTTCATTAACAGGTGGAAGGCAAAACCCATTTTCAAGCAACACCAATGCTAGCCAACCAACTAACGGCTGCACACACCCGAGATCTAAAGAAGTTAATTTGATTACAGGTGTGTCAGGTTACCAGTTTACAAACCAAAAATCACTTTTCTGACAACATTTTACATGATGCTTTGGGTTGGTTAACAAAAATCTTTATGTCTCCTCTTTACAATGTAATCCACAATAAAAAGTGACCGAAATGGCACAGACATTTATGTCAAATAATAAGTAATTGAAGCAAATAAATTTGGATCCTTCATATAGAATTATATAGTGGTAAAGCTTTCTCCCTCCCTTCTGCAGGTGTATAATTCAGATGGTTGGCATTCCCACCTGTCACAGCTGCTTAGAGATCCGTTCACATGTCTGGGTGTAGGCAG
This sequence comes from Pyxicephalus adspersus, assembly GCF_032062135.1. Lineage (NCBI taxonomy): Eukaryota > Metazoa > Chordata > Amphibia > Anura > Pyxicephalidae > Pyxicephalus > Pyxicephalus adspersus. Next base: position 2,009,987 of record NC_092862.1, on the reverse strand, counting down.
GTGATGCCATTACGTGCCAGACAAAACATCCAAAAGTTTCTACAGCATTACGGCCGTCTTTATCAGGCTAATGGGAGCCATCCAATAAACCTGATTGACCTGTTACAGGTGTGGCTTGATGCTCTGTATCTGTACATTAGAGGTCGGTTGCACATGAATAACCACAAAGCAAGTTACATTAACCCCCTATATTACCTTATTAGCTATCCTGCCTTGCTGCACTAGAATTTACAAAATTAACCCTTTATGTACCCACCATCATATGTTGCTTTATCATCTCAGTCTATCCCTATCCTTTCAGTTATATCACTTGGCATACTTTTTTTTGAACTTTTTAAAACTCTATTAATGGATAATGTGTTAATGGGAAGGCTTATTAATCTGAAAGTGGAGGTTTCAACACCACTATCTGAAAGCATTCCCATAAAAAATTCACCTGTTTTCAGCCCTAGACTTTTTTCCTTTCCATACGGTCCCATTTTTATTGATTGCCCACAAACCCTTTATTTTCTTTTTACCTCTCTAATAAAACAATGTTCTCCCAGGACGTGCTAAACGTGTTTGCAAATCCCAAAATCTAAGCCTGGTTACACACACAATTGCCGTGCATTGCATTAGGGCTCCCAATGAAGTTCAATGTACAGAGAAATTGTGCAGATGGTTGCCATGTTTCATGCTGCTTTGCAGTGGTCTTGTAAAGTCTAATCTATGGGGAGTTTTAATTTTTTTGTTCATCAGTTCAACCTTTTTTCCTTTATTTGCTTTCCTTGTAAAAAGATTTGCCTATTCCAGAACAAATATTTTTTTTTTTTGCTTATTTTGCCATCCAATTTACCTGCAGAATCCAATTTGGCACAAAAGTATTTTTTGCCTTTGGAAATTCAGCCCGCTTTTACTTTGAAATGATATTCCGCATCTAGGATCGGAAATTCAGCCCCTTACCTTTCTTCCAAATGTGCAATGTTGCTAGAATGCTGCCAAACGTTGCATGAACTTGGGTTTATTTGGCCTGCGGGTGTTATCTCATCCTCCCCTCCCCTACATATTCAAGTTCAGCTGTCTGGTAATATATTGTGGCCACTTTGCTGTTAGGATGGTGGAGCTTCCCTTCCCTAATTTAGATGCAGCCCGTTTTTCTTGTGTTAAAAACAGTTGGTTGCATCAAAAACTTTTGTGCTCGTATCTTCCTTAACGCTCAGTAAGGTTAGGAGGTTGTACGGTGCCCATCATTTGTCCTGTGCTGCAATCCAAGAGCTTGTTCAGCTTGTGGGCACAATCACAGCCTAGAAATATAATCAGGCTTTGCCAGCTTTGGGTAAGGTACCCCTGGAGGTATACCTAATGTTCTGGGGGCAATTGACTTACTCATGTCACACTTTGGCCCTCTCCCAGGAATCTGAGGAGCTGTTCAGAATGACATTTTGATTTCCTGAAATGCCCAAGTCTGATTTGTTGAAAAAAATCCTTACAGGCAAAAGCCTGAAGGCTGGCTTGTACGTTAAGTGGCTTGTTCTATGTGCTGTGGGTTCTTGCAATTTTCAGTGTAGTCCAGCTTATTTGTCTAATGGACTTGCTTCTTTGCAGCCATTAATCTCTGTGCTCCTCACCCATTTTATCTAAGCATGGTCTCCTTAAAGCATTGCATTGTGCGGTTTTTAGCCTGTGTCTTGCATTGTGCAGGTTGTTATCGATTATTTGGTGGTGGGTGTGGGGTTTGGACTTTCAGGTGATGCTGACGCCCAATTACCACCTGGGCGGTTACCCCGAGCCTAGTTCGGGGTAAAAAAAACTTGCAGAAAGCGTTTAACCCGAACTATTTTCAGGTGGCTAAAAATAGAAACAAGCGTCTCTTACCAGGTGCCGCTATCATCATTCAGGGTGCTGTTGTTCGATCCGAGTTCTCCAGCGTTGGGTCGGGTGTCTATCTTCTCCGTTGGATTCTTCTTCCCCTGGTGTTCACGTGTACGTGTACCTCAGCAATCCCTGATGACTTCGTCGGGGCATGCGCCCATCAGTGGGAAATTCAGATTCATTCAAATTTTGTATTGGATTGAATACAAACTCCTTTATTCCGTGTTACTCAGTTATTCCCTGGATGGCTAGTGTGTAAAACTGTGTCTTCTCTTAACCTTTGCTGATCTTTGCCTAATTTTGACCGCCTGCTGCCTACTTTGACCTCTGCCTGGAACCGGACATCACCGCCTGCCTGACCCCTGCTATGGCTTCAAGCTCCAGAAGGCATCCATCCAGCCAAGATGTGTTGGAAGAGTTCACAGACAGCGAGAACGATCTGGAGTCACTTGTGGAGTCCACGGATAGTGATGGAGCTCCTGCAGACCTCTCATCGGACTCCAAGACCGAAAGTGAAAGTGATTCTATGGAGGTTAGTGATGTGCGTACCTGGTGTGCAATTGACACCCGTCAGGCCCAGCCTGTGCCCCCTAGGTTTCCATTTACTGGGGTGCCTGGCCTGAAGGTGCACTGTGAGAACAACCCGCTGGCCTACCTGGAGCTATTTCTGAATGGCGAAGTCATTCACAAAATAGTTGGAGACAAACAGATATGCAGCGCAACAGCTGGCTGCTCCACATGCAAGCTTGTCCAGAACCCGGAAACGGGAACCGGTCACCCAAAAGGATATTTGGCTTTTTCTGGGCCTTATTATTCAGGGGGTGGTGGGGAAACCCCTGCAGAAGTGGTACTGGTACTGTAATAAGGCTTTTTCTGGGCCTTATTATTCAGGGGGTGGTGGGGAAACCCCTGCAGAAGTGGTACTGGTCCACCAACAAACTGCTTGCCACCCCTTTTTGTGGCACGGTTATGCCTGAATATCGATTTAGCCTAATCATGAAATTCTTACATTTTACAAACAATGATGACTTTGATGAGGCCACTCATCCTGGCCCTAAGCTAAAAAAAAAATTGGGAGGTTTATAAAATGATTATCAAAAACTTCAAAACCTGCTATGTGTCAGAAAGGGACATTACTGTGGATGAAAGTTTGATGTCATATAAAGGGAGACTAAGCTGGGTGCAGTTCATAGCATCCAAGAGGGCACGGTTTGGGATCAAGTCTTTTATGCTGTGCAAATCCAAATCTAGATATATCTGGAACTCTGTCATATATACAGGCAAAGGCACAAAATTTGATCCCAGATTTAGTTCCTATGGAGTGGCAACATCTTCTGTGCTGACTCTTATTGAGCCTTTGCTGAACCAAGGGTATTGTCTTACTACAGACAATTTTTATACGTCCCCTGAGCTTTACAAGTTCCTGATACAAAACAAAACCGATGCCTACGGAACTGTTACGGCTAACCGGCGTGAATTGCCAGCCAATTTCACTGCACAAAAGCTCAAGCCTGGGGATAAAGTTGCCTGGCAGAAAGGAAAAATGATGGCTCTCCGATGGCATGATAAGAAGGATGTCTGTATGATGAGCACTGTACACAACACTGCCAGTGTTCAAACCAGAACAAGAAGTAGGAAAGACGTTCAGAAGCCCCAGGTAGTCATCGACTATAACTGCACAATGGGGGGTGTTGACAGAGCCGACCAGGCCAGGACTTTTTACCCAGCGGTCAGAAAGCAACAGAGAAAGTACTATAAAAAAATCTTTTGCCATCTAGTGGAACAGAGTTTGTGGAATAAATACATTCTATTCAAAAAACAAAATGGCAAGCCTGTACCCCACCCTGAATTCATTTGGAAAATATGTGAAGCTATATGTGTGAAACACCTAACACCAGAAGAGGATGCAAATCAACTTGGACGACGTGCTTCATACGCGGTGAACCCGCTACGCCTGAGTGCTCGGCATTTTCCGGAGTACAATCCACCAACCCCAAGAAGGCAAAAGCACACAAGAATGTGTGTGCTGCTCCAAGAGAGGGGAGGATGGGAAAAAAAATCTGGAAAAAAACCCCAAATGGCTCAGAAGAGCGGCACAAGTGGGTTGTGGAGCTAAAAAGTCATGGAAAGGGACTGCAAACCCTGCACATGGGGAGGATTGGTCATCCAAAAGGCACAAGTGTGAGATGCTTGCAAATGCCCTTCGTTGTCCTTTTTGCATATATTCCGCATTTGTATTTTACTGAGCCATGTTTGCATTTTGTTTGATAAACGTTGAAAATATTTGGTGGTGTTGTGTCATCATTATTGTAACCAATAAAGCAAATAGGGGAAGCATTAGTCATCATTCTCAGACATTAGTCTTTGATTGACCTACCCTATGCTCTTGAACAAGATGCCATAGTCCAATGGTAAAACCTTCTAGTTTGGAAAGAATGGATAGTTCAATTCAAAAATATTGGGTCGTGAGGTGTGTTAACCATTTCCTTAGCCAGGAAACAGATGGCTTGGGGGAGACTTGGCTTCTCCCGGGGCAGCCCCGTAGGGAAATAATGCGTTAGCTGTGGGGAAATTCAGCTTTCAAATGTCCAGACACATTCACGTAAGTACAACCAATGCAATCGCTTTGTGATCAAGCGATGGGATCGCTTGATCACAAAGCAAGCCTGAACCTGCCCTTAACATTAGACCAAATAGATCCATTCATTATTTTTCATTTGACAGGCAAGAGGAGGTGAGGTGGTAGTGTTGGAAAGCATTATTTTAACAATTAATGTAGGGTGCAGGGACAGCTTGCCACCTGATGCCTTCAAAAACAGCAAAAAGTTCATGTTTGGCCTTACCAGCCTCAAAGGGATCCCCCAGGAGTCCCTGGATACACCTTAACCAGGTGTACAAGAAAAACTAAAATACCATTTTTGGACACCTTTATATACACATAACCGATGAAGGCACCATTAGTACAACACTGTATAGAAAATAAAACTGCGGGCAATACGATACTTCATTTGAGCAGTACACACCCTTCACCCCCTGAAAAAAATTATTCCCTTAAGCCAGGGGTCGGCCAGATACGGCCTAGCCCGTAGTTCGTTCCAGCGATCCTGCCTAATGCCGGCATTGCCAGGGGCGTTAGGAACTACCGGGGCCGGAGCTCCGGTGCCGCCTCCTTGCTGTTGCTCCCCTATTTACCGCGCCGGCGGAAGTATCAATGCCGGACGCGGTAAATAGTTAGAGCTCCCTGAAGGGAGATTTCACTTCAGGGGGCATTCCCTGGAGGTGGGCTGAGCCATTGGGGGGGACTCAAGAGTCCGGATTAGTGTGCTCCCACCCACCCCTAAAATGGCACAGTGGCCATAAAAGTTTGATGACCCCTGCCTTAAGCCAATACATCAGGCTTAAACAAAATTGTAACAACTTGAAGGATTTTGAAGTTGAAGCCAAATGCTTACAACAAAGGCTGCTGGCTCGTGGATAGAGAAAAAACCTACTTAAGAGAGCATATTGGAGAGCCAAAATCTGACCACAAAGTTTTGATTACCCAAACAAAACCAAATTTGTCAAAAATGTACAGAGACTACTAGAAACTACTTACAATAACCAACATCAAGCCATTTTAAATATTTTTAAAAAACACTGGAATATTCTGACATCAGACTCCAAAACTTCCAAATTTATATCAAAACATCCAAGTATTACATATGGGAAGTCACCATCTCTGAGAGATTCTTTAGCTTACAGCCATTATACTGTGAAAGAAGAAACTCAATCACAATCATTACCTCCCAGAACTTATTAATGTGGCGGTAGTTCTCAATGCTCTTGGTTAAAAGAACAACAAGAATTCAAACTTCCCAATAACAAAATACATAAGATTAAAAAATCACATTGATTGTTCCACACCTGAAATCATTTACCTTAAATCACATGCATTTGTGGTTGCTACTATGTAGGTAAAATCAAACGTGCATTGAGAAAACATATATATGAACAAATATATTCCATAAATACAGGAAAAATGCTCACTCATATAAGCCACCATGTCGGCTTGCAACACTATTTTACAGTTCAGTTATTTCTTTATAAGTAATGGAACACATCATCCCCGACCCTAGAGGTGGTGATTTTGACAAACTCTTACTACAATTCGAAACAAAATGAATTATAAACCTGAAAGCCACCAGGTCCGAACGATATGGTATCCTTCAAACCTTTTCTCTATTCTATAAAAAGCATAGTAAAAGGACATATTGGCCCTGATTTATCAAAGAATTGCGCGTCTGGACCTAATCTACTAGGACAACATTTAAACAATCTTTTTGCTTTGGGCTTGGACATATCAAACTGCATGCAGCCTGAATACGGTTTCTTTTATCCCCCTACCTACACTCCAACTAAACAAATCATACCCCTGAAAAAGCCTATAACAGGCGAAACGCGTTGGGTATCATGCGACCATAACAGGTCCCCTTCTTACCTTGTTTTCAATCTCTATATGTACTTTGTATGACATTGGAAGGAGTCTTGTGTCTAGATTAAAGTATCCAAACCCTGTGACAATAACAGGCATTTGGATATTGAGCTTAAAATAAATATTAACCTTTGATGTATGTACTAACTGTAACTTGAAAAATACACACGGTTTATTTTTGCACAAAAAAAATTTTGTGTGTGTCAAAATACATTTAAATGCATATGAATACATATTTTACATATACATACATAGTATACATATGAATACATATGCATTTTCATTGGTACTATTTTAACTGGACTGGTTTGTTCTAATTCTGTCAGTTTTTTGATGCAAAAAGTGATCCTATTTTTTTTCCATAGAAATGTTTGTTTATATTGTGGGCCTGTAATTCTTAGGATTAACTCCCAGGTATAATTATATTTATTATATTATAATCATAAATTATAATATAATACATTATTATAAAAATAAGACCACAACAATGTATTTTATCAAAAAAAAACTTCTCACTGAAATTTTCCAAACAAGGTTGCAATACTATTGATAAATAATAATATAAATTAAATGCAGATTTTAGAAAAAAAAAAAATATTTACATTTTTAGTAGACATCCCCGGTGTGGTAGATTTTGAAGCAGGGTGCTGCACAAAGCCCAACATCACAGTCAGGACAGTAGAACCTGGAATCTTTGCGTTTCTTCCTTCCTCCGTCATCGGTCTTTGAGCAGCAAACCACGCACATCCTTGTAGGTGCCGCCTTTTTCTGTGTTGGTGGGATGTATTCCAAAACTTATATGTATATGTTTATATATAGATATATAGGTGTACATATATACATATTTATACCTATACTTATATGTATACCAAGTTTTTGAAGTTCTCTATCTCTATACACACACACAAATATATATTGAGCGAGAGAGCGCGCGAGCGTTCCACTGAACCCTGGTTGTGTAGGAATGATTGGAGCAGGAAGGATAAAACAAGAACACTTTGAAGAATAACCACAACTTTGTTTCTTTGGAGCTTTTTTGTCTCCACAGTTGACAAAGGATATGGCCATCTGCCATGGCTAAAGACATCAGTGCATTACTCCCGGTCACCAGCAAATAACAAAGCTCTGTTGAAAAGCTGAGGGGTTGTGGAGAACACCATCCGGCTGTTAAAAGCACGTTTTCTTTCATTGGCGCTCCCTGGTGGTGAGCTCCTGTACACACCTTGGAAAGAGTCATCATGGCATGTAGTCCCCTTGAAGACCTCTGCGTGCACCATCAAGACACCTGTGACATTCCACATACACATACCAGCCAAAGAATTACAACCATACTGCCCCCAGATCCCAAACAGCAGCAGAGGAATGCCGTGTAAAGAATGAGCTCATTCAAACTTCTATGCATTAGCATTTAGAAACATTTGTTTAGGTGTATGAATTACAGAGCATATTTTGGGTTACAACCAAAACGTGGTGGTCATAGCAAGCAGTCCAAGTCCTTTAGGAAATTAAAAATTAGCAATCTTTGAGGAAGAGCTGTGCCTTTATGCAAGACTTGAAAGAACAAATCTGCGCCAGAGCATGCGTTAGTTCAGATTTATTCAAGCACTGCTTATTCAGCCTGAAAAGTTTGAAAAATTCAGTGCAACACTTCTATCTGCCAACAACAAAATGTGATTTAATATTCTGCTTAATACACCTTAATTGAATCTTTAACAGGATAACACCTGTAGGAAGCCTCCGGAATGTCGTGCTGCGCCCAAGCGTCCATCAGCAGCCGATGTACTGGAATATGAAAAGGGCTGACAGTTACTTACAACCTGTTTGGACATGAAGCATGCTTCTAGCAAATGTGAGTAAAAATGAAAAAGAAAGGCAATTGGCAAAATAAAGGGAAGGGAAAGTTGCATATACAAAAGATTTATATGTACCAAGGCATATACTAAGATCAGCCAGCACAGTAAATACAAGGCACGGTATGATGAGATCAAACCTAAAGACTATAACACCTGAACAGAGAATTTCTGTAAAATATTGGCAATAAAAAAAAAAAACATGAATGAAGCTTGTGTCAGTGAAAATCACAACTTATTCAGCAAATGTCAAGACAAAACCATGCAATAAAATTCATAAATACATAATACATATCAGCAATCTTGATTTGGAGCACTGCGCCCTCATTTACCTGGATGATCATTGATTTTAGGTGATCAGAAATTTATGTGAATTGCGGAGATCCTATTCAGCCAGTCTTGGGTTGGACCCTCAAGCTTTAAGGTTCAATAAACAGATAATGGTTCGGGATGAGTTTTGTGCGGTTTTTGTTTATTCAGTGAAAGTTTGGCCTGCTCCTTCAAATTTATAAATTCATTTGAGCGGGAATAATTTGGAGCATTGTGACATTCACTTTAGAATGTGTTATTTATTGTTCTGTTTATGTCAAGCTTTACTGACACTTGTGTTTTCAGTTTCAGAGATAGACAATTCTTGGTCACTTTCAGGGAAGGGGGAGCACCAACTCAGCAGTAATGGGGGCTTCTATGCGCCCTGGCACAGATACATTCACATTTTATTGTTGAGGGTGGCACCACATGCCCTCTTGAACCAATTTTCGGATTTTCAAATCACTTGAGGTTCACCATGAACTGAGATCTAAGGAGTGTTTTTGTTATTCCATTTACAAACAAGTACAGCTTAGGAAATATTGAGCACATCAACGTTCTGCAGTAAATGGGTTTATTGATAATTACACCAAAACATAGGTACGTCTAAAAAAGGGACATGGCACAGGGAAGTATTGAACACATTCAGGAGGTGCAAAAAGGCACGGAAAGCCAAGAAACCTGTTGAAATCTGTTTACAAAGCAATCCTACCCCCCTAGAAGTGAATATTAGCTGGTTTAGTCCTAATTGGGCTAGAATAAGTTTTCTAGATTAACCTCCCTAGTGGTAAACCCGAGTGTGACTAGGGGTGGAAAAAAGTTGCTGAAAGCGGTAACCCCAAGTCACACTGGGGGTAGGTAAACCTTTGGAAAGTTATGGCAAATACAGCCTTACCTGATCCGCCGGCGTCCCACATCCATCGCCGCAATCCGTCTTCACCTGGCATCTTCTGCACACGATGAGTCACCGGGGGGAGTTCAAAATCCATTTGCATTGCATTCAATACAAAATAACTGTATTGTGTGTGTAACTAACTGTACTGTGTAAAAAGCAGTACATTTCATTTCATTTATTTTGCAATATAATGAAATAGATATTTTTTAATTTATTATTTTTACATGATTTTGTGTTTCAAACTTTATTATACTCATACTATTATATTATAGTGTAAAATAAATTTTCATGAAAAACAATGTACTGCTTTTAGACATATAAAACCGGAAAGAAATGAACCGCTAGGGAGGTTAACAAGTATCACACAAAGCATCTCAAGGTGGGTAAATAGCTCTCTCAAGATCTTCACAGCCTTAATTGTTGCAAATATACTGATGGCATTGGTTTTAGATGTATTTCTAAACCTCTCATTGTTCTAGTGAGCACCATTGGGGCCAAAATATGGAAATGGAAAGATCATTTCACCCTAAAGCAACCACGAACAGGTGCTCCTCGCATGATTTTTGACAAAAGAGTCTGAAAAATAATCAGCAGAGTTGTCCAAGGATCACTCACAGAGTGCTTCAGAAAGACCAGGAATTACCAGGTACAGTTGTTCCAAAGATGAAAAACAATATTGTAATGCACTCAACCAACATGGCCTCTATGCACGCTCACCACACAAGGCTCTACTGCTTGTTTAAAGTTTGCTTTATGGCCTTTATGTTTGCAACATTTCGACAAGCCAGTGAAATACTGGCAGAACATCGTCTGGTCAGATGAGACCAATACTGAACTCTTTAGATGTCATTGCACACTCCATGTCCGGAGGAGAAATGGAGGAGCACTACACATCACCCAAAAAACAAAACATCCCAACAGTGAAGCTTGGAGGTGCAAACATCAGCATAGAGTGCTGGCAGACTTCGCGGATCAGGTAAGTCTGTATTTGCTATTACTTTCGTATAATTGAAGAAAAGATAAATGGAGAAATGTGCCTGGACATTCTTGTTCAGAATGGTAAACATGAAATGAGGGTGGACTTTACAAATAATCCCAAACACAGCCAAGAAACTCATTTGTTTTCATAAAAATTAATAAAGCTGCAAGAATGCCCAGTCAATCAACTAACCTGGATCCAATTGAAAATCTATGGCACTGAAAATCTAAAGATCAGAGTTCATAGATGCCGCCCGCAGTTAGTTTTCAACACCTGTGCACATAATGATGAGCATATATAAGGATAATGTCTAACTTGCTTTTTTCTTAATTTTTTGGGGGTCAAGGTGTTTTGTTTGTTAGCCATTTAATCTATGTTGCTACATTTGAGACTTTGCTTACCATTTAGCACAATAGCTTTTGTTTTTTGTACTTTGAATGTTTTAATGTCCATTTTGCTATAAAGAAGTCAATGGTAATGCTATGGTATTTTGTTTTTGGCCATGTTGTTTCATTGGAATAGTATGTCTATATTACCACCTTGAAATGTTTGTCCTGCATAAATATTTTCTGATCCAGGTTTCCAACCTTGATAGGTCAAAATAGCATATTGGTTTGGTAAATATTTTTGGGGCCACTTTGGAAATAATTAGGCATTATATGGAAGTGTAGGTTTACATGTGTATTTTTTGGTGTATTTGGTCATGTAAATTTAGTGTTATCTGTGTGTTCTCTATTTTAATGTGAGCTTTTAGCAAATAGGTTTATTTTGAATAAAGTGTTTGTCCAAATTTTGTATTTTTTTGTGGGGTTTGTTTTTGTGATCTCCTTTACTATGTCCCAGAACCTCCAATGCAAAAATTCTATTATGCTTGTTTTTAAGCAGTTCCCTTCTACGATTAGTTTGGCTAAAAACAGCACAATTAGCTTAATAAAACTCTATGTGATGTAACCACTATATGCGTGTCAACTGTTCTATTAGAAAAAATTCCCAGAGAAGGATCCTAATTCCCATAAGTTTTTCTTTTTAGGTGTATATTTGTTTGTGAACTGATGTGTATGTACATGTATATATATCTGTCTGTATGCATTTATCTGTGTAATAAATTATAGGAAGAAATAGTCAAATTGGCAATGAGGAATTTTTAGGCCATATTGCTTAACATGATTCAAATTGAAAAGATTGTCTATTTCTTCCTATGATTTCTGATGTCATGGGCTTGGCTCCAAGCAACATTCATGGAGGATATTGCTTCTGGTTAAAGCAGGAAACCCCCTTTATGTGCTTCCACTACCAAGCGGAGGTAAGTCAATATATAGTTGGGCAAGGTCTAACATGAAATTCAAACTGAATAAACACCCTGAAAGACTTGAAAAGCAAGAACATATGTTTGGCATATGTGTACAAACCAGCATGTTAGTCCATAATTTCAAAAAGAAACCTAACAAAAAATAAATACAGTAAGTACAAAAAAAGAAAATTAATATGAAATATGTGCGTACCTACAAGCAACATTGAACATGTAAACAACCGTTACATGCAGGTATTAATGCGCATACAGCAGGCGTACGTGCAAATGCGTAGCGTGGGCACGTTTTTCAGTAGGCGGGAGTAAACCCGGAAGTTTCATACCTGTATTATCATCATGCCGCGCCCATTGTTTGTAGAGAGGGACCTGCGCTTCATTATTAAGATAAATTATTTTTTTTTTTTAAGTTTTAGCGGGAGGGAGGGGGATTCTTTTTAGTACAATAAGCATACATGTTTTCACATTTAAATGTGTTTTGCTGCTTCTCATATTCCCCAGCCTAAGAACTCACCGTCTTTAATCCTTCACATGTCCTAAACTCTTGTTTGTAACTACTTGAAAATGTACCACATTTCTTGGAGGTTGTTGCTGTTTAAAAAGCAAGTGCATCTAGGAGGCAAAAAGGACCATTCATGCCCCCCACTGGGCCACTTACCTAGCAAGGAGAATTGGGCTGAAATTTATACCTACATTTCAAGGAACCCCAATTTATTAGGAATGGTGAGGTGTATAAACCAGAAAATGTAGGTCCAGGTCGGGGGACACTTGCTCCGTGCTATGTAAGTGGGCCCCGGGGGTCAATTCTTCAATTAAGGACTCCTATGCACACTTGCTTTGGAAAAAGCATTCCCAATGTAGGATTTCCTATAGTGTTTGCAATTAGGATCCCCATATCATCAAATGCTTGAAATCGGTTGGGCTTAGATTTTGTAGATATTTTGGGACTATTATCTGTGAGTGTCCTCTGTGCTTGTACACAGTGTTGTAAGGCTGCAAGATATAACATGCAGAATTCCCACAAAGATATCACACTGTGCCCATCATGTCATTACACATGCCCACAGAGTGGATATATTTTACCAAGCAGTTTTTTATATAGAAGCCACAGCACAGCTATAGAATGGGGGAGGGACAGCCTGTGTCCCCATCTCATTCTAGCTGCGCTCACTGCCCAGCTCTTATCGGCAGCTGGAATCCTCTGCATGGATGACAGCTGAGAATGGAGCGTTCTCTATTGTTCTTTCAATGGAATACAGCTGCAGATCAGAGATGGGTAGAGGTACACACACCTAAAGTTTGTTAAACCTAAAGTTTGTTGAACCTAAAGTTCACAACTATGTACATACACATATTTCGATGTGTGTATATACAGTTGTAAGAATCTTCGGGATTCTACCCCATTATGCCCCATTAAGAGCACTAATTTGCCTCCTCCCTATCACGCAAGGCTGGAAATTATCTTTCCTTGCCCGGAGGACAGTGGAAGCCTTCTGCTAGAATGTCCTCTGGCTAACTCGCACCACAATCCTGATTTTGATGAAGGCATATTATTCTACTGTCTCACATAGATATTCCCGTGTTTTATATTTCTCCACTTTTTTTATAGATCTTTTTTTTCACGTGTCAACAAAATAAATCCACATGTGCTGGATTATCTGACCCAGTGCGACAGTGCTTACATTTTGCCCCTAGATTGTATGTATGTCTGGCACTTACTAATGCTTTACTAAAACCGGATAAACAGAGTTTACATCTAGGAGCACAATTATTGGTTTTACAATGGTTTAAACAGGATTAAGCTTAGTGGGGTGGCAACTGGGTGCTTCATAGTAATAGTAATAGTATACCCACATATATCTACACACAATATTAAACAGTTTACATTTGAAACCAAACTTTGTCAATTTGCAACAGAAAATATATAAAATCAGTCAATGAATTAGTTCTCCTTTTTTTTTCTTTTTAACAGATGTTTGGTTGTTGTCAAAATAACTCACATTTTGTTTCTCTTTCTTTAGACAATGATTCGGCAGAGATACGACCAGCAGAGGTCTATTTTTGTCAAGCGACTAAAAGCAGAGAGGCTGGCAGACAGGCCGTGGACCCCTGCAGGGAGGCACCCAACTGTCGCAAGGATCCAACATACGAGGAGCAACCTGAAGCGGAGGAGACCCGATTTGGTGCATTAAGTGGGGGACCGCATCCTGTCTGCTAAGTTTTGCATTTTGTCTTCTCCTCTTGATAAGGAATGGTGTTTTAGAATGTTTGTTGTTTGTGTAAAGTAGTATTGTTAAGCCTAGAACTGTTTGTTTTTCACTTCCTATATTTTACCACCCTTATTAATTTTGTATATTTGATTTTATCACAACCAACTCTACATCACACCGGCGGATACAAATTCTCCAGCGGCCACACAGGTGACTGGCCATCCCTGAGGATGTGGAGGAGGAGGTGCCATCCACAGGGGAGGAGGAGCTAGTGGAGAAGGAGGTGCCATCCCTGGGGGGGAGGAGGAGCTAGTGGAGAAGGAGGTGCCATCCCTGGGGGGGGAGGGAGGAGAGGAGGAGCTAGTCGAGAAGGAGGTGCCATCCCTGGGGGGAGGGAGCTAGTCGAGAAGGAGGTGCCATCCCTGGGGGGAGGAGGATCTAGTCGAGAAGGAGGTGCCATCCCCAGGGGAGGTCTTTACACAAGGATTCGGCAGAGATATGACCAGCAGAGGTCTATTTTTGTAAAGCGCCAAATCGCGGAGAGGCTTGAAGACAGGCTGTGGACCCCTGCAGTTTTGCGGCCAACAGTCGCCCAAATACAACATACTTGGAGGAGCGACCTCAACTGGAGAAGACTGGATTTGGTGCGTGAAGTGGGGGACCGTATCCTGTCTGGTAAGTTTTGCATTTTTTTCTTCTCCTGTTAAGGAATGGTGTTTTACAATGTTTGTTGTTTGTGTAAAGTAGTATTGTTTAGGCTAGAACTGTTTGTTTTTCACTTCCTATATTTTACTACCCGTATTAATTTTGTATATTTGATTTTTTTTACAGCTAACTCTCCATCACACCGGTTTCAAATTTTACAGTGGATACACAGGCGACTGGCCATCCCCCAGGATGTGGAGGACGAGGAGGAGGAGACAGTCGGGGAGGAGACATCCCCAGGGGGGGAGGAGACAGTCGGGGAGGAGACATCCCCAGGGGAGGAGGAGACAGTCGGGGAGGAGCCAGTAGAGGAGGAGGTGCAATCCCCAGGGAAGGAGGAGCCGCCTGCTGCAACATCTGCAGCCAGAGTCCTCCAATGAAGGAGAGGAGGCGGCCGAGGAGATTGCCTGTAAGTTAACCTTAGAATCAATTTTTGTAACATATGTTGAAATTC
>NC_092862.1:1973331-1993667 GCF_032062135.1 Pyxicephalus adspersus | reverse complement strand
GACATCACCGCCTGCCTGACCCCTGCCATGGCTTCAAGCTCCAGAAGGCATCTATCCACCCAAGATGTGTTGGAACAGTTCACAGACAGTGAGAACGATCTGGAGTCACTTGTGGACGCCACTGATAGTGATGGAGCTCCTGGAGACGTCTCATCGGAGTGTGAGACCGAGACCGCAAGTGAAGGCGATTCTATGGAGGTTAGTGATGTGCGTACCTGGTGTGCAATTGACACCCGTCAGGCCCAGCCTGCACCCCCCAGGTTTACATTTACTGGGGTGCCTGGCCTGAAGGTGCACTGTGAGGACAACCCACTGGCCTACCTGGAGCTATTTCTGAATGGTGAAGTCATTCAGAAAATAGTTGGAGACAAACAAACAGATATGCAGCGCAACAGCTGGCTGCTCCACATGCAAGCTGGTCCAGAACCCAGAAATGGGAACCAGTCAACCAAAAAGATATTTGGCTTTTTCTGGGCCTTGTTATTCTCCAGGGGGTGGTGGGGAAACCCCTGTAGAAGTGGTACTGGTCCACCAACAAACGGCTTGCCACCCCTTTTTGTGGCACTGTTATGCCTGAATATCGATTTGCCCTAATAATGAAATTCTTACATTTTACAAACAATGATGACTTTGATGAGACCACCCATCCTGCCCCCAAGCTAAAAAAAATTTGGGAGGTTTATAAAATGATCATCAATAACTTCAAAACCTGCTGTGCCAGAAAGGGACTTTACTGTGGATGAAAGTTTGATGGCATATAAAGGGAGACTAAGCTGGGTGCAGTACATAGCGTCCAAGAGGGCACGCTTTGGGATCAAGTCTTTTATGCTGTGCGAATCCAAATCTGGATATATCTGGAACTCTGTCATATATACAGGCAAAGGCACAAAATTTGATCCCAGATTTAGTTCCTATGGAGTGGCAACATCTTCTGTGCCGACTCTTCTTGAGCCTTTGCTGAACCAAGGGTATTGTCTTAACTACAGATAATTTTTATACATCCCCTGACCTTTATGATTTTTTGATACAAAACAAAACAGATGCCTATGGAACTGTAAGGGTTAACCGGCGTGAATTGCCAGCCAATTTCAGTGCACAAAAGCTCAAGCCTGGGATTGAAGTTGCCTGGCAGAAAGGAAAAATGATGGCTCTCCGATGGCATGATAAAAAGGACGTCTGCATGATGAGCATTGTTCACAACACCGCCAGTGTTCAAACCAGAACAAAAAAGTGGGAAGGACGTTCTGAAGCCCCAGGTAGTCATTGACTATAACTGCACAATGGGGGGTGTTGACAGAGCTGACCAGGCCATGACTTTTTATCCAGCGGTCAGAAAACAACAGAGAAAGTATTATAAAAAAAATCTTTCGTCATCTAGTGCAACAGTGTTTGTGGAATGCATACATTTTATTCAAAAAACAAAAATGACAGGCCTGTACCCCAGCCTCAATTCATTTGGAAAATATGTGAAGCTATATGTGTGAAACACCTAACACCAGAAGAGGATGCAAATCAAATTGGAGGACGTGCTTCATACACGGTGAACCCGCTACGCCTGAGTGCTCGGCATTTTCCAGAGCGCAATCCACCAACCCCAAGAAAGAAAAAACACACAAGAATGTGTGTGGTGTGCTGCTCCAAGAGAGGGGAGGATGGGAAAAAGATCCGGAAAGAAACCCGGTTCCACTGCCCTGAATGTAACGTTGGACTCTGTGCGGCCCCGTTTTCAAATTTACCACACTAGGGAGGTGTTTTAGAATAATATAGTACTTTACAATATACAGAGCTATTGCTTTTTCAGTATTTTCAGTATTTTTGATTTGTTTATGTAGTCTAAGCTGATTTTTGTGTTTTTCCTTTAATTTTATTAAAAGTAATTTTGTTTTTTGTTTACATGATTGTGTGTTTCAAACATTTTTTATATTCATAATATCTACTAGACCCTTGTTCGGACGTATTTCTGTAAGTTACAGGTGGATCGTGGACAGGCTCTGGACCCCTGCAGGGAGGCGCCCAACTGTGTCCCAGATCCAGCACAGGTGGAGCGACCTCAAGCGTCGATGACCGGATTTGGTGCATGAAGTGGGGGACCGCATCCTGTCTGGTAAGTTTGGCATTTTGTCTTCTCTTGTTAAGGAATGGTGTTTTACAATGTTTGTTGTTTGTGTAAAGTAGTATTGTTTAGCCTAGAACTGTTTGTTTTTCACTTCCTATATTTTACTACCCTTATTAATTTTGGATATTTGATTTTGTTATTACAGCCAACTCTACATCACACCGGGGGATAGAAATCATACAGCGGCCACACAGGTGCCTGGCCATCCCTGAGGATGCGGGAGGAGGAGGAGGAGACATCCCCGGAGGAGGAAGAGCCAGTCAGGGAGGAGGAAACTGAGGAGGAGGAGGTGCCTGTGCCATCACCAGAGGAGGAGCCAGTTGAGGAGGAGGTACAATCCCCGGTGGAAGAGGAGCCATCTCCTGAGGAAGAGCCCGCTGCACCACATCAGCAGCCAGAGTCCTCCGATGGAGAGGAGGTGGCCGAGGCTGAGGAGATTGCCTGTAAGTTAACCTTAGAATCAATTTTTGTAACATATGTTGAAATTCAACATATTCTCACACTACTTTCACCATTTTTGGTTACAAATACAAAGAAAGATCTTGCAGGATTTCATGTAGCTTCCAGTCATTAATCATGCATCAAATGAACGTTCTTTCTAGGGTGTTGGCTAGCATGACTAAAAATAGACATGAGTTCACTTGGCCATAGATGTACTGACAAATGTTTGCTTAAAATTTTTGAACGTAGGCAGAAAGTATCATTTAGAAGTTCAGCATTCATCTATTCACCTTAACTAACCTTACAAATCTACTTTAGTCCTGCCCACCCACTTTTACTTATGCTGTTCATTATTTATCTACAGCTGCTGAAGCGCCCTCGCCACCAGCACCTCCTCCACAGGACACGAGTTCCTCATCTGACTAAGTATATCTCCATTTTAGATATTAGGAACATTCCTTAAAAACCATGAAAAGCTAGTAGGAGATACTTGATGGAGCTAGGCCTAACAAAGTATCATTAGGAGAGTGAGGCCTGGAGCAGGGAACGAAGTGAAGAATAGTGGAAGGCCTGCATGACTGGGAAGGGATTGGGAGCAGGCAGGGGAAGGGCTAAGAGGTAACATAGAGAAGGGGGGGAGTTGCTGCATTAGTATGCCTGGAGTGACGTGCAGGGCGGAAGGAGAAGAGGAGTGAAAAGGGGGCCGAGCCGGAAAAAGGAGGGTCTTTTTTCAGCGTAATGAAGAGAAGAAAAGAAGTTTTTCCCACCCACCCGCCCTGTTTTAGGTGTGTCGGTGAGGTCCTTGAGGGAAGGAGTTGTATTGGACTGTTTCAGTGGGGGTGGGGTCTCATCTATGGTATGGGACCCTCGGTAAGGTTGTTGTTGGGAGTGTTAGATTTTTTTGTGGTAGGGCTGCGAGTGCTGCTGGTATCAATCCCGAGCTTGAGGTGCGGCTGGGAGCATTGCATATCATGTACATAATTCTATGGATAGAATACCCAGTCCTACCAACTTTCTACAGCCTCCCTAAAGTACATTAAAATCTAACCAAGCCACCGGGACGTCCTATTGTGGCAAGCATTGACTATAACCTCTAGAGCCAGTAACCTCATAGATACATATTTAGAACTTTTTGTTACTAAACTACCATCATATTTGAGGGATACTATCCAACTATTACAAATCCTACAAGACATGACAGTTCCTCCTAATACCCTCTTAACCACGGTTGATGTAGAAACATTATATAGTAGTATACCCCATACTTTAGGCCTACAAACAATACTTTAGGCCTACAGACCCTGTGCTGCCTTCATTACATCTTAGCAGAGACAATAGTATTGATATACATTAGCTTTTCTACTGCCCTCTAGTGGTTATTTTTTTGTAAGCAGTCTTTGCATAATATATTCTAGCCAGCAACAGGAAATTATCTAGATTTACAGGATGGTGTAAGGCCCGCCTAGTCTCCATCTTAGTTTCTCAGTGAAAAGCATCTGTCCTTCCCATCAAGCCTGGCAAACGAATTGTCTGTAAGTAGGCCTCTATGATAGCATTTTATGAAGAAGCATGTAGAAATATTATGCATTAGATAGCTAGATGTAAGCTATATATTGCGGTACTGTGTATACTGATATATATCTGTTTGTATTGTATTGTAGTTTCACAAAATTAAAGTAAATGAGGAAAGACAATAAAGTTCAGAGAATCTCACTCAAGAAGCAGATTTCTCCGCTTATTGGCCTTATTTACAGTGTTTAGCTGCCTGTCTAGCTGCACTACACAGGACAGTGTTGTGAGGACAGAACAGACCCTTCTCGGAAACTATATCATCATTTTATTACTACATTGCTAGAATATATTCTTACTCGTAATATCTAACTTTTTATGAACAACTGTACTTACAGACACAAGGCGTCACAATGGGAACAAAATGTGCCCCATCATATGCGAACTTATATTTAGGACACTGGGAGAAGAATCTCTTTTCCAACCCTAAATTTAGCCCTTACCTCCACTACATATTTTTATGGCGCCGCTATATTGATGACATCTTAATTATATGGACTGGTCCAAAAAATATTTTAGAAGAAATGTTCAAATCTCTTTTTATCAATGACTACAACCTGAAATTTACTTGGCACTTTGATCCCTACAAAATAGCATTTTTAGATATTTTTGTAAATATCTCACCAGAAGGACATATTACTACTACATTGTATAGGAAAGAAACAGCAAGCAATACCCAAGGTGCCCAGGATCTCTTATCAGAAGCATTCCATATAGTCAGATGTTAAGATTGAAGAGGAACTGTACAACCAATGTAGGACTTTGAAATTGCAGCCAAAGCTTTAACACAAAGACTAATCGCCAGGGGTTAGAGTAACAAATTGTTAAAAAGTACCAGAAAGTCTCCAAACTTAATACTAAGGAACTTATTTCCAAACAAGTATACAGAGATACTCAACCAAAAACCCCCATTATCATTAAGTTTAATGAACACCACCAGTACATTCATCAATTAATCAAAGGACACCGGAACATCCTTACTGCTGAACCCATTTTGAGTACCATTATAGATGCGAAACCGAGTATTACCTATAGGAGATCACACTCGCTTCGAGATTCACTAGTTACTAGCCACTTCATGACACAACCAACCAACTCAGAACATACCAAGGTTTATGGAACCTTCAAATGTGGCTCTTGCAACCAGTGGGATTGGATTTTAGAAAACCAGGCTTTGAAACTACCCAATGGTAATATACACAAAATTCACTATCATGTGAACCGTCAATTACCTGGGATTATTTATTTAATTACTTGCTCCTGCGGGAGGTTCTATGTAGGCAAAATGAAAAGACCATTTCGTAAACGTATTTACGAACATGTATATTTAATTAAAAATGGCAAAAACCACTCCTGTTAGTTGCCATGTTGGTACGGTACATCAATTCACTGCATTAGAGCAGATACAATCCAATCCCAGGGGAGGTGATTTTGACAAGAAACGTTTGCAATCAGAGACAAAATGGATTTTTCGTTTAAAAGCTAACTATCACCCTGGACTTAATGACACTTTTAGTTTCAAACCATTTCTGTAATCCACTAAATAAATGTATGTAAGCTAATATTGAGGGTTAGAGGTTATATCTCTTTAAACCCATTATATACTAATATTAATGTCCACAAATTGACACTTATTATATACTATTTCTTTTTTTATTTTACTGTATTGGGTGACCCTTTTAAAATCTGCATCTAGCATATGTCTATTTATGATATAACTTAAGACAAGATTCCACAATATTAAATTTAGCAACTTCAACCCTGTCTGGCTAGGATACTTTGGGAAAAAAACTGTCAGGGTGAGGATGGGCGTTTCCTTTCTACCCCCCCCCCCCCCCCCCATTCGAACATCCACCTGACTTGCGGGGACGGGGTTGCCCACTATTAGATGGACGTCGCTTGATTCTGTGCCGCTCCTGTCATTCTCACAGGTTACAGCGTTGAGCCATGATGAATGGGCGATGGATCTGCCACCTTCCCTCCCTTCCCAATAATGTGGAACGGATGAGGCGGCGCGTTGGCCCATGCATTCTTACGTCACTTGAAAACCACGGAGGCCAGCTACGTGCACGTGTGCCGAGGGGGGAGGTCCTTGAGAGTGCCGCTCTTTATATGAAGCGGCGTTCTCTCGGATCTCCCTGCTCCTCTGCACACACTCGCAGAGACCACTTTCTCTGCCAGCCGTATGCTTGCCAGTGACTGGACCTGAAGTTTTAGCTCCATAGACATTAAGGTAATACCTTTCACTTTTAACCCCCTAACCGCTAACCCCGTAATTTTTCGTCTTAAAAAAAATGCTATTTGGGATAAGCCCGTATTTTTTTGACTTACCTTTAAATCCCACTTACCTGTGCTCATCCAGCGTCGGGTCCGTATTCCAGCGTCGGGTCCGTGTTCCGCCGGCCAGCATCCCGCGTTCCGCCGGCCAAGCTACAATTTAAAAAACAATTCATAAAAACCTGTGACGCTTTTGGTACAGAAATCTAGACATCAGTGTAATGCTCAGGTGGTTAAAGACTAATGCATCTCTATTATGTATCTTATTTAAAACAGTAGTAACAGTATCAGCTGCAAGGTTTACTTAGAGCTACATATGTCCTTTATATTCCCTAGGTATTAAATCCCTGTATGTTTTTGCTAATACAATCACTCTCAATGTTGAGGAGAGCATTACTAGTTCAGAACATTGTGCTAACAGGAATTATATGAGGTATGTTCTTTATTAGTTTAAATATGACTAATTAGACATTATAACAATAATATATGTGGTGTATATGATATGGCATATTCCATATTTGTAGTGTGCCATGTTGTGCACACCATATACCAGAATAAATATTGTTTACACACCTGCAATGTAACTTATTTTTATTGACCTAGACATTAACACTACAAATGCCATAACACATGTTGCAAAGCTACCACCCCTGAAGAAGCCTTACTAGGCGAAACGCATCGGGTGCAATTACCAACATGATTAAAGCATTTTCAATCTATAGCACCAATATTGCATATATGTAGCATTGAGTTGGAATGTGTCTAGGGCCACATATGGCCATTTAAGAGGTTGTTGGACCATCAAAAGATAAATCCAAACCAGTTAAGGATATAGAGTTATATCTTGACATTGTGCAAATCGTTTTCGGTACTTTTTTGTATACTTATGTATGATCAATCTGTTTTATACGACAAATGAATGTAATTTGTTTGTTATCTGTGAACTGATGTATAGTCAACTGTTATACCTGAAATAAGTTTTTCCTGTGCAAAAAGTCCTGCTCTCTTCTTGTATTTCTTATCCTGTAATATTTAGGGTTAGCACACTATCTGTTAAAGAATTTAAGTATCCTTAGGTCTCCACCAAGTACCCCTTGATTAATCTTTTAGCAAGAGGGAAGAACTAACTTTCAGATATTTCCGGATGCCCTCGTATAATTACCATTTTCACAGCTCACAGTACTTCAGTGTGGTAGTCAGTAGTAACAATGTCTCCTAACAACCAAAAAGCAATAAAGTGAGCAAAGAGCACAACCCTTAGTGACCCTTGTAAAAATGCTTGTGTTACACTGCATTCACAGAACACTTACTATACCAAGAACTAATATGTATTATATTTGTCTTTTTGCAGCTGACAAAAGATACGGGCAGCTTCCATGGCTTATGACAGCTGTGCGTCACCCCCCGGTATGAAGCAAAGCATAATTACAACAAGGCTCTGCAAAAAAAAGCCGGGGGATTGTGGAGCACACCATCGGGCTGCTTAAATCACGGTTTCTGTGCTTGGCTTGGCTCATACTGATAATTCAAAGCTCAAGACAGCTGCTCACAAGTATAAAAGGATCCAAAGTAAGGAAAGCAAACCCAAAATGTTTTCATTGACTTAAAATTCTTGCCAGAGTATTCTAAACTTTAAGGATTTCATTTTCAGAACTACTGTGCGGTTATTGGTCATTCCTTCGATCTTCTCTCGTGTTTCACACGGGGTTGTCCATCTTACGGAACTGTAAAAATCTGTTACTAAAATTCACCTTTGCAGCTGCTACAATGCTATAAATATAAAATTCCTTGTAGATTTCCTGATGGCTTGTAGGGTTTTTCTGCAGATGTAGAATTTTCTAAATGCATTTTTAGATTTTGAAAATATTTCAGCAGCCCTCTTTCAATGTCTCTTTCAAAAACATGCAGTTTTCTCTAAAATGATTTCATATCACAAAACATCCTTTCTGCTGTTTTCCTTACACCTTGTAAGGCCCTTCCGGCCCTTTTTCATTCATAAACAGCCTACAAATCTCTCCAGCACTCATCCTGTGATCAGACACTTGACATTGTTGTACATAACTATACAATTATACTGAGCCCGAACCTCCTCTAGAAGTGCTAGAAACTGGAAATTCCATGATGTAATTCACCATTTTTGTGCCAACTTTTGAGGACATCATAAAAATGTTTTGCTGCTTCCCCTGGCACAAAGCTTCTTGGTGTATAATACAATGGGACATTCATGAATGACTTGATGTTTTGATTCTTTAACAAAGAATTGTATGAAACAAGATGCTGCCCCCACCATAGAAGGTAAGGCAGGAGACAGAGTTACTAGAGCTGAAATGAGAGCGCCTAAAGGATCTAGCTTCCTTATGGGATGAAGCTTGTGCTGGAACCTTGTCAGGTTTGATTCGATTAGGGAGGGGACTTGGCTTGCGTATGGCGCAGTTTGGAGGGAATGGTGGTTACTGTGTGGGGGGTTTGGGAGATCTAGCGTGAGAGATATCAAGTGGGACATAGAAATGCATTCCCCAGTATGCTTGTGTGGTTGGATAGTGGTTCATACACAATTACAGGTGGCTAGGTCAGTGGAACGGTTGAACAAGAGAGATTAAAGAAGTGGGTTGCTGTGTTGTGAGGAATGGGGGTTTGGTGATTCAGCACACACAGTTGGAGACGGGGTAGTACCTACATGAGATGGGGTGACGCTGATCACAATTTGGAATAAAAGTGGTATTTAGGTATGTAGGAAAGTATTCATCGGGCCATGCGGATGTGGGGGAGCTTGCTAGCTAAAGGTGTAAGGACGCAGTGGTGTCAGGATTATGAACTACCATAATAAACCAAGACCGCTGAACCTGAGGTCCCTATTGGTTTAAAGACTAAGAATTCTGCCAGGAGATAGTTTTCCTAGAACTGGTTTTTCTTAGCGAATGAGATTATAAAAAAAATGTAATGCCTGTAAATGATCCACTACTTCATAATTTAGATTTTATGAACCATGGATCCTTTTCAACGATTAATAAAACAGGGAATATTCCTTCTACAAAAGGGGTCAGGATTGAAAAAAATGGAACAAAATTGTCAATGGAGAAATACCCTGTCATAGGCTAGATATCAGAATATTTGCAATCTTTCCAAGATTTCTCCTTCTGATCCCAAAAGCAAGGGCTCCCTTGAAAGGGTTATTTATTATTAGAAAGTCCTGAGATAAAAAATGTAGGAGGTCTGTATGTAACCTATAAAATATACTTTGTTTATATGAAGAACTGATAATACTGATGTTTGCTTTACAGTAAATGGAAACTTGTTATGCTGTCAACTCACCTACTCCTATGTACTGTACTTTCTATGTGCAGTTTGCTGCCCCTGATGCCTCTATTGACAACAGAATATGTTAGCAAAATATTATAAAGGTTTGGGCAAGGGTGGTATCTGAAGTGTTGTCAAGTGCTTTTGGCAGGTAGTGCTAGGTAAGCACACCTCTGCCCTAGAGAGTGACTAACATGGCTGAACTTGTGGATGGAGTCAAATTTGTAAATCTCAAATCCAGAGTTGTGGGACACCAAAGATACCTCATACTCTTACTTTCCAAACACTGACACATTCTCTTGGGGGACCTGAGTTCTTCTAAATTCAAGACTGAGTATAACTTTCAGAAAGTCTCCATCTTTGAAGGATTCTTTAGTCTATAGCCATCTATCAATATGTAGGTACCAGACATACTTTGACAAAGAAACAATCTAATTTTCAGCACTAGAAAAGATATCCCCCAATCCCAGAGGGAGAGACTGGGATAAAACTACTTCAAAGGGGAATCCCTTAGATCTATCATTTGAATGCCACAACACCACCATGTCCTAACGACATTTTGTCCTTTAAACCGTTCCTGTAGATCTTTACACCACATGCACACACTAGTGTTAGTTCATTATATTCTATAATTGTGGGTTAATCTCAGTTGTATACATCAGATGAATCTAAAATGTGTACACTTATAATCATGTGATTCCTTATCATGTATCCACCTCAATATGTATGTATGTTCTGACACTGAAATTGCTATTCTTGTGATAAAAACACAATAAATATATATTTTTACAGTATTGTAAAACGGTAAAAAAATGTATTATTGTACTGACATACATCATATATAATCAGAGGTGAGGATTTTTAAATGTTATGTATTGCTTTAAATATCTATCTGTATTTGATGAATTCATACTAGTATGGCAAGAATTACATATGATGTGCTCATGGATGAGATTTTTTGTACTTCTTTCCACAATAACCACATTATTTACCTAAAATCAGTGGTTATTATAGCTTTTTCATCCTTTCCTAATATCAAACCAGATATACATACCACACTCTTTCATATCATGTTTTATGATATCGCTTTAAATTATCTGATAAGTAAATTCAAACATTTACTTTCGCTTGCATTCTTTCAACATTGTATCGCAGGTTTATTTTATTTCTTCACTACAATCTCCTCGCCCTCCTTATGATGGACGGGAGCGCCCACATAGGTTGGGAGAGACCGGTGGAATTTAGTTCCCTGGTTGCCTCCCCACCCCTAATTTCTCGTTTGGGCATAGGAAATTTACACTATGCTAGCAAATGAAGGTGGTATGGGGGGGGGGGGGGGGGGGGGGGGGGGGGGGGGGGGGGGGGGGGGGCGGTGGGATAGTGGTTTTCACACTCCCCACTCCTAGGAGAAAAACCCATTAATAACTTTGTACTGTGTTGACTTACAAATGCCCACAGCGGGCGCAACCTCAATCCTAGTAAGCCAGCCTTCTCTGTACTCGAGGAAATTACATTTAATACTTGCCCCAAATATAGCAGTGTACACACCATAAATCGAGAACCATTCCCATCTAATGTAAGGACGGAAACTTGTCACTCTGATTTCCATTATACCAAACAGCCCATGCATACATTTCCCTGCGCAGGTGTCCTGCCAACTCTCGGGACTTTTGTTTACCACGTTTAGGAGCAGATCGCCAGAGAGAGACTACTCCTTTTTGTTGGAGGCTGACGCTCTGCTCTCCTACACTAGACACCAACGATTTAAAAGTGCTTTTACTATAATAGAAATCCTTAGATAGTCATTTCAGCTATCTGTAAACAAAAACTTAACCAAACGTAAATTAGTGTTCACTAAGGGTTTTTGTTTCCATTTTAGTCTCAGTACTATTGGAGAATAATCCCTTCCTATCATTATTGTACATACGGAAAATTTTCCAGAAAGTTTTTTTTTTTTTTTATTTTAAGATGTACATACATATACATATAAAAGAGAAATTATAGGAAGAAATAGGCAATGAAGATTTTTTAGGCCACATTGCTTATTACCATGCTTCAATTTAAAAAGATTGCCCTTTTTTTCCTATGATTTCGGATATCATGGGCTTGGCTACAAGCAACATTCATGGATGATATTGCTATTGGTTAAAAGGAGGAATCCACCTTTATGTGCTTCCACTACCAAGCTGAGGTGAGTCAAATGACCCTGATTCATTAAGCAAAATCGGAAGGTCGCTCACGCAAGCTGAATGAGCTTGTTGCCTCAGCTGCGTATCCCCGGCAGCTTTACACTGGTGAGCTTGCATTAAAAGTCACTGTTCCCCTAAAAAAGCATTCTTTCTAATGGCACACATTACCCTGTGTAATGTTTGTGCTGTTCAAATGTTTAACACATCTATATGCGCTAAGAAAAAAGCATTTTAAAATGACTTGGTTAACTCTTGCCTAACGGAAAAGAAATGAGTTCAGCTCCTCTACATAGGCGCCTATTTAAACGCTTACAATGTCTGATTGGAGGAGCCACCTGGGGGTAAATCTTGCAACTGTCCGCACGCGAAGCCTCGGCTTTTCCCATCGGACTAGATTTTCCCACAAAAGTCACAAGCACACACACGGTCTTTTGTTTGGTGTGTGTGTGTGTAATTATGAGATAGATATATATATATATATATATATATATATATATATATATATATATATATATATATATTTACAAATTATATACATATACAAACAGTATTATTAATATAAAATATATGCGCGTAACTATGCGAAACAACGGAACACTTGCTACAAGCGGGTACGGATGCGCATACAGCAGGCGTACGTGCAAATGCATGGCGTGGCCATGTTTTGCAGTAGGCGGGAGTTAATCAGGAAGTTGAAGAGAGGGACATCATGCCGCGCCCGTTGTTTGGAGAGAGGGACCTGCGCTTTATTATTAGGGTAAGTAATTTTTTTTTTAAAGATTTAGGGGGGGTGGGGAGGGGGATAATTTTTACCACAATAAGCCTATTTTTGTCCATGTTTGAATGTGTTTTTTACATCATGCATGTTTGCACATTTCAATGTGTTTTTACGCTGCGTCTCATATTTCTCAGCCATCTTTAATCCTTCACATGTCCTAAACCCTTGTTTGCAACTACTTGAAATGTTGAGGATCCTGCTAGCTACTAATCAACCACATTTCTTGGAGGTTGTTGCAGTGCATTTCAAATACTTGTAATTTGGTGGCCTGGGATTTCTTATTTTGGGACCCATATCTATGAGTGTCCTCATAGGCTGCAAGATATGACATGCAGAGTTCCCACACACCGATATCACATTGTGCCCATCATGTCGTTACACATGCCCACAGAGTGGATATATTTTACCAAGCAGTTTTTTATATAGAAGCCACAGCACAGCTATAGAATGGGGGGGCAGCCTGTGTCCCCAGCTCTTATCGGCAGCTGGAGTCCTCTGCACGGATGACGGCTGAGAATGGAGTGTTCTCTATTGTTCTTTCAACGGATCACAACTGCAGATGAGAGCTGGGTAGAGGTCCACACACCTAAAATTGGCTGTTCACAACTATGTACATACACATATTTTGATGTGTGTATGTATGCTTTGTAAGAATTTTCAGGATTCTACCTGATCAAGCTCAATCAATCAGAGGTAGATCATTTGAAGAGCACTAATTTGCCTCCTCTCTATCACACAAGGCTGGAAATTATCTTTTTTTGTCCGGAGGACAGTGGAAGCCTTCTGCTAGAATGTCCTCTGGCTAACTCGCACCACAATCCAGATTTTGGTGAAGGCACATTATTCTACTGTCTCACATAGATATTCCTGTGTTTTGTATTTCTCCACTTTTTTTATAGATCTATTTTTTTTCACGTGTCCACAAAATAAATCCACATGTGCTGCATTATCTGACCCAGTGCGACAGTGCTTACATTTTGCCCCTAGATTGTATGTATGTCTGGCACTTACTAATGCGTCACTAAAACCGGATGAACAGAGGTTACATCTAGGAGCACAATTATTGGTTTTACAATGGTTTAAAAACAGGATTAAGCTTAGCAGGGTGGCAACTGGAAGCTTCATAGTAATAGTAATAGTATACCCACATATATCTACACACAATCTTAACAAACAGTTTACTTTTACAACAGAAAATATATAAATTAGTCAATGAATTAGTTATCCCTTTTTTTTCTTTTTAACAGGTGTTTGGTTGTTGGCAAAATAACTCGCATTTGTTTCTCTATCTTTAGACCATGATTTGCAGGAGATATGACCAGCAGCGGTCAATATTTGTAAAAAGACAAAATCGCTGAGTGGATTGCAGACAGGCTGTGGACCCCTGAAGGAAGGGGCCCAACAGTCACCCAGATCCAGCATACGTGGAGCGACCTGAAGCGCAGGAGACCCGATCTGGTGTGCGAAGTAGGGGACCGCATCCTGTCTGGTAAGTTTGGCATTTTGTCTTCTCCTCTTGTTAAGGAATGGTGTTTTACAATGTTTGTTGTCTGTGTAAAGTAGTATTGTTAAGCCTAGAACGGTTTGTTTTTCACTTCCTATATTTTACTACCCTTATTAATTTGGTATATTTGATTTTATTATTACAGCCAACACTCCATCACGCAGCCTCATAATTTTACCGCGGCCACACAGGCACCTGGCCATCACCCAGGATGTGGAGGAGGAGCAGGTGCCATCCCCGGGGGAGGAGGAGCAATCCCTGGTGGAGGAGGAGCCATCCATGGAGGAGGAGCCATCTCCTGACATCTCCGCCTGCTTTGACCTCTGCTTGGACTATGACATCTCTGCCTGGACCCAGACATCACCGCCTGCCTGAGCCCTGCCATGGCTTCAAGCTCCAGAAGGCATCTATCCATCCAAGATGTGTTGGAACAGTTCTCAGACAGTGAGGACGATCTGGAGTCACTTGTGGAGTCCACTGATAGTGATGGAGCTCCTGGAGACCTCTCATTGGAGTGTGAGACCGAGACCGCAAGTGAAAGTGATTCTATGGAGGTTAGTGATGTGCGTACCTGGTGTGCAATTGACACCCGTCAGGCCCAGCCTGTGCCCCCCAGGTTTCCATTTACTGGGGTGCCTGGCCTGAAGGTGCACTGTGAGCACAACCCACCGGCCTACCTGGAGCTATTTTTGAATGGCGAAGTCATTTAGAAAATAGTTGAAGAGACAAACAGATATGCAGCGCAACAGCTGGCTGCTCCACATGCAAGCTGGTCCAGAACCCAGAAATGGGAACCAGTCACCCAAAAAGATATTTGGCTTTTCCTGGGCCTTGTTATTCTCCAGGGGGTGGTGGGGAAACCCCTGTAGAAGTGGTACTGGTCCACCAACAAACTGCTTGCCACCCCTTTTTGAGGCACGGTTATGCCTGAATATCGATTTGCCCTAATAATGAAATTTTTACATTTTACAAACAATGATGATTTTGATGAGACCACTCATCCTGGCCCTAAGCTAAAAAAAATTTGGGAGGTTTATAAAATGATCATCAATAACTTCAAAACCTGCTATGTGCCAGAAAGGGACATTACTGTGGATGAAAGTTTGATGTCATATGAAGGGAGGCTGAGCTGGGTGCAGTACATAGCGTCAAGGAGGGCACGGTTTGGGATCAAGTCTTTTATGCTGTGTGAATCCAAATCTGGATATATCTGGAACTCTGTCATATATACAGGCAAAGGCACAAAATTTGATTCCAGATTTAGTTCCTATGGAATGGCAACATCTTCTGTGCTGACTCTTCTTGAGCCTTTGCTGAACCAAGGGTATTGTCTTACTACAGATAATTTTTATACATCCCCTGACCTTTATGATTTTTTGATACAAAACAAAACAGATGCGTATGGAACTGTTACGGTTAACCAGCGTGAATTGCCAGCCAATTTCAGTGCACAAAAGCTCAAGCCTGGGGATAAAGTTGCCTGGCAGAAAAGAAAAATGATGGCTCTCCGATGGCATGATAAGAAGGATGTCTGCATGATGAGCATTGTTCACAACACCGCCATGGTTCAAACCAGAACAAAAAGTGGGAAGGACGTTCTGAAGCCCCAGGTAGTCATCGACTATAACTGCACAATGGGGGGTGTTGACAGAGCTGACCAGGCCATGACTTTTTATCCAGCGGTCAGAAAACAACAGAGAAAGTATTATAAAAAAAATCTTTCGTCATCTAGTGCAACAGTGTTTGTGGAATGCATACATTTTATTCAAAAAACAAAAATGACAGGCCTGTACCCCAGCCTCAATTCATTTGGAAAATATGTGAAGCTATATGTGTGAAACACCTAACACCAGAAGAGGATGCAAATCAAATTGGAGGACGTGCTTCATACACGGTGAACCCGCTACGCCTGAGTGCTCGGCATTTTCCAGAGCGCAATCCACCAACCCCAAGAAAGAAAAAACACACAAGAATGTGTGTGGTGTGCTGCTCCAAGAGAGGGGAGGATGGGAAAAAGATCCGGAAAGAAACCCGGTTCCACTGCCCTGAATGTAACGTTGGACTCTGTGCGGCCCCGTTTTCAAATTTACCACACTAGGGAGGTGTTTTAGAATAATATAGTACTTTACAATATACAGAGCTATTGCTTTTTCAGTATTTTCAGTATTTTTGATTTGTTTATGTAGTCTAAGCTGATTTTTGTGTTTTTCCTTTAATTTTATTAAAAGTAATTTTGTTTTTTGTTTACATGATTGTGTGTTTCAAACATTTTTTATATTCATAATATCTACTAGACCCTTGTTCGGACGTATTTCTGTAAGTTACAGGTGGATCGTGGACAGGCTCTGGACCCCTGCAGGGAGGCGCCCAACTGTGTCCCAGATCCAGCACAGGTGGAGCGACCTCAAGCGTCGATGACCGGATTTGGTGCATGAAGTGGGGGACCGCATCCTGTCTGGTAAGTTTGGCATTTTGTCTTCTCTTGTTAAGGAATGGTGTTTTACAATGTTTGTTGTTTGTGTAAAGTAGTATTGTTTAGCCTAGAACTGTTTGTTTTTCACTTCCTATATTTTACTACCCTTATTAATTTTGGATATTTGATTTTGTTATTACAGCCAACTCTACATCACACCGGGGGATAGAAATCATACAGCGGCCACACAGGTGCCTGGCCATCCCTGAGGATGCGGGAGGAGGAGGAGGAGACATCCCCGGAGGAGGAAGAGCCAGTCAGGGAGGAGGAAACTGAGGAGGAGGAGGTGCCTGTGCCATCACCAGAGGAGGAGCCAGTTGAGGAGGAGGTACAATCCCCGGTGGAAGAGGAGCCATCTCCTGAGGAAGAGCCCGCTGCACCACATCAGCAGCCAGAGTCCTCCGATGGAGAGGAGGTGGCCGAGGCTGAGGAGATTGCCTGTAAGTTAACCTTAGAATCAATTTTTGTAACATATGTTGAAATTCAACATATTCTCACACTACTTTCACCATTTTTGGTTACAAATACAAAGAAAGATCTTGCAGGATTTCATGTAGCTTCCAGTCATTAATCATGCATCAAATGAACGTTCTTTCTAGGGTGTTGGCTAGCATGACTAAAAATAGACATGAGTTCACTTGGCCATAGATGTACTGACAAATGTTTGCTTAAAATTTTTGAACGTAGGCAGAAAGTATCATTTAGAAGTTCAGCATTCATCTATTCACCTTAACTAACCTTACAAATCTACTTTAGTCCTGCCCACTCACTTTTACTTATGCTGTTCATTATTTATCTACAGCTGCTGAAGCGCCCTCGCCACCAGCACCTCCTCCACGGGACACGAGTTCCTCATCTGACTGTAAGTATTTCTCCATTTTAGATATTGTGAACATTCCTTAAAAACCATGAAAAGCTAGTAGGAGATACTTGATGGAGCTAGGCCTAACAAAGTATCATTAGGAGAGTGAGGCCTGGAGCTGGGAACGAAGTGAAGAATAGTGGAAGGCCTGCATGACTGGGAAGGGATTGAGAGCAGGCAGGGGAAGGGTTAAGAGGTAACAGAGAAGGGGGGTAGTTGCTGCATTAGTATGCCGGGAGTGACGTGCAGAGGGGGGGGAGAAGTGGAATGAAAAGGGGGCCGAGCCGGAAAGGGAGGGTCTTTTTTCAGCGTGACGAAGAGAAGGAAAGAAGAAGTTTTACCCACCCACCCGCCCTGTAGAGGTGTGTCCTCGAGGGAAGGAGTTGTATTGGACTGTTTCAGTGGGGGTGGGGTCTCATCTATGGTTTAGGACCCTCGGTAAGGTTGTTGTTGGGAGTGTTAGATTTTTTTCTGGTAGGGCTGCGAGTGCTGCTGGTATCACTCCCAAGCTTGAGGTGCGGCTGGAGCATTACATATCACGTACATAATTCTATGGATAGAATACCCAGTCCTACCAACCTTCTACAGCCTCCCTAAAGTACATAAAAATCTAACCAAGCCACCGGGACGTCCTATTGTGGCAGGCATTGACTCTATAACCTCTAGAGCCAGTAACCTCATAGATACATATTTAAAGACCTTTTGTTACTAAACTACCATCATACTTAAGGGATACTATCCAACTATTACAAATCCTACAGGACATGACAGTTCCTCCTAATACCCTCTTAACCACGGTTGATGTAGAAGCATTATATAGTAGTATACCCCATACTTTAGGCCTACAAACAATTTCAAGTTACCTCCAAACTGAAGACCCTTCTCTAAAACTATATCATCATTTTATTACTACATTGCTAGAATATATTCTTACTCATAATATCTAACTTTTTATGAACAACTGTACAGACACAAGGCGTCACAATGGGAACAAAATGTACCCCATCATATGCGAACTTATATTTAGGACACTGGGAGAAGAATCTCTTTTCCAACCCTAAATTTAGCCCTTACCTCCAGCACATATTTTTATGGCGCCGCTATATTGATGACATCTTGAAATTATATGGACTGGTCCAAAAAATACTTTAGAAGAAATGTTCACATATCTTTTTATCAATGACTACAACCTGAAATTTACTTGGCACTTTGATCCCTACAAAATAGCATTTTTAGATATTTTTGTAAATCTCACCAGAAGGACATATTACTACTACATTGTATAGGAAACAGCAGGCAATACCCAAGGTGCCCAAGGTCTCTTATCAGAAGCATTCCATATAGTCAGATGTTAAGATTGAAAAGGAACTGTACAACCAATGTAGACTTTGAAATTGCAGCCAAAGCTTTAACATAAAGACTAAATCGTCAGGGGTTATAGTAACAAATTGTTAAAAAGGACCAGAAAGTCTCCAAACTTAATACTAAGGAACTTATTTCCAAACAAGTATACAGAGATACTCAACCTAAAACAAGTATACAGAGATACTCAACCTAATGCATCTCTATTATGTATCTTATTTAAAAAAAAAAAAAAAAAAAACCTGTATCAGCTACAAGGTTTACTTAGAGCTACATATGTCCTTTATATTCCCTAGGTATTAAATCCCTGTATGTTTTTGTTAATACAATCACTCTCAATGTTGAGGAGAGCATTACTAGTTCAGAACATTGTGCTAACAGGAATTATATGAGGTATGTTCTTTATTAGTTTAAATATGACTAATTAGACATTATAACAATAATATATGTGGTGTATATGATATGGCATATTCCATATTTGTAGTGTGCCATGTTGTGCACACCATATACCAGAATAAATATTGTTTACACACCTGCAATGTAACTTATTTTTATTGACCTAGACATTAACACTACAAATGCCATAACACATGTTGCAAAGCTACCACCCCTGAAGAAGCCTTACTAGGCGAAACGCATCGGGTGCAATTACCAACATGATTAAAGCATTTTCAATCTATAGCACCAATATTGCATATATGTAGCATTGAGTTGGAATGTGTCTAGGGCCACATATGGCCATTTAAGAGGTTGTTGGACCATCAAAAGATAAATCCAAACCAGTTAAGGATATAGAGTTATATCTTGACATTGTGCAAATCGTTTTCGGTACTTTTTTGTATACTTATGTATGATCAATCTGTTTTATACGACAAATGAATGTAATTTGTTTGTTATCTGTGAACTGATGTATAGTCAACTGTTATACCTGAAATAAGTTTTTCCTGTGCAAAAAGTCCTGCTCTCTTCTTGTATTTCTTATCCTGTAATATTTAGGGTTAGCACACTATCTGTTAAAGAATTTAAGTATCCTTAGGTCTCCACCAAGTACCCCTTGATTAATCTTTTAGCAAGAGGGAAGAACTAACTTTCAGATATTTCCGGATGCCCTCGTATAATTACCATTTTCACAGCTCACAGTACTTCAGTGTGGTAGTCAGTAGTAACAATGTCTCCTAACAACCAAAAAGCAATAAAGTGAGCAAAGAGCACAACCCTTAGTGACCCTTGTAAAAATGCTTGTGTTACACTGCATTCACAGAACACTTACTATACCAAGAACTAATATGTATTATATTTGTCTTTTTGCAGCTGACAAAAGATACGGGCAGCTTCCATGGCTTATGACAGCTGTGCGTCACCCCCCGGTATGAAGCAAAGCATAATTACAACAAGGCTCTGCAAAAAAAAGCCGGGGGATTGTGGAGCACACCATCGGGCTGCTTAAATCACGGTTTCTGTGCTTGGC
>NC_092862.1:1969210-1971447 GCF_032062135.1 Pyxicephalus adspersus | reverse complement strand
GATAATTCAAAGCTCAAGACAGCTGCTCACAAGTATAAAAGGATCCAAAGTAAGGAAAGCAAACCCAAAATGTTTTCATTGACTTAAAATTCTTGCCAGAGTATTCTAAACTTTAAGGATTTCATTTTCAGAACTACTGTGCGGTTATTGGTCATTCCTTCGATCTTCTCTCGTGTTTCACACGGGGTTGTCCATCTTACGGAACTGTAAAAATCTGTTACTAAAATTCACCTTTGCAGCTGCTACAATGCTATAAATATAAAATTCCTTGTAGATTTCCTGATGGCTTGTAGGGTTTTTCTGCAGATGTAGAATTTTCTAAATGCATTTTTAGATTTTGAAAATATTTCAGCAGCCCTCTTTCAATGTCTCTTTCAAAAACATGCAGTTTTCTCTAAAATGATTTCATATCACAAAACATCCTTTCTGCTGTTTTCCTTACACCTTGTAAGGCCCTTCCGGCCCTTTTTCATTCATAAACAGCCTACAAATCTCTCCAGCACTCATCCTGTGATCAGACACTTGACATTGTTGTACATAACTATACAATTATACTGAGCCCGAACCTCCTCTAGAAGTGCTAGAAACTGGAAATTCCATGATGTAATTCACCATTTTTGTGCCAACTTTTGAGGACATCATAAAAATGTTTTGCTGCTTCCCCTGGCACAAAGCTTCTTGGTGTATAATACAATGGGACATTCATGAATGACTTGATGTTTTGATTCTTTAACAAAGAATTGTATGAAACAAGATGCTGCCCCCACCATAGAAGGTAAGGCAGGAGACAGAGTTACTAGAGCTGAAATGAGAGCGCCTAAAGGATCTAGCTTCCTTATGGGATGAAGCTTGTGCTGGAACCTTGTCAGGTTTGATTCGATTAGGGAGGGGACTTGGCTTGCGTATGGCGCAGTTTGGAGGGAATGGTGGTTACTGTGTGGGGGGTTTGGGAGATCTAGCGTCAGGGATATCAAGTGGGACATAGAAATGCATTCCCCAGTATGCTTGTGTGGTTGGATAGTGATTCATACACAATTACAGGTGGCTAGGTCAGTGGAACGGTTGAACAAGAGAGATTAAAGAAGTGGGTTGCTGTGTTGTGAGGAATGGGGGTTTGGTGATTCAGCACACACAGTTGGAGACGGGGTAGTACCTACATGAGATGGGGTGACGCTGAACACAATTTGGAATAAGTGGTATTTAGGTATGTAGGAAAGTATTCATCGGGCCACGCGGATGTGGGGGAGCTTGCTAGCTTAAGGTGTAAGGGTGCAGTGGTGGTTGGAGGTCCTCAGGGGTATCAGGATTTGAACTACTATAATAAACCAGGACCGCTGACCCTGAGGTCCCTATTGGTTTAAAGACTAAGAATTCTGCCAGGAGATAGCAAAAAACAGTTCTAGAAGGAACTAACAAATGTGATTATAAAAAATCTAATGCCTGTAAATGATCCACTACTTCATACTTTAGATTTTATGAACCATAGATCCTTTTCAAAGATTAATAAACAGGGAATATTCCTTCTACAAAAGGGGTCAGGATTGAAAAAAAAAGGAACAAAATTGTCAATGGAGAAATACCTTGCCATAGGCTAGATATCAGAATATTTTCAAGCTTTCCAAGATTTCTCCTTCTGATCCCAAAAGCAAGGGCTCCCTTGAAAGGGTTATTTATTATTAGAAAGTCCTGAGATAAAAATGTAGGGGGTCTGTATGTAACCTATAAAATATACTTTGTTTATATGAAGAACTGATAATACTGATGTTTGCTTTACAGTAAATGGAAACTTGATGTGCTGTCAACTCACCTATTCCTATGTACTGTACTTTCTATGTGCAGTTTGCTGCCCCTGATGCCTCCACTGAACAGAATATGTTAGCAAAATATGATAAAGGTTTGGGCAAGTGGTTTCAGACATAAATGTTGTCAACACCTGGAAATTGCCTACAGTGCTTTTGGCAGGTTGTGCTAGGTAAGCACACCTCTGCCCTAGAGAGTGACTAACATGGCTGCACTTGTGGATAGTCAAAGTTGTAAATCTCAAATCCAGAGTTGTGGGACACCAAAGATGCCTCATACACTGACACATTGGCCCAGATTCATCAGGCAAAAGCGGACGCTCGCGCATTCGTATTCGCGATGCGAAATCGTAAGCCGTCGCGCAATTCAGCAACTGAATGAGCTCGCGGCCGGAGCCACGCATCTCTGGCAGCTTTACACTGGCAAGCTTGCATTAA
>NC_092862.1:1966671-1969022 GCF_032062135.1 Pyxicephalus adspersus | reverse complement strand
CCTATATAAAAGCTTCCGATGCCTGATCAGAGAAGCCTCTCGCGGGTAAATCCCGCGACTATCTTGCGAATGACCGCGCGCGAAGCCATCGGACTAGATTTTCTCACAAAAGTCACAAGCACACACACACACACACACACACACACATTCTTTTGTTTGCTTCTTATGTACAATGTTATATTTATAATTATTTTAGAATATATATATATATATATATATAGCGCAATATACACAAATATGTATATAGAAAATACTTTTAACATTATATCCTCACCAACTTATTTTATGTTTTTAACTATTAGATCTGTTTACTGGTGTACCTATCTAAAAGGATCATATTGATCAATGATAATGACATGTCCAAGTGCAAAAAAAAAAAAAAACAAACAGCCAATTTTGACAGACTGCACAAGTGCTAATTCCAAGTGAATTGCTATCACCTGTGCACTTAAAGTTGAGCATATATAAGGGTGTAGTTTAAGTTGCTCTTTCCTTTTGTCTTTTTCTTCTTGGAGAGGCTGTTGGTTTGTGTGAAATCCTAATTAATCTCTGTTGCTGTATTCGATACTTTTGCCATTTAGCACAATAGCTTCTTTTTTAATTTTTTGGACTTGGAATGTTTTGATGTATATTTTGAAGTCAATAGTAATGCTATGTTATTGTGTTTGTGGACATATTGTTTGATTGCCAAATTCTGCCTTTAGTACCATTTTTCAATGTTTATCCTGCATAAAGATTTTCTGCTCTGCTTTTCCACCATAAGGCAAAATTGCATATTGGTTTAAGTATTTTTTTAATTTTTTGGGACATTTTTGAACTATTTTGGCTTTACATTGAAGTGTGGGTTTACATTTGTTTTGTTTGTTCTTTTCAATTTTGTTACTCTAAAATTTTTAGTGATGTGTATATTTATGTATTTTTTGATATGTTTTTAGATTTTATTTTGACCTTTTAGCAAATGTTTATTTTGAAAAAAGTCATCTCCTTTCCAATCGCTCAGGACAGTTTAAAAAGACAATTGTAATTGTT
Source organism: Pyxicephalus adspersus (assembly GCF_032062135.1). Taxonomy (NCBI): domain Eukaryota; kingdom Metazoa; phylum Chordata; class Amphibia; order Anura; family Pyxicephalidae; genus Pyxicephalus; species Pyxicephalus adspersus. The sequence goes on along the minus strand of NC_092862.1, from coordinate 1,967,993 downwards.
TTTAAACTGTTCCTCCCCCTGAATTATTTTGGAAAAGGATTATTAATCTAAAATATATGCGCGTAACTCGCAACAAGGGGCACTAACTACATGCGGGTAACGATTAGCATACAGCCGGCGTGGCCACGTTTTCCAGTAGGCGGTAGTTAATGAGGAAGTTGGAGAGAGGACATCATTCCGCACGCATTGTTTGGTGAGAGGGAGCTGCGTTTTATTATTAAAGTAAGTGATTTTTTTAGAAAGGTTTTAGGGGGGCTGGGGAGGGGGATTCTTTTTACTAGATTTAACTCATGTTTCTTGCATCATCATGCGTGTTTGAAACGCATTGCCATGTTTCTTGCATCATCATGCGTGTTTGAAACGCATTGCCATGTGTTTTTAAGCTGCTTTTCATATTTCTTAGCCTAAAAACCTGCCATCTTTTATTCTTCACACGTCCTAAGCTCTTGTTTGCAACTACTTGAAATATTGAGGATCCTGCTAGCTACTAATCAGCCACATTTCTTGGAGGTTGTTCAGTGCACTTCAAATACTGCTAATTTGGTGGCCTAGGATTTCATAGATATTTTGGGACTATTATCTATGAGTGTCCTCACAGGTTGCAAGATATGACATGCACAATTCCCACACACAGGTATCACACTGTGCCCATGATGTCGTTACACATGCCCACAGAGTGGATATATTTTACCAAGCAGTTTTTTTTATATAGAGGCCACAGCACAGCTATGGAATGGGGGGGCAGCCTGTGTCCCCAGCTCTTATCAGCAGCTGGAGTCCTCTGCATGGATGACAGCTGAGAATGGAGTGTTCTCTATTGTTCTTTCAACGGATCACAGCTGCAGATGAGAGCTGGGTAGAGGTCCACACACCTAAAATTGGCTGTTCACAACTATGTACATACACATATTTTGATGTGTGTATGTATGCTTTGTAAGACATTTCAGGATTCTACCCCCATCAAGCTCAATCAATCAATCAGAGGTAGATCATTTGAAGAGCACTAATTTGCCTCCTCTCTATCACACAAGGCTGGAAATTATCTTTTTTTGTCCGGAGGACAGTGGAAGCCTTCTGCTAGAATGTCCTCTGGCTAACTCACACCACAATTCTGATTTTGATGAAGGCACATTATTCTACTGTCTCACATAGATATTCCTGTGTTTTGTATTTCTCCACTTTTTTTATAGATCTATTTTTTTTTTTTTTATCTTGTGCCCGGCCGGCGGAACACAAGATGCCGGCCGGCTGAACACAAGATACCGGCCGGCATCTTACCTGGTCCCGCTGTTCGTCCCACGTCCGTCTTCGTCCAGCGCCGG
>NC_092862.1:1961218-1962451 GCF_032062135.1 Pyxicephalus adspersus | reverse complement strand
GAAGTGTGTACGCAGCTTAAGTATTTCTCCATTTTAGATATTGTAAACGTTCCTTTAGAACCATTATAAACTACGAGATAGTTTGTTAGGCCTAGTTCTAGTTCTATCAAGTATCATTAGGAGTGTATGACTAGCTTCATGTCTAGGCAACTTTTAACAGAAGACAAAAAAGGTTAAATGTCACTTAGACAAATTTGTCCCTTGTGAAAACCCACAACCTTCATTGACACCAAACCTTCATTGGACCCAGGATTCACCTTTCTTTTTTGTTTTGCTCTGTAATGATATATCATCTGATCTGATATGAGAACATATTTTAAATTCTTTAGCACTGTGCAATTTAAGAACTAGTTGCATGTTATACTGTTCCATTTGATCGGTACTTACTTCTCTTATTTTTTTGGTCTCCTCCTACAAAACACAGCCAGTTCCACATCGAGGGAAGCAGCTGGGCCACCCCAGGAGCTTCCGAGCCCCCCCAACACCGCTCCCCCAATCCTGGCAACATGTTGAACATCTTCTTTGTAAGTTTTGATTTTTATTAGTTTGCTTGGGCGCAGCCCACCTCCACCTCCTGGCCTCGTCCACGGGACACCACCGCAGCACGGCACGGGCGCGAGTGCGGCCCACTTCCAGAGCATGTCTAGTGGTTGCCCATATGTTAGGAGGTGGGCGGGCAGGGGTACAGGGTGTACTGGGAGGGGCACTCTGTGGAGGGGCACTCTGTGGACGGCCAGGGGGAAGAATGGAGCTGGCTGCTCTGCAGGAGATGGGGGGCCAGCAGGGCTTATTGGGATTTGCCAACCCAGCCTTTGAATAAATCGCCTGATGTAAGCGAGATTGTTGGCCTAGGGCGGGGGTCGGCAACCCGCGGCTCTTTTTCACCTTTGCCGCGGCTCCGCTGCGGCTCCGGAAGTGTCACGCGGGCTGGAGTCTTTCAGTGGCTGCGGCGCGCTCCTGAAGAATGGGAGGCGCCGCCTTACCTGTCAGGCTGCTCGCCGCGGAGGATGAATTGTGTGCTGCCGCTGGCCGGCAGTCTATCAGAGGCCGCCAGACTGCCGCTGCCGAGCCTGCCGTAAAGAGGAGGACCGGGCTGAAGGAAGGCGCGTGATTTGCTCTCAGGAGGTAAGTCACACTTTTTTTTCCTCTTTTCTTTTACACCAATGGCTAATTATATGGGGGGCCTGGACTCTGGCACATTATAGGGGGGGCTATTGGACTCTGGCACATTAT
>NC_092862.1:1958459-1958895 GCF_032062135.1 Pyxicephalus adspersus | reverse complement strand
TGGCTCTTTATGTCTTAAAGGTTGCAGACCCCTGGCCTAGGGATTCACTTAACATGTCACAGAGATGGTCAACTCTGAACATGTAGGCACCCAAATTGGCCGATTGTTTTTGAACTGATTCTATCAGACTATGCACGGCCAGATGTTGTTGGTTAAATTCTCGGTCCTTGCGATTTTGATTTAGGTTTTCATGTAGGAGCGTAAGGACCGGTTCAAAGTTATCAGAACTTGGGCCAGGCATCCTTGACTCCACTAATCTATTAAAATGGGCAAATAGCCTCTGAGGTTTAGAAGCTGGCTGCCCACACTGGGTTGACCCAATCCACCTGCATCAACTGGTTGCTATAAAGGGAAAAGAAAATATCAGTATCATAACTTTGTGAGTCACTATAACATTATGCAGACAGCATCCTGACATTGGAACATCAAATAATGT
>NC_092862.1:1955892-1957755 GCF_032062135.1 Pyxicephalus adspersus | reverse complement strand
ACTATAAAATCGGTGAAATGGAGGCTTTCATTGCCAAAACTGTACTGATTTGGTGTACTGGAGGAAGGGTAGTGATGAGGCTCATATTGGTGGCGTGGAGTGTGTACAGGTAAAGGGTAAGGCTGCGGGTATGGATAGGGGTAGGAATAAGTTTTGGTTTGCATGACCAGAATGACTAAAGCTGCGTACACACGTCCAATTTTTATCGTTGGAAATGAACAACGGACAAACGACCGATTGGCCAAAATTCATTCTTAAAAAAAAATAACGACGCCGACGAACGAGGATAGTCGTTGGAAATGAACGACCGGACCGGCGGATCCGATTGGATGACCATCATGTGTACGGTCGTTCAGTGATCGTGCATGTTCTGAGCATGCACGATGAACGAACGTTCGACACTGTGTGTGTGTGTGTGTGAATCCTGCCGCCAACATAAAATATGTGAAGCAGAAGATACAAAACCTGCGTACCGTTTTCAAAAAGGAAATGAACAAAATAAAGGCTTCACAGCGGTCAGGTGCAGCAGCGGATGATGTATACGTACCTAAATTATGGTACTTTATTCTGTTGGCATTCACTGCAGATCAGGATGAAGGTCGCCCATCGGTGTGCAGCCTGGAAGAAGCGGACAAGGATGCCGGGGAAGGTACACACAGGGATGCTGGGGAAAGCCTTGATGAGACTCCAGAGATATTCAAGACACCAGACCAGGTAAGTTATTTAAAAAAATTTTTATTATTATTATAAAAAAAAACACAGGAACAGCTACATAAAGTATGAAACAATTAGTACAGAGTTTTATTACAAACATTGTGGTGTACAGACTATGTCATGCGATCCTGCCATTCTACTGCACCAGTAGTGTTGAAGTACTCCAAGTATTTGCTTCAGTTTTCTTTAGCCAACACAGAAGCATTATGAGGTATTGCAACCTGTAGATCCACTAGACCAATGAATTGGTTACTGCTTTCACCCGGTGGCTGTAGTAGAATCTTGCTCCATTAGAGGACCAAATGATGCACTGGAATTATTGCGGCGTAGAAAATTATGTAGCAAGCATAAAACTACCGTGTCAATTTTGTCCATGCGGAGATTGATAGCAGTATGGAATATTCTAATGCGATTTGCTAGAATACCGAACGCATTCTCAACCACCCTCCTATAGCACGAGATAACCGGTAATTAAAAATTTTTTTCTGTTTGTCCAAGTTTTTTTGAGGATAGGGTTTTAACAGGTTTTCATGCAATGCAAATGCTTCATCTGCAACAAAACACAAAGTACACAGTATTCACTTACTGTGGTGCACGTCACTTCCTGTATCGTTCAAACGTTCACATCTATCGTGTGTACAATGTCTTTGAACAATCGTTTTGTTATCTGTATGTACAGGATCGGTGCTATACGATCGTTCGAAGATATTGTGCAGGATCGTTCGTTTACCAACAATAATTATTGGAAGTGTGTAAGCAGCTTAAGAAACTCTGTGCAAATTTATAGGGATTCAAACGCACACGCAAACACGTTCATTCAAATGTGCGCACGTTCAAGGATTTTGTTTGCTGTTGTCATGGATCCAAATTTGGAACTCAATTTGCTCTTCACTACTGCTGTTGTTGCAATAAACAGCACATATCTGATGCTGGAAGAAGAGCAGCAGCAACAAACAATAGCAACAACCAGAAGAGCAAGCTCAGACTTCTCAAACAGTACGGGCAGCACGCATCTTCTTAGAGCGTAGCGGCCTGGAAAGTTTGCGTGACCAGGATGTCAAAAGGTGTTTTCGCCTGTCTCGCCAGGTCATCCATAAAATGTACAGCTTGCTGGAAGAGAAAATTGCTCCAAAAACTAAAAGAAGCCAG
>NC_092862.1:1933499-1954835 GCF_032062135.1 Pyxicephalus adspersus | reverse complement strand
TTCCTGGGACATTCCAGAGGAACTCGAGCCAGAGGTGCATCAACATCCTGCCTCTGCCTCCCAAAGCACAGTAGAGGGACGTTGAGTGGAGCACACGGTTTCTGTGCTTGGTGTGGCCTGGTGGTGAGCTTCTTGTATTCTTACTTGTTCCTTTGTTCTTTTTCTGTTTTTTCTTTTATTTTTCAGCAAGTTTTGGTTTGCATGACCAGAATGACTAAGAAACTCTGTCCAAATTTATAGGGATTCAAAGGCGCACGCACGCAAATGCACGTGCAAGCACGCACCTTCAAATGTGCGCATGTTCAAGGATTTTGTTTGCTGTTGTCATGGATCCAAATTTGGAACTTGATTTGCTCTTCACAACTGCTGTTGTGGCATTAAACACCACATATCTGATGCTGGAAGAAGAGCAGCAGCAAACAGAAGAGCAAGCTCACACTTCGCAAACAGTACGGGCACCACGCATCTTCTTAGAGCGTAGCCGCCTGCAAAGTTTGCGTGACCAGGATGTCAAAAGGCGTTTTCGCCTGTCTCGCCAGGTCATCCATAAAATGTACAGCTTGCTGGAAGAGAAAATTGCTCCAAAAACTAAAAGAAGCCAGGCAGTGCCAGGAGTGGAGGAAGGTCAAGGTAGATTTCTTCAGGCGAGCGGAATTTCCGAATGTTTTGGGGCACTCATGTGGCCATTCAGGCTCCTAAATTGCAGGAAATCTCGTTTCGCAACCGGAAGCGATATCATTCACTGAATGTACAAATAGTCTGTGATGACAACAGGAGAATCATGAGTGCACGCACAGGTTTCTCAGGATCATGCCATGATGCCTATATCCTGCGTCAGACAGCCCTCTACCAGAAATTCATCTCTGGAGAAATGCCTGAGGGCTGGTTAATAGGTAATGCATAATGTCATTACTGTAATACAACTAACAGTAGTCATATCCTAAAGACACCTATTATGTTGCTATGTCCCTTTGCATTGTCAGAATGCCAGGCCATGACCTATATTGTATATATGTCATATTTTGTGCTAACATCTAATTTAGCAAATAGTTTATAAATATTTTACAATATTGGGAGCATGGGGGAAGAACTAACTTTCAGACATTCCTGAAAGCCCTAGTGTAATTACAATGTTCACAGCTCACAGTACTTGAGGGTGGTAGTCAATAGTAACAATGCCCCTGATTCATCAATAAAATCCGAGATCGCTGGAAGCGCGACCAGTGAAAGCGGTTTACCGCGGTCTGGAGTCGAGTGCGCTCGTACACTCGCCTTCTCACTGCCACTCGGATTCCTGCCTTCATAATAATGAGCAATAGGGGGGCGCGAATCTGCCAATTAAGGCGATTAGATTACAGCTGCGCAAATAAGGAGGCTCTTTTAAGCTGTCAATCGTGAAATCATAGCAATTAAGGCGATTAGAATTCAGCTGCGAGATTAAGGAGGATCTTTTAAGTGTCAATCGTGAGATCATAGCAATTAAGGCGATTAGAATTCAGCTGCGAGATTAAGGAGGATCTGTTGATGTCAATTGTGATATCTACAGTTATTTAGAATCTTTAATGCTTCTTCCTTTGAGTAAGTGATAAATTTTGTATACTTTTTTGATTGTCAATGAAAACATTTTGGGTTTGCTTTCCTTACTTTGGATCCTTTTATACTTGTGAGCAGCTGTCTTGAGCTTTGAATTATCAGTATGAGCCAAGGTTGGACCAATTATCAGCATGCATACAAAAGGCAAGGATTACCGTACATTAATTGTTCTAATAAATGCCAAATGCAAAGTTTTCTTTTTTTCACCTTTCAATAAAAAGTTGTTTGTATCATTGAAAGCTATTGTGTTTTTCTTTGAAGACAAAATAAGTTAATGTGGTTGTTTTTTCTAAACTAAAACCTCAGTATTCAGGATGAATTGCTGTGTTGGCACGTTGTCATAAATAAGTGGGTTTTGGGTTTCAGTTTGGGCACTTTATCTCTAAAAGGTTTGCCATCACTGGGTTATGCTCTAGTCTGGAGTACCGGTAGGGAAGCTCTCCTTCAGATCAAACAAAATACTTTGCAAATTTGTCGCTTAAAGTCAGAACTGCTGTATTTGCACGTGTAGAAGGCCAGTCAATGTCGCCAATACCATTGTCCTCACTCACAGTCATCAAAGTTGGTGGTCTCGTTTTGATGGACAGTTGTGGAGGGCACCGGCAGCTTTCACCACATTATCCACTTGGTTTGGGCGCAACATGATGGCAGTGCAGAATACTCACCATTTATTTCTGATTGCCAAATGCGCATTCCAACGTGCGCTTGGCTCGACGTAGTCGGTAAATAAATACCTTCCTTTTCTGGTCCAGACCTTTCTTAGGGTAATGCCTCATCTGCCACTAAAACAATGGGCATTGCCTCCTCACCATATGCAAATAGGTTGGAGGGGTATTTTCCAACTGACCATCCAGGAATCGTTGACCCTTAACCGATCTCCTTTTAAAATAGTGGAGTCACCGAAAGAACCCACATCAATTGCCACAAAGTTATAATCGCTGTTCTCAATAGCCATAAGTACAACACTGAAGAATTTTGTAATGTTAAAATCCTTGGAGCCAGTGTGTCATTTTAACCCGGATGTGCTTACCTTCCATGCTCTGTAGGCAGTTTAGAAAGTTGCAATTGGCGAGGATTCCCTGGCTGATGTTACGCCACTGTTGCTCCGTGGGTGTGGGCATTACTTGATTGAGTTCCTCCCAAATGGCCTTACAGGTTTTTTGAACCACTTTAGCAACGGTCGCCTTGTCCGTGTGAAAGGTGTAGTGCAGGGAAGGAAAAATGTAACCAGTAGCCAAAAACTGGTTGTAAAAAAAAAAAAAAATATATAAAATGAAATGTACAATTCATATGCAAGGCGACTGCTACTAGCACAGGTGGTTTTGTACTCACCGCAAACGTAGTTCTGAAGGAATAAGGGTCTGCATGGTGGTAGTGTGGCGGGTAAGAAGAGGCCACAATATTTCTTTCAGTAAATCAAACGTTGCTATAAAAATTTTTCTAGGTACTGGCGTAAGTTACATAAGATGCCCAGGCCACTTGGAGAATGGAGGCGTTGTCATCAGTAGATTCATCCAGTACCTCTTGCAGTGCACAGTGTTGCCCACCAAGAGTGCCAGATGTAACACCATGATAGGTAAAATCAAGGTGTCCATGTTCAGATTTCACCTTGCTATTTATTACATCTGCAGCAGAAAAATGGGCCACTGTGTACTCAGTTTTAGTTCCTGTACTTGCGGAAATCAGTTCTCAGGGTCAAAATATCTGTATTGACCAACCTTCTGTAAACTCTTGTATAATCTCTGTAAAATGCGGCATAGACAATTTCCAGCAGTTTAGAGGCAAACTCATAATCACAATAGGAATGTTTACATGCATTTTTAAAACCGTTCGTACAGACCCAGCCTAAAAAAAAAAAAAAAAAAAAAAGTTTTTCTGAGTTTTGGGTATTGCTTCCAGGTTGAAAGATTTTGGAGGAGCGTGGCTAGCCATGGAGTTTGGCACAAGTGGCTTCTGCGCTGCCTGGTCCGTGAGAGCATAAACAGTTGTAAAAATGAGAGATACCCCCGTGCCAAGCACAGAAACCGTGATTTAAGCAGCCCGATGGTGTGCTCCACAATCCCCCGGCTTTTTTTTGCAGAGCCTTGTTGTAATTATGCTTTGCTGGTACACGGCTTACACATACAACACCTAAAAAAAAATGACTGACGACTATTGGACTGCTACTTTACTTGATCAACGTTACAAGCCCGAGATACAACAACTCATCTTGGCCCAATACAGGGGACCTAAAATGCAGCACTACCAAGAAGTGCTTGTAAGGGACTTGTGCTCAGCCTTTCCGTCTGCCAGCAGCAGCAGGGATCCCTATGGCAGTTCCACCAGCCATGGCAGCCAAAGCGGCATGGGTGGCAGCAGCAGTAGAGGTCGTCTAAGCCAAACTATGCAGGCTTTTTACAGCCTAAGCAAGAAGCCAGTCGTGCAACAACTGCCAATGACACTGTGCTGCGGTACTCAGTCATGGTGGAGGAATACCTGAGCTCTGCATGGGACATCTGCAACCTGCAAAGCCAGGACCCACTGGGCATCCAAGCTTGAGCAGTGGCCGGAGCTGGCAGAACATGCCATTCAGATCCTTGCCTGCCCAGCCACAAGTGTGTTATCTGAAAGAGCGTTCAGTGCAGCTGGGAGCGTAGTGAGTGACAAGCGGATTCGGCTCTCCGCAGAAAATGTAGACCGACTTACTTTTATTAAAATTAAGAAGGCTTGGATCGGCAATGACTTCCAACACCCCCACTGCAGAGTGAGCTGATTTGTCGGCAACTGCTGCACGGCCTGCTGACACCTTGATGGGAAGAACACGTTCACAGCCTTCGGCATCTCCTTTTACTCCTCCCCCTCGTGGCCCTCTACCTCTACTCTGTCTCTGAGGCCTATAACATGCAATGTAGCTGTGTAACTGGGTAATTTTTTAACGGAGGACCTCCCTCAGGGCCCTCTGCCTCTATCTACTTTGAGATCCTATATCACTTGTAACGGAGCTGCAATTCATAATATCTGTATTTTTTGTAGAGAAATGCAGACGTTTCTGCCTTTTTTGATAGATAGCAAGGGGGGGGGATCAGAATGAAATATCTGTATTTGATAAAAAAAAAAAAAAAAAAAAAAAAAACACACACACACCACACATATATTTCGTTCTTGATCCCCCTTGCTATTTATCAAAAAAGTCAAAAATTTCTGCATTTCAGATACAGATATTTTATTCTGATAGCACTTGGTATCTATCCAAAAAGGCAATAAAATTTTTCTGTATTTTCTCCCCAAAAATACAGATATTTTATTCTCAACCCACTTTGCTATATATTCCCAAGGCCAGAAAAATATTTCTGTATTTCCCCGCTAATTCCACCAAGCCCGTTCCCTTTCATGTGGTTTCGCTAGATAGTAGGTATGGACAGTGTGAATCTTGTTCATCCATTCATATCTCCAATAGTTACAGCTTCTGCACTGTCCATATAGGTGATGGCCTCAACCTCTAATGCCATCCTTGCTCCGTCTCAGGGCCACCGCCTCCTCCTTATGCTGTTACTGCTGCTGCCTCCCCAGTACCCAGTTCTAGATGCCATTCCATTAAAAGAAGTGTAGCCTGGGAGGAACCTGGGCTCAAATCTACAGGGAATTCTTTCCTGACTAAAGGGCAGATGAGAAGAGCGGTTATATGCAAGAAGCATTACTGGAGAAGGAGCTGGAGGAAGTGCGTTTTGTATAGGAAAACTAACTAACAAACTCTTGGGCCATTTTTCTCATCTGGCCGAGAATATAGACAACATGCCTTGACGGGGCTACAGGAGGAGCACTTGGTATGGAAAGGTCTCACTTGGCGCTGATCTGGAGGCTGCACGCCCCAGGCTTGAGCATTATGAGCCATCAGGATGCAAGTCTTTAACCCTAAAGGCGTCTTTAACCCAAAAGGCGTCTTTAACCCAAAAGGCGTCTTTAACCCAAAAGGCGTCTTTAACCCAAAAGGCATCTTTAACCCAAAAGGCATCTTTAACCCTAGAGCGCAGCTCGAAGCAGAAGTGGAAGTGCATGTCAAAATCACATCAAATTTGTGCAAATCTGCCAGAGTGGCGCTTTAGAAATTCCCTTTGACTTCCCAGCACACATTAGGAATTGGGTACTCTAGTACTTTACCAGCTTTGAACCCAACAGGCATGGGCATGTTCCATATTACCAGACATTCGGGGCTCAGCACCTCGGTGAGCCAAATAAACATATGGTTCAGGTTGGTTTTGTACATTTCCAGTGATTGGTCATGATACCTGGTAACATCTGAGATACACGAGTTTGATGACGACGCCGACAAGGTCGGGCTGAGGTCCCTGTTCGAAGTCAGCCGGCACACTCTATGTACTCCAAATAGACACGGGTCAGGAAATAGAACCGTAACCAGGTGATGGTCACATCTGTACTGAGGCACTTTGCGATAAGTTATGCCATTGTGCATTTCACCCAGACATCCCCCTTCCACCAAAGTGTCGTTTGCAAATGGCATCTCACCCTTCCTTTTGAGCTGGTTCTCAGTCAGAAACTCATGATTCAGCAGTATTTTCACAAGATCTTTTTAGACGGATCTTTGAATGGAGTCTTCCAGGATGACCACATACTTGTTGAGAAGTCTCCAGGCGTCTGCAGAGCTGAATAACCTCATGGCTCAATGTGGTCATCCAGGACCTCTCGGTTCCCGTTACACATACCGGTGTCTCCCATCTCATCCCCTCGACATATACAGAGGGTCCGCTGTTCCACTTCTCAGTTCCAGGTTAACATACAAAAATTCAATCCAAAAAAGCGTGGTACCTATGGATGAAGATGAAGTTGACGTTGAAGACGTGGTCAGGGATAATCTGAGGTCAGGGCAAGCAGCGTTCAGGCAAAAAGTAAAGAAGGGGACTTCCGGTTCCGGCGCCCCACGAGCAGGCAGCATGTAAGCCCGGCTCCTGCTCGCCTCCGGGATTCCAGCTTGATGAGCCGGCACTATCACCGCTCCCCCGCCCGCATCTCAGCACATACTTACCAGCGCATGGATGGATCGATTTCTGGAGCTGTCCTCCTCTTCTAAGCAGCAGGATACCATGGGGAAGAGGGATAAGATCCGCTCTACCCCCTCCAAGATGGCCGCCGCATCCCTTTCTTCACAAGCCTCCAGCGTGCATGTATTCTTGGTATTCACCTGGTATGCCTATATTCTTTTTTAGTAGGTATGTAACGGCTATGTATAAACCCCGTACCCATCTGGTATGCAAATAGTCTCCTGGAATGTTAAAGGGCTGCGTTTCCCTACTAAGCGCATGGCCATATTACGTCATTTGAAAAGATTGAAGGCAGATATTATCCTGCTGCAAGAAACGCATCTGGGGGCCAATGACTTCCATAGAATGAAAAAATTATGGGTAGGGGAGGTTTATGGTACCCCCTCTGTTGATAGGAAGGCAGGAGCCATGATCCTTTTTCATAGGTCTTTCCAAGGTACGATCAAAACAGTTAAATGCGACTTAGCTGGCCGCATTCTGAAATTGATCATCCAATTTTCCGATTTTGACCTATCTATAATATATATGCACCCAATTCGCCTTCTTCCTCTTTTTTTCAGGAAGTCTCTAGTTGGATAGCCCAAGACCCTACCCCCTGTAAAATAGTTGGGGGAGATTTCAATTCTGTTATGGTGCAATCGGAGGATAGACAATCTACTCCGACTCCGAATGCTGCCAAGTCTTCTTCCCACCTGGTACTAGCTGATTTTGTCCAAGCCATGTCTCTGAATGATGTTTGGAGGCAGTACCATCCTGTGGAACGCCAATTTACCTTTGTATCCCAGGCCCATATAGCGCAAGCTCGCTTGGATTATTTATTTTGCACAGATGCAGTCCTGGAGAGATTAAAGTCACCGGAAATACATGTTTTGGCGTTATCAGACCATTCCCCCATATCTGTTACAATGCGGGACAGCTTTCCCAAGGGCGATTATTTACCTTGGCGCTTTCCCTCTTATCTATGTAAAGATCCTGAGTTCCAGGGAATGCCAACGTCCTCATGGCTAGAATATACTCAACATAATGCAGCTCATAGGAACGAACCAATACTTTTTTGGGAAGCTGGAAAAGCCTTCCTCAGAGGACAGATTATTTCCTATATGACCAAAAAGAAAAAGCTGACTCTCTCTCATTTTTTGTCTGCTCAACGCAATCTTAGAGACGCGCAACAGGCGCTTACTGACAATCCCTCCCCAACTGCTAGACAGGTTTGGCATGACTCCAAACATCAATTTGGACTTAAGGCTATACCAATATGAACAACTGAAATCTAAGTATAGAGATTTGGAGTTTCATAAATTCGGTAATAAGTCAGGTAAAATGTTGGCGAATTTGGTTCGTGCAAAATATAAACCAACTCATATTCCAAAACTAAGATCATCTGAGGGTGCTCTGGTTACCTCGTCTAAAGAGGTGAACTGATATTTAGTGCAATACTTTCAGGATTTATACTCACTCCCAGTTATGGATGAGACAGCTGTCTCTGTATTCTTGTCATCTGTTGATATGCCCAGATTGCAACGAGATGATTTGGAGATACTAAATGCCCCTATTACTAAAGAACAAATTCAAAGGGTTATCACACACGTGGGCTTTGTACAGGGCAGGTCTGCAGTGGCTAACATCAGGAAGGTGTTGGTTGCGCTGGAGATAGCGAAGCAGCAACAGATCGATCCTGATTTGGCTATAATTGCAATAGATGCGCAAAAAGCATTTGACACGGTGAATATTACTTGGCTTTTTAAGGTGCTTCGCCACATTGGGCTGGGAGGTTCATTTCTGAACTTATTGGCGGCGATGTATGCATCCCCGAAGGCCAATATACTTACACCTGGGTTCCTGTCTGGTCCCCTCCCATTGTACAGAGGAACCACGCAGGGATGCCCCTTATCGCCCCTCCTATTCAACCTTGCATTAGAACCGCTGGTTAGTTGTTTGGATAACACCCCATCTCTGCATGGTATTCCGGTGCATGATGGTGAGTTGAGAACCGCCTTTTTTGCGGATGACATATTGATATTCACATCTGATCCTAGAAGGGATAGCAATGCTATTAGAACATTATTCTGTACATACGAAAGCTTTGCGGGCCTTAAAATAAATTTTGCAAAGAGCGAAATTCTCTCTCTAGCCAGATCTGGGACGGTTGCTGACCGCTGGAAAGCGGAGGTTCCTTTCAAAATTGCTTCACAATCTATAAAATACCTAGGCTTGCACATTGGCCGTATGCCCTCCTCTTTGTACTCTTTGAACTATCCTCCTTTGATCACCAAAATAATGCAGGAATTGAAGATGTGGGAGAACCTACCACTATCTTTTCTGGGCCGCTGCCATTTGGTGAAAATGATGTCCTTCTCTAAATTGCTGTATCCCATGCAGACTTTGCCTCTGTTACTCACCCATGCTGATATTAATGCTCTTAACAGAGCCTTTACAAAATTTGTTTGGGCGGGTGGACTCCCCAGAATTTCGCTTTTGAAATTATATCTACCAAAGACGGAGGGAGGGGTTGGCTTTCCAAATATCAGGCTCTATAATTTGGCCTGTATAACCAGACATGTGGTTGACTGGCTTGGAGGCTCTTCCTATTATTCCAACCTATCCCTTGAAAGTGCTATGTCTCATCCATGGAATTTGTGCGCCCTTTTGCATTGCAGATTGGCAGCGCTTCCACCATCATTACGCCATAACTTAATAAATCAGGGATACGGTAATTACATGGAAGGTGATTAGACAAAAATTTAAACTTCCTTTCCGTTTCTCTCAATATCTTCCTATAATGTGGCAATCCCCAGTTCCCCCAGGCACAGGAATATGGAGCGTTTAAAATTTGGAAAGAGAGGTTTGATTTATTTTAAAGATCTCTTTGGACAGGATATGTCTAAACTACCCCTATCGGCTCTGCAAAGCAAGTATGGTATTCCTGGGTGGGCACTCCATCCCCTGTACTATAGTCAGGCGATATCCTACCTCAGATCTTTGGTTCACCAGTATGTAGACTTTTTGGGCTCCAGTGGCTTTGACAGGCTCTTAACGCTGTCCCCGCCGAGTATATCTAATATACATGCCTATCTGTTGCCGTCTTTTGTTAAACCCCTATCAGTCTCCAATGTAAGACTATGGCAAAAAGATTTTCCTGACCCGGGGATTGTTGATATAGTTATACAAGGTTACTTGACTGTCAGAAAGTCCATTGTAAATGAGGTATGGAGAGAATCGCAGTTTATGTTATTACATAGAGCCTATAAAGTGTTCAGGCCTGCAACGTTAGATGTGCAGCCTGAACAATAGGATTTTCAATGTCCGAAATGTAATGCTCCCAATGCCTCTCTCGTAAGGAATCAGGCTGGGTTGCTATTGGTAACAAGACAATAGTAGGTAAGTAATCTAAACACAGGAGCACACCCAAGCACACTGTCAATGACCGGTTCTCTTTAAAATAGGCAGAGTCCATGACCTTGCACCATCCTGCGCCCTTATTGGGGGAACAAACTGAATCCCCTGCAGCAGATTGTCATCCGCCTGTGCAGAATACTATGCGACCGGCTGTGTGAGGAGTTCCACGCTTCACATTCCACACAGGGATGTAAGGCGGACACTGCCTCCACGTTATCCTCCTGTAGCGGCGCCAGCAGCAGCATCAGCAGTAGTGGCAGCAGGCCGCACACATCCAAAAGTGTAGGCCAAAGCAGGTGGGGTTTTCTG
Source organism: Pyxicephalus adspersus (assembly GCF_032062135.1). NCBI lineage: Eukaryota > Metazoa > Chordata > Amphibia > Anura > Pyxicephalidae > Pyxicephalus > Pyxicephalus adspersus. Next base: position 1,944,501 of record NC_092862.1, on the reverse strand, counting down.
GATGCCTGGCGAAACCTGATGCGGCCACTTCAAACAAGTGAAGTGCAGGGGCATAACCATCGAGAACAGATGAAAAGCATGGTGCACGATTACGTTAGCTCTTGACGATGCACTACACCCAGCTCTAGATGCTAGTTACCAATGCAGTCCACGCTCCCTCTCAGGGCCCATCGCCTCCTCCCTTTTGCTGCTGCCGCCTGTCAGTACTCCTTTCACTAAAATCGTAGACTTCTGGGCGACATTGATGATGCACTACACCCAGCCCTAGATGCCAGTTACCAATATGGTCCCCACTCCTGTGAGGCGTGAATAACTTGTACCAGGGTAAATTTTTTTACTGAAAGACCCCCCCCCCTTAGGGCCCTCTGTCTGAAGCCTGAGTATAGCTTGTAATGGAGCAGTGAAACCTGGCCGCTAGTTTTTGGACTGGAGGAACCCCCCTCGGGGCCCTCTCTGCCTCTACTCGGAGGCCTGTATAAAATCTGGCATGCTCCCTCGACCGCCCTATAAAATGGCCTTGCCAGCAACATAAAGCCTTCCTTTTTTTTTTATTTTTTTTTTTTACTTGTACAGTGTTGCGCAGAGCTGGGGGAGACTTGGTTTGTCTTTTTAAATGTATTTATAGGCTGTAGAAGGTCTACACAGTCCCAAAAAACAAAAAAAACTGAATTTTTCCCCATTGACTTAATGGTGTTCCAATTCGACTTTCGATCATCCGAATAATTTTGGTCTATTCGAGCGAATAGCTGGTGAATCGTATATTCGACCAACACCAATTATAACCTCATATACCTCAAATTATTTACCTCATATGCCATCATGTGGGCACAAGACACAAATATGATCCTACAGTTCTACAATTCTATGGCTTGGAATATTTATCCATGATGCAAAAAGGCAGAGTCTTAAAGCTACATACAGACTTACAATATTTATCGTTGGAAACAAACGACCGATCGTCCGATAAACGTTAACAAAAAAAAAGTGCACAACGACTGCTCAATGACGCAGACAAAACGAGGATTGTCGCTGGAAACGAATGACCGTCCCGGCAGATATGATTGAGCGACGATCGTTCACTATAGTGTGTATGGTCGTTGGGTGATCGCGCATGGTCAGAACATTCACTATGAACGAGCATTTATTGCAGGTGCTTCACTGTGTCCGTGTGTATATTATATAATACATACATATACACACACACACTAAATATTGCAATGTGTAGTGGTGTAAGTTAACTGATGATTTATTTTATATGTTTTGCATAGATCATGACCTATGACTCATTCAACAACCCAGACTTCATGCGGGAGTTTATTGAGGCATACAGATCCCACTCATTTGTGGAAGGTGAAGTCTGCGGAGTATTCCAACCGTTACCTCAAGATGAAGGTTCACAAACACAAAGTTCATTCCCTCTACAGTTTGGCTGTAGAGCTTCCTGTGAAATGGCGCACCTTCCAGAACCCCCTCCATCAGACCACGTGCCTGTTTCTTCCTATGTCAACTAAAACAAATTCATAACGGGCATTCACTATTGCCATGAGCACAATGCTGAAAAACCCCTTATAGTTATAATAATATGATCCACTGTCTGCCAGTGGGGTGATTCTTACATGCTTTCTATAAATTGCTCCTCCACAATTTGGGAAGTTCCAAAAATCTTGAAAGTCTGAAGCAATGTTCATCCATTCCTCAGGTGTACCAGGAAACTGAAAGAACATATGAAGGGTTAATAATGCATAATATTAAAATGTTCTATGTATATGTTCTATTTATTTTTCTTGCAGACTTCCTACGGTGACCTTCAAGAGAGTTCACCAGCCGCAACATCCACTCCGATGACTTGACCAAAAAAGAAGACGGAAAAGAAAGCAAGAGGAGCTGGAAAAGGGAACTTTGCAGAAAGTTATGACCATACTGAACCAAAAAGATGATCAATTTGATGGCTTTGGCTTCTGCATTGCTTCTAAACTGCGGAAGATGACCCCAGGAGGTTGCATGTGCTGTGGAGCTGATTGTGACCGATGTGGTGAACAAAAAGGGTTGATGAACCAAATAAACCCACAATACCCTACCTACTCCTACTAACCATACCCGCAGCCTCATCCTTCTCATGTTCCAAACCACACTGATTTATAGCAAGTGTATCGCAACTTTAATACTGTTAAAATAGTTATGTATTGGTATTTATACTTTTATTTGCTATAGTCTCACTGAAAAATTGCAAATAAAATTGTTAAATAAAAAGCTTTTATTTTTTGTTATGAAACGACCCATTGCTTGCGGTGAGATCTTAGTGGAGAACTTCATGTCCTGCAAAGATCTTTCAGTGACAAGGTATCTTCAGCATGGCGATCAACCTCTGCCTTTCTCATGAAGGTATCTCGTTTCTTCAGAGTAGGCGCCACTGGGGAAGGTAATTTCTGGAAACACACATCCGACATGCGAAAGTAATTTTGGTAGTCATCTGGAAATGTGAGGTGCAGTTCCCGTAGCAGATTCTCATGCAAACTGTTGTCTTGGTCCAACAACCAATCTTTACACCAAACCCGCCGCTTCTTCTCAACTTTCACATCATCTTCATTTAGCTAAAGATACATCACTGTAAGTGCTGCTTTCTTCTTCCTTGAGAGAACTTGGAAAGACATTGCACAGACAAAATAGCTAGCAGTGTGCCGAATGTTCGTTCGTATGACTGACCTTTCATAAACACAATCTTTTTATAACAAATTTTGCACTTTTACATTTTACTTACTGTATATCACTTTGGTACACGCCACTTCCTGCATCATTCAAACGATCGCATCTACCATGTGTACAAAATCTTTGAACGATCGTATAGTTCATTGCATGTACAGAATCGGCACTATACGATCGTTCCTAGATATCGTTCATAATCTTCAATCGTTCATTTTTAAACATTAAAAGGCAGTGTGTAGCTTTAGACAAACGGATTGTTACAGACAAAATGGATTTGTAAACTTACGAGCCACACAACCACCTGGCCTTAATGACATGCTAAGTTTTAAATAATTTTTATAACAGTATGACATTTCTATACACATATCTATATTGTGCAAAATTATGCCTTAGTTCGTTCCTGGAACATAATCATTACACCTGAAGGATTAATTGGTGAAGCATCATACAGATTAATATAATAATAATAATAATAATAATAATAATAAATAATAAATAATAATAATAATAATAATAATAATAATAATACACACTTAGTTAAGTGGTTTTTCACCTAATATGTCATGTCTTCTGTAGGCTTTGAATTACGTCTCTAAATGTGTATATACTTTATCATGCATTTTCTCTTTCATATATGAGACCTGCCTGGTCATCCATTCATTCATGTCCTTGGATTCCCCCTGCCCAACACTGAGACTTATATAAAAGGGACAGGAGGCCGATTTGTAGCGGTTTCTTTGGCCTACAGGCATTCTCTATGCCTTGGCCACCTTTTCTCCCTCTTATGATCTGACCCAACTGGGCGGATCACCTTCTGTACATACCTACAGGGGACTGACAAATGTTTGTCATCCGCCTGTTTTTTGAGAGCTGGAGCCCCCGTTGGGAAGTACAACACACGCACGCCTAGGTGGACGCACGCCATGTGACAGGAAGCAGAAGCCCCATCAGGAGGCATGCTTCCAGATCAAACAGCTCTCTCGGATGCTTTTATTTACACACGGCACTCCTGTCCGCCTGACCTGTGCCTGGATTCTGACCACGTCTCTGCCAGCCGCCTGACCTCTGCCTGGATTCTGACATCTCTGCCTGCCACCTGCCCTGACCTCTGCCATGGCTTCCCAAAAGGTGTCTCAACTTAAGCTGTTTTTGAACATAAAGACAGCGACTTGGCATTGCTAGTGGAGTCAAGCAACAAGTGATTTGCGTGGAGACCTGTCATCGGACACCGAAAGTGCCAGCAAAGATTCTGTGAGAGGTTAATGATATTCGCACTTGGTGCTCAAGTGACATTACTCAGGCTCCGCCAGTGCCCCCAAGATTTCCGTTTACTGGGAAGCCTGGACTGAAGGTAGAGGTGGAACACAACACCTTGGCGTACCTGGAGTTATTTCTAAATGACAAAGTAAACTAGAAAATAGTTGAGGAAACCAACGACAGGTACGCCGAGCAACAATTGTCTGTTACACACGGGAGGTTTTCCAGAAGCAGGAAATGGGAACCTGTCACCGAAAATCTGGCTTTTTCTGGGCCTAGTTATTCTCCAGAGAGTGGTGGGGAAACCCCTGCAGAAGTAGGTATTGGTCCACAAAAAGACTGATTGCTACACTTTTTTGCCACAATTATGTCAGAATATGGATTTGGCTTGATAATGAAGTATTTACATTATTCTAGAACTGACACTTTTAAAAAAGGACCACTCACTCTGCATCTAAGCTCAAAAAATTAGTAGATCCTATAAAAAAAAAAAAAAAAAAAAAAAAAAGCACAGCTTTGTGCCACAAAAAAAAAGTATAGAAGAAAGTCTAAATGGCCTACAAGGGGGGGGCAAGTCTGGTGCCTGCAGCCTGCGGGTGTGGTCGTGGCTGTGCTGTGCTCTGAGATCCAGAGACTAGAGAGGCGTGTTGCTGCTCCCAAGCCCGGCAATAATGAAGGAATCTGGGGAAGCTGCTGCTTTGGGTCCCCTGGCTCTTCCTACAGAAAATCCTGGAGATGGTCCTGACAACTTTGAGGACTTAACCTGTGGCCCCAAGCCTGGGGAGACTAGGAAGGATTATGAACAAAAAAATTTGCAAAAGAAAAGATATGATTGGCGCAGAAGAAAGGAAACTCGGTAAGGATAAACGGGATCTAGCAAAGAAAAAAAGTCCAATGGAGTCGTACGTTTAGTACGAAACGAGGAAAAGTGAAGCATGAGGTTGAAGAGTTGGAAGAGAAAGTAGAGAGACGCAAAGCAAGGATCCTACTAATGAAACAACTCTGTCCCGGCTTCAGGGAGTCTTTTGCCAAGGGGGGCCGTGTGTACAGTGAGGGAGAATCACCTACCACCCCCTCGTCGGCACAACCGAAGAGAGACGCAGAAACCAAACAGACCCTTCAACAACGGGAAAAAAGCCACAAGTTACAGCTGAGCCAAGCCTTCCGTTGGAACAAAGGGAGATTGTTTGCGAGGAGAAAGATGGCGCCGCAGCGTCCAACAACAAGGAGATTGCAGCCCGGGAATCAGAATCCCCTAATGGGGCCAAGGAGGCAAAGCCGGCGTACTCATCGGATGAATCCTGGGGTCAGGACTTGGATGAGATGTCGGTGTCGTCTGCATCGGGAAGCTCGGAGGAGGATGAAGTGCTAATATCCGAGGGTGAATACCGGGGTGCAAAAGCTTTTCTGAAATCAAAGAAAGAAAATGCGGTCCCTGGCGGGAATACGGCTTTACCGTTTAGTGGTGAGCAGGTTCCGACCTGCGGTGCTGTACATGCGGGACTTACAAAGTTGATGCAGATCCCTGATCCCGTCCCTAAGGATGCCCGTGGCACTGAAGAGGGGGCTCCTTCGGTGTTGCCAGCTGGGGACATGGGCATGGACTTGGACTCGGTGAAAGATCTTGTGTATGACGATCGCAATACCGTGAGTAGCAGGGTGGTCGGGGGGGGGGGGGGGGTGAACGTCGCCCCACCTTTTCACAACAAAGGCTTGGCGACGGAATCTGCCCGTACTGGCCCAGCTGATCAAATTGTGTTGTTGGCTGAAATAGTTAAACATCCCAATGCCCCTGCAATGGCAGAGAGCAGTCTTGCCATGGAAAACGGTGATGGGGCTGTAGCCGCAGGGCAGGTAAAATCAATGTCATTTTCTGTACCGAATGGATCCGGGGACATGGGGGCAAAAACTGCTGGGCTGGAGGTTAAAATCAGTACAGCAGTCAAGCCCACTAGCCCGCATCCAGTGAACAAGTTTGCATGCGAAAATGTATTGGATATAGTAAGCAATGTGCCGGTGCTGGGTGATAGTACACTTCAAAACGTTTCTGCTCAAACCTGGGGTGAGTTGCCCAGTGCTATCCAGCCACCCTGATTCCACAGCAGTTGGGGCCCCTATGGGTAAAGAGGCTGTTAGGGGAAAAGGGGAATCTCTACCGGCTGGAGGTGCACCTAATGTTGTTCCTATGAGAAGTTTTTCTGCGGTAGTACGTAACAACCCCCTAATGTGAGTACGTGTCTGCTCCCTCTAATGTAGTGTCTCCTGAGTTGAATAGCTACCAGTGTAGAAATGTGGTCCAAATAAAGTGGCTGGGTAGTGGAAACCCCCCTACAAGGGAAGTTGTGGTTGACTCAGGCGCCCGTCAGTCAATGTCGTGAAGACATATTTAAAATATATATTTGGTGCTCAAACAAATAGACAATCTCAACTCTTTCATGCAGCCAGAATCCCTTGACATCTTCTGGGAGAAATATGAAAAGGAGTTAAAAGGCACCAAGGCGTGGGAGGGTTTCTCTCCCAAAATGATCTCCAGACAATCTTTGATGAAAAAGATCACGATCCTTGTAAGAAATGAATCAAATTCCCCAGGGTGACCTTGAGAGATGGTTAAAAAAATTTGGTGATCCGCAGAGTACTTTGTCTAAAGTTTTAGATAGTAGAGGAATCTGGACGGGAGCGTGGACAACTACAATAAAGCTTAAGTTGGTGAACAATGTGATACAGCATATCCCCTCGGCCTCCTTTCTGGGCAAGGACAGGTTGGTGGTCTTTTATCAAGACCAACCGAAGTTATGCAATAAATGTGGAGAGAAGGGCCACTTTGCTGTTGGCTGTACAGTAAAAAAAAGTGTCCGTTATGCCAGGGTATTGGACATTCAGCCAGGGAATGTACAGTAATTAGATGCAATCTATGCGAGGAGCTAGGCCACTCTTAAGCATCATGCCCATGGGCAGCCAAGAATTGGCATATCCGTGAGTGTGCCTGGTATAGTGGGTACGAAACCAACAGAAGGTGAGTCATCTCAGTCTATGATTGCGCTGTCCACTGTTTTGCTGCCTAAGATAGCTACTTCAGTGAGTACTGATAAGCAGCAAATTGGGGTTCACCCCCGTACCCAAGCTTCCACCTCAACAAAGGTGACAGTTCAAGCACAGCAAACAGCTAAGGTTGTTCCTCCCGCCACCCTGCCTGTGACCCCTTAGTGAGTACTTTACCATCCCCAGTCCCCCAGGTCCCCAAAGGGAAGAGTGGGAACACCAAGCAAGAGGCAGACAGGGTCCTTATGGAGGGAGATGATGATTGGCTAGAGGCCAGGAGACGGAGTGGTAAAAAGAAGAAAAAAAAGGAAACCCGTCGCTGGAAAGGAACAGGACACTGGACCCGAATGTCCCACTTCAAATAGGTTTCAGGCGCTTTCAGAGGATGAGGTTGCGGAGGAATCAGTATCTTCTATGGAAGATGATCCCTCTCCAGGAGTACTAAAAAGAACTAGATCTCCAGTAGGGGAAACAAAGTAGACAAAAAGGTAAGGAAACAGGTGCCCCAAATACCCTGATGGCAGGGCCCGCTGTGTTCCGTGTGGCAACCATTAATGTTGCCAGCATAAGGTCAGTAGGGGCTCGCGAAGTAGCCATATTTTTGCTCAGCAGGATTGATGTTGATATTTTGTTTTTGCAGGAGACTAGGCTGGGATGCTTGGCAGACATCCATGCTGCCAAAAGGGAGTGGCGGAGTGGCGCTGTGGCCCTTCCTTCTGGTCTCTTGTGGCTGAGCCCTACAGCGGAGTGGAGGTCCTTTTTAAGAGGTGACAAGGTGACCTGTCGGCGGGTACTGGGAGTTAGAAATGGGAAGATGTATGGTCCTGGACGTCCTTGCAGGGGGGCACGAACTACGCCTGATAAATACATATGCGCCACAGTCAAAAAGGGACAGGAAGTGCCTTTTTGCAAGAATCAAGCCTTTCCTTTTTACGTCCCGGCAAGTGGTCTTCGGTGGTGATTTTAACACCATTGTTAGGCCCATGGTCAGAGGAGGTGAGGTGCTGGAGGCCGGCTGGGATGACAGCGTTTTTTTAAATAGCATAGTTAAGGAAGCAGGCCTGGTCGATGCACATGTTCGATGCAATCCAGGCAGCACGGGTTTCACATATAGGCGAGGTAACTGCCAGAGTAGAATAGACAGGTTTTGTTTGAAGGAGAGAGCCGCTTGGCTGGCACCGGAGTGTCAGGCGGTGGAGTTTTCTGATCACTGTATAGTAAGTGTGACACTGTGGGCCTCAGATATCCCTCAGAGGGGTAGGGGAATCTGGAGACTGAATCCGACGCTGTTGGAGAACAAGAAGGTGAGAATCTTTCAGGGATCTCTTTCAGGCGCTGGAGTCGATCCTGGATTTGTGTAGCAGCAAAGCCGGGTGGTGGGAGACTGCGAAGGGGCGGATCACCAGGTTTTTTTTTAAAGCTGCTAGCAGAAGGATTCAGTTGGATAAGTACTCAGCCTACCAAGGCCTGCGGAGGGAACTCGACCGTCTTGTCTCAGGCGGTGGAGATCTCTGAGGTGCAACTTCTCCTCAAGAAGCACCAGTATGACAGGCATGCCTCTCTGGTTCTGGAGAGGGAGTACCGGAAGTACCACTCTCCTGACCCTTACCAGAATTGCAAGAGAGGTATAGCAGTTAAGTTGGTTACTGGGTTGAGGAACAGCTCCGGATCACTAGTAAAATCCAGGGCAGAGATCTTGGAAGCAGTTGGCTCCTTTTACGCCAACCTTCTCAGGGAGAAGATCCTCGATCGAGAAAAGATGGAGAGTTTTTTAGATTCAACACCAGGTTTGAACAGGGGCACCCTTGAGACCATTTTGGACAGTGAGATCACTGTAGTGGAAGTTGTCCGGGCCATTGATGGGCTTGCTGTAAAGAAGTCGCCGGGGCCAGATGGCAGCCGGACAGCCGAATTCTACAGTACTTTCAAGGCCCTTCTGGCTCCTTACTTGGCCGAGGTTTTTAATGGTTGTCTGCGAGATGGCTCGCTCCCCTCGTCCATGGGACAGTCGGCAGTGATCCTACTGTCCAAAGGGAAAGATGTGACATTGCTGGAGAACTGGCGCCCCATCAGTCTCCTCAATGTGGATAGAAAGATCTTGGCAAAGATTTTGTTCTGGCGCTTGTCAGTAGCAGAAGGGTTACTTTCAGGCAATCAGCATTGTTCCGTTCCAGGTAAGAGCACACTGTCTGCAGTGTGCACAGTCCGGGAGGCCGTGGAGCGGTGCAGGGCGGCAGGTTGGGCAAAGTACATGCTAATGCTGGACCAGTCCAAGGCCTTTGATAGAGTCAACCACGAATACCTCTGGCTGCTCCTTGGGAAGTATGACCTGGGGGAGGGGGTTTCATTGGCTGGATTAAAACCTTGTATAAAAAGGGGCGGAGAGCTTTCCTCTTGTTAATGGTTGGTTGGGGAAACCTTTCAGGGTTGGTTCCGGGGTGCGTCAGGGTTGGTTCCGGGGTGCGTCAGGGTTGCCCATTGAGCCCTCTGTTGTACGTCTTTGCCATTGATCCCCTGATTAAGAGGTTGGAGGTGGGACGTCTTCAGGGGGTCTCTTTGGGTCCTGGGGCGGAGCCTTCCCTGGGGGTGGTGGCTTATGCTGATGATGTTTCTGTCTTCATCTAGGGGCTTGGTGAGGCGCTGGTGGTGGTCTCCGAGGTGGGACAGTATGCGGAAGCATCCGGTTCCCTCATCAACAGCGAAAAGAGTAAAGTTTTCTGGTTAGGGGAGGAGGAAAGGGGTTTCGAACTCCGGGACACACTCCCGACCCCCAGTGTAGAAAACAAAGTTTTAGGCATCAATTTTGGCCCAGGCGATTATGGCCTGAAAAATTGGGAGTGCAGGCTTACTGATGCCGCCAACAAGGTAGCAAGCTGGAAAGGTTGGCGGCTTACCTTAAGGAAAAGGGTTGATTTGATCAAGACCTACCTGATACCAGTTTTTTTGTACGTTAGTTATGTCTGCGTTTTGCCAACATCTTGCTATGCAAGGTTGTTCAGCTGTTTTTTCCAACTGTTATGGGGGAACAGGTTGAACGTGGTCAAGAGGAGTGTGATGTACCTACCTAGGAGGTTGGGTGGCTTAGGCATGGTCAACCCGGTGGTTTTTTTCTCCCTATTTATTAAATTCAATTTTTCCAGCATGTTGGCAGGGAGGCCTTCTAGGTGGGTCACCTCTTTTCAAGATTGGTTTGGTCCTTTTCTGGGGGCCTGGGTGAATGGCGGTGCAGTGAAAAGCCTGAGGGTCCGTCATGGCAATCTGCCGGTTTATGTTGCTCAGTGCCTGAAGTTGCTTAGGCAATGGCGAGTGACAGCCGAGGAAGTGAGGTCCTTGGCCAGGAGAAATCTTGGGAGGAGGAACTTGGACTTGGTTTGTCACGAGCCATTGGCCTTGAGAGATTGCCCGAGTCAGGTGCTCGAGGGAGGGTAGCGCTTGCTGAATTCGGAGCGGGTGCCGCTAAAGTTCAGAGACCTGACTTGGCTTGTTTTCCACGGCAGACTATGTGAGAGGCAATCTGAAGTACCGGGCTGTGGGGGATCGTGGATGCCCCCGGCCCGAGTGTGGAGGGGTTGAGGAGTCCATGGACCACTTCCTGCTCCATTGCCCCCTTTAACATCGAGGTCTACAAAAGGGTGGGGCATGCTCTAGGTATTCCCTTCCTCTCGAGGCCGAGTTATACAGAGTGGGTATATGGGGCTTTTCAGTCTAGCCAGGGTTATGATTTGGAAACACTTTTTAGTTGGGGTGCACGGTGCCAGGTTTCCATTCGGCAAAAAATCCTCCCTGGAGAACAGGTGGTGAATGACACCCTCGGTGAGATTAGAAAGGTGGCGGTTCTTGAGAGGGGGAGATAGGCGCATGAGGTTTGGGCGGTTCTTGAGAGGAGGAGATGGGTGCATGAGGTTTGGACAGAGGCGTGTCCAGCCTGTGTAGCCTGTTTTCTTCCCTCTAAGGGTCAGGGTTTCTGTCCTCTTTCACCCCCTTAGTATTTTTTCTCACTTCC
>NC_092862.1:1926575-1933423 GCF_032062135.1 Pyxicephalus adspersus | reverse complement strand
ATACATACCAATTTGATATGTAAGCTATGATGGTTAGGAAAAGTTTTTGTCTTCGTTGTGTAGTATAAAATTAGTTTGTAGTTTCCGTTATTTGGGTTGGAAACAAATAGGAGAATATTTCTATATACCTAAGTTTTATACTTTTGTAAAAAAAAAAAAAAATAAATAAATGAGCTTGTATGTATTTTTTTCTAAATAAAAATCTCCATTTATTACCCCCAACATGCAGCATGGGAACATTAGGTGGTCAGCAATGTCCCCAGCCCTTTTGGCTGGAGTGCTTTGGCTATCCTCAGATCACCAGGCAAACAGTTCTATTGGCTGGAGTGCTTTGGCTATCCTCAGATCACCAGGCAATTTCTAAGAATCAAACACCTACAGCCGTATCCATCTCCAGTGACTCCTTTATTATTAGGACATTGTGGTTTTCTCCGGGGGTTTCAGATCAGCTGTTCTGTCTCTGGAGAGAGATGGGAGTGTTTAAAGATCGGCATTTCAACAGACGTACAGGTTGGTCCCAAACAAACTTTACAGGCTGACTATTCTTTACCAGCTCTGAACACCTGGAGAAAACTCCAGCTGACATTTCCTTGGCTCCCTTCCATCTCTCCAGCCTTTTGACTGCCCTCTTTCACAGATGGAATCTCAATGTGCTGGAGAGGGACCACTGCGGGGCCCACACTCCTTTGCTCATAGCCTGCTGCTACGCCCTTACCTTTTGTGACAAAATGGGAGAGGGACTTGCAGTTCGTTTTCACCCTAGAACAGCTAGAATATTTATTTGGACACAAAGCATCCATCAGTAACTCATACCAGGAATTAAAGTACAAACTACTAACTAGATGGTAAGAGTACCAGCCTTATTGGCAAGAATTTATCCCCAAGCAGACAATAGATGCTGAAGAATTCAAAAGGCCATAGGTAGTCTGTTACATATGTTTTGGGAATGTCCCCTATTTTCAGCTTTCTGGTCACAAGTCACTGATAATAAAAAGGAACTAAACAGACTTATCAATTCAGAATAAACCGGCACTTGTCTTGCTGCATGTCTCCTCCCTTTCCCAAGGAAAAAAAAGTAAGTAAGTATCATAACTCCCTACTAACACACCTATTAAATGCTGCCAAAGCGTGTATCCCCGNAAAGAAGTTTGATTGTTTTTGATTATCTGATGCGTTATCTGAATATGTCTTTATAAAATAGGGCAAACGTCTATATTGTTTCTAATTATTAACTGCAATTGTGCCTCTATTTCCCCCTCCCTTCCGCCTCCTTCCTCCAGCTCCTATTTTATTACTTTTTATCTTACTTTCTTCTTTCTATTTTGCCTCTTTACATTTCTCCATGATTCGCATACAAAAAGGTATAGTGGCCAATGTTTGCATAGATGAGAGAATTTATTATCCCTTCTGCGACGAACTTATGACGAATTTATTATTTTGTTTATTATTATGTTTGTATTTTATGTTCTAGATGTCTTCTTGTATGCTTACTTGGTTGCTGAATAAAAATTCAGCCCAAATTAATTTGGAAGGTTTGTACAGCCATATGTTTGAAACCCCACAATTGGATACAGGTCAAGCTGGACAGCATGCTACTACAAGATGGCGACCGCTCCGGACCCACGAGGCTGTGAGGCCCCAGGGGAGATGAAGGGAGCAAGCGGCTCCCCTTCAGGTACAAGTGGGATAAGAGGGGATGGGGGGGAGAGAGATCCCTGCCCCAGAGTGCTCCAGCAGATAATGCTTACATGCTGGATTCCCCCAGCCCTCAGATGGCTGCTTCACCCCCCTCTCCAGGACATTCTCCTGTGGCTCCCTGTCTCTTTAGTTCGCAGGGAGAAGATTCTGTGTCGCCTGATCATAGCCTTAACCAGTTTGATCATGGCTCCAGATTTTCAGCTTTAAGCCAGGACCCTCCAGTATGTCCTCCCCTCTCTCTGCTTCCAGAAGCTGAAAATCGGCTTTATTTGAATCTGGCTGGCCTTCTGCAGTCCGAACTAGTGAAAGCTACCGAGAAAATTACCTCGGGTGTACGGCAGGATTTACAATCACTGGGTGCCAGAATTGACATGTTTGAGAAAAAAAGTGGATGAGACGGTGACTTGTGTTAATCAGAATTCCAAAGAGATACAGATCCTTCATGATCAACATATCTGTTAGACGTGTCCGGTGGCCGAGAGGTTCTGGAATGAAGTATTCAACTTAATCTCAAGAGTGGTGAAACAGGAGATTCCGGTCACTGTGGAAGCTGCACTATTTAGTAAAATTGATATAACATTGTCGAAACCCACCCAAAAACTGATTAAACTGCTACTGGTGGCAAGTAGAATTGCTTTGGCTAAAGCCTGGAAGGCCCCTACAATTCCCTTAGAACCCATAGCTTCCAAACGGAATTGGATCATGGTGAATGACAAACTCACTCATACTTTAAAGAATTCACTGGGCAGATTTGAGGATGTTTGGGAACCATGGTTAACATATACCGGATCATAATAGCTGGTTATGGGACCTCAATTCGTATTTTTGTTTGGTATTTAGACTCCGATAGTGCTTCCTCTATCCCTCTGTCCCCAACACCCTGTTGCTGTCTTCCTAATTCTTGTTTCCCTTTCCCTACACCCTTTTGTGATTTCCCTTTTGTTCGTTATGTGTTAAGAGTCAGGGTCAATGTGCGAGAGGCATCTTCTTCTCTCCTAACCGTAATATTTCCTTTTATTTCTCCGCATTTTTTTGTTTTTGCTCGGGTTTTATACCGGGATGTTGAAAATTATGGGTTCTGATTGCTGTTATTGAATTTTACAATTCCATATATCACAGATGTCTCTCGTGGTTACAAGTTCTTTATTTTTGGTTTTCTGTCTTTGACCCCTGCTGTAATTATTATTGTGATTGTTCTTTAAAGATTTATTAATGTTACTACTGATTCTAAAACTTCAATAAAAAATATTGAAATATAAAAGGGACATTGCAAGGCATTTGTTATGGTTACAAGGTCCCTCTCTTTTGAGCCGCATTGTTTTGGGCTTTTTGGTGCATTGCAGTTTGGGGACTTTGTTATCCCTACAACAAGGAGGCCTGAGGGGCTGTTGGCACAAGATGTTTTGGGGAGCGTGGAAGGGCTTCCTGTACGCCCACTGGAGGAATTCTGCAGTGTTAGTGCTGGAAGACCCATTCCTAATGCATACCAATGGCCTGGCATTGTCAAGGTTTCAGTTTGTGGCCGTTTTGGCAAGCAAGGGCTGGATCCTGCGTTTTCTTCACATTCGTTTATGATTGGGGCAGTGACTGAGGTGGCACGTTGGGATTGGAAAAGCAGAACGGCAGGTGCCAGTCCATTTAAGGTTTAAGATGTATGTTCATCCTCATTTGGTATGATTGGTGGGGGCGGGTGTTGGAAGCTAGGTTCTTTTGGTCAAAAAAGTGTGTTGTGTTAAGGTGGTTTTAGTTTGTATGGCTAATTGTGGGTCTTTATGTTCTGATCCTTACCTATTGGGCTAGCAACCGGGTAATCCTGAGGGGCATTTGTGCGGTGCGCTTGCTTGGTATTCCAGGTATGCTGTAGAGCAGGGGTGGTTCTGGAGGTACACATTTTCCCAAAATTGATAGACCACCTAATGTTCCCATGCTGCATGTTGGGAGTAATGAATGGAGAGGGGGGGGTTCATCGGCTTATCAGGAATTTAAAATAGATTTCTTCTACCAAAAGCATTAGACTGGCACACTTTGGAATATCCATTTCATACTACTAAACATAGGTTTTGAGCCCGTCTTCTTGCTAATGTGCCCTACCTCTCTCCCCTTGGCTATCAAGTCTGGTTATAGCGATCTGCTGCAGTCCTGATATCCAAGGTATTAAAAATGTAGCAGTACAGAGCACAAATGCACATTGTTTGCAGATATATTTTAAATACATGTTACATCTCCTAGAAGATTTATTTTGACAAAATTACTAGGCAGTTTTGCCATCTTATCAAAATCTGTTACAATCAATATAAACCCCTCACTAGAATGGGTAGAAACCCTTAATTAAATCTTTGACTAGTGTCCTCACTCCACTTGGACATACATCTCACTCCTAATTACCGGTCCCTTTATCAAGCCCAATATAATTTAGCAGATTCTTGCAAATTACGCAGTTAACTTCCAAATTCTGTAGGGGTTTGGAGGTTCGAAACTTTCATTACTACCATCAGTCTGCACGGGTATCTCAGCTATCCCATTACGGACTATTTTAACAGACCTCAGTAGGTAAATTTGTAATTCTTGGCCTAACCATCATTTACTATTGAGGGGAATCATATGGATCCCAGCTTGTTTGATATCTAAGATTTTATGCCAGTCTCTAAACTTGCACATTTTGCAACCCTAATAACTGTTCTCTGCTCCCGTTTGGGAAGCACAATCAAAAGAGGTATTGAACAAAATTAAAATATAAAAACAAAAATTTGCTATACTTTCTCCTCACCCTCCTCCTAGGTTTCTCGATTGTAGCTATGCTTGTACTACACCGTATCTTTAAAAACCATTAATATGCAGGGAGCTCAGTCAGTTGATTAGACAAACAAGACTTTCATAAAAATGAATTGATTGGGTTGGGCAAGTTGTAGAAGATGTAAATTCCTAAGCTACCCTGGTCACGCGTTCCTTATTGGTAAATATTTTTTGGCCGATTTGTCCCCTCTATACAATTCATTTAATTGATTAGAAGTCTGATTATCCTCCTGAAGAAGTCTGATAAAAAACATGTTAGGGCAGGACATTATTTTTTTTTTATATATTATAAGATGTTCATCCTTGGCGGATGTTGGTACGGTTCTATATATCTATATCCTTTAATTGTTGACTATTTTTTTATTGGATTTATTGGATCACTGAGCCATAACCCCTCTACCGATCATTATTTTTGTAGTTGGCTTAAAACACAATTATATGTATACAAAAGAGGGTATATACTGTATGGACACTCTAAAAATTTTAAAAACATTTTTAAAAATTCCCTGTAACTAAGTTCTCATTTAGCCTGAGAACTCTACTATACTGGTTTTATTCGATCCTTCAAATAATATTTTGAGTTTTTCTTGACAAACTGAAAGTTCTACCTACTTTGCTATGCCAGCCCCTGAAACAACTCCGCAGCTGTGTAGACACGTTCTTTTTATCACACTCCTCCAATGCAGGCAGAGGACTTTGTGCTCTGCGGTGTGAGGGCAGTTTGGCCCTAGAATGTGATGTGCCCCATCTTCTAAAGACCCAAGGAGAGATTTGTTAAATAACTATTCCCAAAAATGTATTGAAATGTTTAGAATGTATAGAATTGTTTACAAATGAAGTGCTAATTACCACTCTGAATGTTTCCTGATCCAAAGCTGAATTACCCACGGGACAGGTGAGGCTTCTAATATTTGTTTGAGATAATATAAAATTACAAAGTTGTTTCTTACTATGTGACAAATTTTTATAATAAAAAAATGTGACAGCAATGTAGAAGCCCCACACTACATACTATGGTTCACCAGCCTCAATCTGTGCTCCCTGTATACTTTAGAATCCAGTCTCTAGATTTCTCTATTTTCACACTATATTGGCAGACTGCGGTCTCATTTTCCTATATAAAACTTTACATCTAGTTTGTGCATATTTCTTTAAAGAAAATATTAGGGGGGATCTGTATATAAGGTATTAAACTCCATGTATAAGAACAGTTACTGCTTTATTTGCAGAGCAATACCTGCAACAGAAACAGTCAACGGGATAACCCTAAAAGCTAAAACATAGAAGGGCCCTGCTGATAAGGGGCCCTTGCAGTTAGATACAGTTTTAACAAGAATCCAAGATGGTGGACAGTCATTTATCCGTCAAAAAAGTTAGACGTGTGCTTTATCCACCCCAATAAATAGTTTGGTATTATGGAATTCTGAATATACATGATTTGCCTGTTTGCTTCATGACACTAATAATAACATTAGCAATCCTATACAGAAATAATTCTATAAAGATTGATGTATTTCCTGGTTTTACCTAGAATCTGATTTTACTGCCAAGCATTTCATTTTCTGTTGCAACAATAAATCTTAATCTCATTTCTGATGACCCATTTTGATAAATAGACACCTAACGCCTGCAGCTTCGGCCCATTTCCCTGCGTGTTGTATATTCTCCTTCAGCTGCTGCAGTTCCCTATGCATTGCCATTTACTATCATTATTATTATTAAAGTTTTATATAGCACCAACATATTACACAGCGCTTTACACCCATTCCTCCCCACTGTCCTATTTTTAAGACACTATATTCCACATTTTATATAAACCATTAAGTCTTATTTTTATTGTTTCTGATTAATTATTTTTACACTATTTTTCTAAATAAAATAAATTTTTTCGCTGTAAAAAATGTTTACGTAATTTTAATGTAATTTTGCAAATTGATCATTTTTGTTGCCTCAAGAAGAGCATTATGTTCCGAATTATTTATACCGTAAAAGAAAAAAAAAAAAAAAGTTACCAACTTCAAAGTACATAAAACTGATTCTTAGACCTCTACCAAATATATAATAGATAAAAACAAAAACAAAACACAATTTGGGGGCTTGTGGTATACATTCAAAATAAGCCGTACTATAAATATGACACTGGGAACATGTCTGTACAATTTGCCGCGAAAGCGTGTTCGACCCTGTTACGCTAAGTACACGTGTCAATTGTTTGTTTCTTGCGGGTCTTGTGTTTGCATTAGTCGATAAGTCTACGCCGAACACATTACATCTCGTGACACGATTGTGATTTATTTATCGAACTAAAGTTAAAAATTAGTGAATTGTTTATAAGGTTGAGGAAAGGTAAGTAAAAA
>NC_092862.1:1903900-1925351 GCF_032062135.1 Pyxicephalus adspersus | reverse complement strand
CAGCAGCATGCAATTGTTGATTGATTTGAAATCTCAAGGGTTCAGAGCTACAGGGACAGTCAGAGACAATAGGACTAAGAAATGTCCTATCATGACCAAACAAGAAATGAAAAAGACCAAGGGTATTCTGATCGTTTTGATAAAAATAATGAAATATTATGCGTGAAATGACATGACAACAATGTAGTATGTCTTTTGACTAATTTTGATACTGTTGAACCTTTTGTAAAAACTAATAGGTACTCAAAGAAAGAAAAGGCCAAAGTAGCCGTGAATCAGCCAAGGCTTATTCATAATTATAATAAAAACATAGGAGGAGTGGATAAACATGATTGGCTGATTTCTAAATATCCAATCCGCTTTAGAGGTAAAAAATTGGCCTCTAGTCATCCGTGTTTTATAGACATGTCCCTAGTGAATGCATGGATTATTTACAACCAGGTAAATAAAGATGAGACCATCCCTCTGCTAGATTTCAGACGAAGGGTTTTTCTTGGATGAAGAAAATCGGAAGGCAAGGCAAATAAACCTACACCAGGTTCTTCAGAAGTTGTTTTACAACCTATCAGGTTTGACAATTTTGGTCACTATATGACGAAGAGGGACAAACAGAGGCGTTGCCAAGGACAAGGTTGTAAAAAAAAAACCTCTTAACCTTTTGTGCTAAATGTGAAACACTTTGCAGTGATTGTTTTATACCTTATCATACAAAATAAGCTCATAAAATTTTATTTTTAAAACTGTGGTCATAGTTTTCAAATAAAGCTGATTTTCTTATAATTGTTAATTTTCATTATTTCTGATCACGTCCCCATTGTCATATTTATAGGACAGGCTGACTCAGCAATAAAGGTAATTTTTTTTTACATTTTTTCTTAATGTATTAAGAACTTAAAGATTTGATCAAAAAAAAAATTCCAATGTTTTCGATGCTTGGGTAGTAATGGGTTAATCTAATTTCTGATGACCCATTTTTGATAACTAGACACCTAACGCCTGCGGCTTCGGCCCATTTCCCTGCATGTTGTATATTCTCCTTCAGCTGCTACAGTTCCCTATGCATTGCCATTTACTATCATTATTAAAGTTTTATATAGCACTAACATATTACACTGCGCTTAAGATTAAATAGGGGTTGCAAATGACAGAGATACAAAGGACAGAGGAGGAGAGGACCCTGCCCTGAAGAGCTTACAATCTAGAAAACATCTCAAGCCTTTGGATCCCTGATTGAAATGTCCTCTGATAATTTCCTGTTCCACCATGTCAGCTCTTATATACTTTGAGTGATCTCAGGATTGTACAACAGAACTCTCCATCATATTGCCCACCTACATGCATGAACCCTTCAGGTGAGGCCTAGCCTATTCTCCCTCAATCCGCTAAATATCTCTTCCATCCTGTAGACCATCATCCTAACATAATGTTGAGTGGATCTGCTTCATCCTCCCCTTCCACTTAGGATTTATATTTCTCATCTATTACAACGTCGTTATAGATTTGATCATGAATATCTCCCTCACAGCCGTTTGCCTCCCCCGGCATCTTTACACACCCATTCCTCCCAGCATTCTCAGCATTTCCTCCCCACGCTTCGCATTGCGTTTCCTTTTATACCTCCCGCACACACTAGAGGACGATCTGTTCACTGAGAATGTGACCAGCATCACTAAGGAGGTGACCTGTGGCGGCCATTTTGGCGTGGACAACCTGAGCCGCAAGTAATAGGTAATGCAAGAAATATGCCGCAGACACAAAAGGACAGTCTGTTATCACTCAGGCTCGGCCGCCGGCCATTTTGGCGTGGACAACTGCAATAGCAATTTATTTGATAAACAAATCCATATGTACACCATGAATTTTATGTATATATCATTTTATTTTACTATATTGCAGTTTGCTGTATTGTATTTGTTCATTTTTTTTTAATATTAAATAATTATTAAAAAAAAGTGAACAATGTACAGCACAGTGTAAAAGTGTGTATAATTATGATATGTTGCACCATGAAACCTGTATATTTCATATATTAAATATATATACAAAAAAAAAATCAAATATTCCATAAATTTTAGGGCTGTACAGCTTCACCCTGTCCGCCAACACCCCCCACTGGGTTCTCCTTCCTGTCATGCTATTAGGCAGTGAAGGTGTCATCTTTGTAATTTATACCAAACAATTCCCAGATTTATAGTGCTTCTGTTAGTGTTTGGGGTGTTGCATATTGTTTAATAGCTCGGTGTTGCACAATTTATTGTGCATTTGGTTGTTATTATCTCCAATAATAAATATATGTGTGTGTTTTAACGATTTTTTACATATGTATATACTTTTTTTTTTGCTTTTCAGGGAAATACAGATATCAATAAATTACATTTAGTCTGGGGCGTAGCTTGGTTAATGCATATTCATTTGTAAGATTTTACTTGTTGTCTCTACTGAACAGATAATAACAGCTTCCATCATGGGTAACAAAGATTTTACCCTAGGTAGCAAAAGTCTACCCATTCCTGAAAGAGAAAGGTTGGAGATATAACAAACAATTTTGTAATTTGATAAAAAAATAAAAAAATACTTGATAAAATGTGATATACCAGTTTATGTTTTTTTATATCCCCTTTAGTAAAGTGTATTACTGTAGTGCTATATGTCTTTTTTGTTCATACTGTTTTTACACCTCCGGTCTGGATAGGTTATGTATATTTCTGTTTTGTTGGTTGCATATAAAAATACAAAAAAATAAAAATACTGTAATTTCACAGATATATTTATATAAAATTTAATATGAATTTTGCTCAGATGCCTCTCATTTTTCATGATTGCTGTTTGATGTTTCTGCACCTTGGAATCCACCTCTGGTAAATTGAATGGATGTGATTTTGGAAGGCATCGCCTCTCTAAAGAAAGCCTCATAGCTGACAATCGCAGCAAAAAACAAGCCATGAGGTCTAAATTAGTGAATTGTTGTTAAATATTTCTCAGCTAGATTTTTTTTTATATTAAAGTATAGTTTAGTTTAGTAGATTGTAAGCTCTTTTGGGCAGGATCCTCTTCTTTCAATAAAAAAAAAAATAATTTAATAAATGAAAGAAAACTTTCAAAAAATCTATTTATATCATTTAAAAATTGATAGGTCCTCTTTAAATGTTAAATGTTTGAATATCCATGAAAAAGTAATATTTGTAAATTCAAACTTAAAAGTTCTAATACGTTAGAAAGAAAATAAAGCAACAGAAAGTTTTGTTTAATGACTGAATAAAAAATGTTTTATGGGAATTCAAATTATATTACAAAAAAAAATGCACTGACAGTAAAAAAAAAAATATATATATATATATATATATCTTTCCTTATATTTAGTTAAAGGCAGGATGTTAACAACCAAAAAAGCAAACACATAAATAATTCTGAAGGGACTCACCCTGATAAACATTTCCAAAATGTTAAGCACCTGTGGCAGGGCTTCAGGTTAGATGTTGATTACACACATGGAACTCACTAAAAGAATGCATTATCGTATGTGTCATTTTTTATCTGTCATTTCACAAAGCCTATTATCTCATGTTGTATTTTAAAGACTGATTCAGTTCTTAGTATATCTAAGAATTCATGCTATTTTTTATTTATTATTGCAGGACATTGGAAATCCAAGCCAGCTGTGATAAAATTACAATGTAAAGTAAAGTGATTAGCTTTAATTTTGCAAGAAACTCCAATTTTTATCAATGTGTATATAGTTTTATGTACAGTACTGCATTGGAGCTATACAAATGCTGTTTATTATTATTATTATTATTATTATTATTATTATTAATAATAATAATAATAATAATAATAATAATATTAATTATAGTAAATTGTGACATACAACATTAAACAAATTGGAATGTAAATGTTATTTCCTTTCTTTTTCCTTCCCAACCTTTTGTGTAACCTCCAGGCATGAGGTGAAACGTCAAACATTTCACATATAAAACCATTATGTTTTGTGAATTACCATTTTCAGGTTTTTTACTGCACAACCCCATTATTTTACCTTACCCGTGTGTTAAGATTCTTTGTGATTTCACATTTAAATATTTTTAATTAGCCATTTAATTTTATTTATTATTTTTACTTTTTTTTGCCTAAACACATTCATTAAGGCTTTGTGAATTTGCTAATAGTAATGGTGTGAGAGTCAGGACAATTTATAAGTATGTTGGCACTGGAGAACAATTAGAACACAAGCTGAACCCCACAGAAGTGCCTGAACATAGACCTGAATAGCAGTTTGACCAGGGATTATTTTATTGAAAGCTGCAGATTAAAAAGAAAATACCTTTTGTTAAAGTTTATGTGATCTTTTAGTAATTACTTTACAATTACTTTAACCACATGAAAGATCTGTAGTTAGATGTTAGATTACCTGATATGCCACCATTAAAAATATAAATTATAAAAAAAAAAATAGATTAAATTAAATGTTACTATAGAAAAATGTAAGTATCCTTATATATACTTTGTGTGTTGTAAATTGAAGGTGCAGTTTTAGTCTGTTTTTGTAAAAAGAATTTAATTTCTAGAAAGTACATAACTGAGTATAAGCCAAGACTTTTTCCAACCTAAAACACAAAGTTTATACTCAGGTCACATCTGTAGATGGTGCTGTGTCCTCATGTAAAGTGTATAACAAAATCTGCCATCAGAGATTATTAGAGCTTGGTACACACTTTACATAAAGACAGAACACAATTTAGTGCTAACCAAATGCTGATGCTGATCAAAGACTGAAACATCTGTATTTTTTTTAGAGTGGGACAGAAATCTTTCCTCAGCAAAATAGCTTTTTTTGGTAAATAGCAGAAGGTATGGACATAATTTTTTTCTTCAGCAAACTGACTTTTTTTTGGTAAAAAATTAAGTATCAGACTGAAATATCTGTATTTTTTTAGCGCACGACAGAAATTATTCTGCAGCAAACTGAATTTTTTTTCGGGTAAATACAAAGAGGTATCATACTAAATATCTGTATTATTTTTAGAGTAGGACAGAAATTTTTCTGCAGCAAAGTGAATTTTTTTCAGTAAATATCAAACTGAAAAATCTGTGTATTTTTAAAGTAGGACAGAAATTTTTCTTTTCTGGGTAAATAGCAAGGGGTATCAGACTGAAATATCTGTATTTTTTTAGAGTAGGACAGAAATTTTTCTACAACAAACTGGCTTTTTTTAGGGTGAATAGCAAGAGGTATCAGACTAAAATATCTGTATTTTTTCTTAGAATAGGTCAGAAAATTTTCTGCAGCAAACTGGCTTTTTTGGGGTAAATAGCAAGAGGCATAAGACTGAAATATCTGTATTTGTTCAGAGTAGGACATACATTTTTCTGCAGCAAATTGGCTTTTTTGGGTAAATAGCAATAGGTATCAGAATAAAATATCTGTATTTTTTGGAGTAGGACAGATATTTATCTGCAGCAAATTAATATTTTTTGGGGTAAATAGCAAGAGGTAAAAGACTGAAATATCTGTATTTTTTAGAGTAGGACAGAATTTTTTTCTTCAGCAAAATGTCTTTTTTTGGTAAATAGAATAGTGTACTTTTTAAAGAGCACAAAAGAATTCTTTTCTTCAGCAAAATGTCTATTTTTGGTAAATAGCAAGAGGTATCAAAAAGAGGTATATGAAATATCTGTATTTGTTTAGAGTAGGAAAGAAAATATTCTGCAGCAAACTGACTTCTTTTTTGGGTAAATATCAGACTGAAATATCTGTATTTGTTCAGAGTAGGACATACATTTTTCTGTAGCAAACTGGCTTTTTTTGGGGTAAATAGCAAGAGGTATTAGACTAAAATATTTGTATTTTTTTCAGAGTAGGACAGAAAATATTCTGCAGCAAACTGGCTTTTTTTTTTTTTTTGTTAAATAGCAATAGAGTATTTCTGTCCTACTCTAAAAAAATACAGATATTTTAATATCTGTATTTGTTTAGAGTAGGACAGAAATTTTTCTGCAGCAAAGTGTTTTTTTTTTGGGTAATATCAAGAGGTATCAGACTGAAATATCTGTATTTGTTTAGAGTAGGATAGAACTTTTTCTGCAGTAAACTGACTTTTTTTGGGTAAATAGCAAGAGGTATAAGACTGAAATATCTGTATTTTTTTTAGAGTAGGACAGAATTTTTTTCTTCCGCAAACGCTCTTCTTTGCTAAATAGGACCAGGTAGCATCATAAACTGCAATTTTTGTATATATACAGAAGTCTCCTAACCTGTCCCTGTCACAATGCACTTCTCTCCCTGCTTTTTTCCTTCTCACAGAACACAAGATGGAATGACTAACCCTTCCGTGTATATATGCCTCTGCTCAGATCTCTCCTGATTGGGCTGCTGGAGCTTGTCCTGCGAAATGATTCGCTCCCAGCCGCGATTCCCGGCGGAAATAGTCGCCGTTACCGCCCCCTGTGTTTTCCCTCGTTTGTTTGGCGAGAACACGACCTCATGGCGAATCACAAGGCCGTTCTCACCTAAATGTTCGGTAAACAAGAAAGGCAGGGTTTGCTGCGAGATCGAACTTACAAATCTCGCTCATCACTAGTTGAAGTAAATAGTTCAGTTTATGTTTCAGTATATATGGTTAGTTTATTTAAATATATTTTTTGATTTTTTTATACATTTTTTTTGTAAGCTTGTCTTTAAAAACATACATCTTATGATAACGTGGCTTTGTATTTCCAGGGAACATCCGATTGTCTCATGGAATCAGGAAGGATTGTTGGAGCAAACTGGACCAGGGATTTTTTTTGCCTTCCTCTGGATCAATTATGTTCTTATGGTTTTATATCTGGGATATGTTTATTTCCCTAGAGGTTGAACTTGATGGACTTATGTCTTTTTTCAACCTGTCCTACTTTGTAACTTATTGTTGTATAAAGTATAAAAGTGTGGAGAAATGATCCCTTTGCAAGCCATTTAAGCATACAGGACACATAATGTTGTGAACTTGGCTAGAGTGATTGTTACATATTGTGGAAACATTACTATTTCCCTTATGTTTCAGTTTGCTTAGTGAATATTGATTTTTATAAATACATTCTCAGAAGTGTTCTGTTCTATTAGGGTGTAACAGTCCTGTATGCTTACATGATCGCCACAGGGATCATTCATCTATCTCCGATACTTTGTAAATAATCATACAACAATAAGAGCTCTATTTATAAAACAGGAAATCCAACATTCCCTTAAAGATTTCCTGGTGGGAATCCATTACTATCATTAAAACACATGGACCTGGAAGATTCCCACCTAAAAATGTTTAGGGGATGTCAGATTTACTGTTGTATAAATAGTACCCCAAGTTAATAATTATGTTATATTATCTGATTCTGTATGGGGTGCTTACAGTTATATTTAAATATTATTTGTAGATATTTCCAGTATGTCTTGATAATAGCATTGGAGTAAATGCCATAAATAAATGTAGTATCAGGCTTAGCTGAGATTTTTAGTGCTGTCCTGTAAATTTTACCTTTTTTTTTAACATATCCAAGTTCCCTGGTTGGTTTGGCAAAGTACAGATAAGATAATTGTTGCCAATTCCTCTAAATCTTGTAAATGGGATCAAGCTGTGGATTGCCTCCTGGCTGCTCTCTTTGCCTACTTTGGTCATTTGCCTCTGAAAACCTAGGCCATTGTTTAGTCTTTGTCTTTCTACAACTTCCTGAAGAAGCAAACAATTTGGTTTGCGAAACGTGTCAGAGTTTTTTAGAGACAAGTTATCCATGTAAAACGTTTCTCACAATGCTGTGTTTATAAATTGTGTATAAATTGATAAATACATTATCATGATTTGAATTGAATAAAATAAAGTTTTGATTTTAATTTCTTATTGCAAATTCTATAGGTTTATTATATATATACATATAGCGTTGCTGATTTTTAATATGTCCATTAATACATTTCATATTACAGTTCTACCTCTGTACACCTCTTTGTATACTTCTCTATATAATCTCTGCAGCAGAAGGATTGATATGCCATAGATTATTGCATTTACAAAAGCTGTATTTGGCCTCTTACCGTTTTTTAAAGAAATGTTTGTTTATAAATAAATGATTAATTCAAATTATAACATCACCAGGGAAACATTTTTGCATTTCCTTTCCTTTCAGACATCCTGGCCAAGATTTGAACTTGTGACGTAGTTCTGCAAAAGCAAGACTGCTATCCACTGAGCCATCCATGCTGCCCCACAATCTAAGAAAGGTTAGGACATGGACTGCTGGGTTTGTCCTACACATGTGCAGTTGCTTCCTAACTCCTAGGCCCCTTTTAGCTAACCATGTAGGGTAAAAACACCAATATTTCTAAGTCTTTGGGTCCACGCACAACTACTTATTATTGGCCCTGCAAATGCTTCTAGTTTAGGTGAAATAAATCCAAGCTTTGAATCCACTTTGTCTAACATGGCAGATTTTGTGCCAGTTTATGAATTAGCAGCACACAGAAGCTACATAAATATCCAAACATCCTAATATTCATAGCAGTGAATAAACATGCATAGTTAGCTGTAGATGCTATAAATAAATATTTTCCATAAAGTAATTTTTTTCAGACAATGCATACAGGCCAAGTACATCTCTATAATAACAGTTTTATAGACAATTACTAAATATCGTCCTCATCAGCACTGCTTTAACCAGGGCGGCAGATAAAGAAGGGATGGAGCTGTCCACTTATACTCGAGCACATGTATTGGTGATGGTGCTGTTCCCTGCGATTGACAGACGAACACCGGTGAGGTTAAAATGGGGGCTTAACAAGGTGCATACCTGTGCAAAAAATAAAAAGATCTGACTAATGCTCATGGATCCCTACTACTTTATTAATATTATTATTAAATAGTAATATATATATATATATATATATTTATACTTTATGTACATGTCACACATTACCTTCTCTAAAAGGGGTTTCATTGTAGACTCCACAGAAGAAGAGCTCCTTAAAGTTACTTTAAAGACATACATATCTGAAAAGAAAAAAAAGATAAAATGTTCAGGGATGAACCAATGAGAAACCCATTCCACCAATCATAAAATCAGGACATGATCTGCTCACAATATTCTCTATTTAATTGTCCTTCTGCATTTCCAATCACTGAACGTATTTAATAAAAACCTTTTTTCATCAATACCTGCATTGGTAACACTATAATATTTTGTGCAAGTTCACCTGTACTACAATTATTTGTAGGAAAATGCTGTTTTTTAAATTCTTTAACTAAATTCCTACATTTAATAAAAATCTACAATATATTTATAGGTCATAAACATTTGGTAATGGGTCAAACTATTACAGTACCACATCCCTAATAATATACATATTCACTAAAAACAATTGTGGGACTTTATTGGTACTGATTAAAAATTGTTTTGTATTACACACTTTATTTAAAAATTAAAAACAATATCATGTACATGCGACCACATTATAAATACATCATGCTTTGTAATGACCCTTCTTTTATTGCTGATGCCAAGTCCAATTCCAATGCATACACTGCTTGAGCTTGATAAAATTCTCCAAGGCTGGAGAAGATAGATTATCATGGATGAACCTGGGTGATCCAGCCAAACCTGGAATGGATCTGGTGAAGAATTGAAAATATTTGCCAAATGATAGCAAAGTAGAATTCTATTTCAGGTTGGCTGGATCACCTAGGTTGCCCCATGTGGTTATTGTGCCAGGATCAGCATCTAAACTAAAGCTCAGGCTTTAGTAATGCTTCACAATTTCTCCAGTGAAAGTCTTGGAAGTGATGATATGGTTAACACAAAGCAAAACTGACTGCTCATTAATATCAGTAAAACATTTGTAATGGTAATAGTTCAGTTGTTAAAATTGGAAAGTACAAAAATTCTTCCTCTTTTGCTAATCTTACTTTTTGGATGATTCACATCCAGTATGTTGCTGTTTTTTGATTTATAACTATAGTAGGCTCCTTATTCAAATACATGATTAATATTATTCATCCTACATGTCAGCTTCCAGGTCTTTTTTCCAAGGTCCAGGAAAAGCTGAGGAGCATTGGGCACCATTCAAACTTGCAGGAAACCTCTGCATTGTACTGCATGCTCAACTGCACCCCCAGCTGTACCTGTATGGGTGTTATCAGGAACTACTTTGTGCAAGCGTTTGAATGAGATTGTAATAGTGTTTCACCAGTTTGTGGCAAGCACCTGGCCACCCTGAGCTGCCATTTGCGTGACTTGAATCGGAGCACATTCTAAAAGCAATGATCTGTGGATGAGCCTAATTGCACTTGTTGCTAGAAGACTGGAGATAATTCTGGTCCATAATCCCTTGCGGTTCAGTGAACTGAACTCAACTGCTCAACATAGCATTTGTCAAACTGGAAAGCCTGAGAGTGCGTAACCAAGTGGTTTTTGACCACAAGTCTGGAAGAATCCTAAATCTTGGGAAATCACACCCACACTATCTAAGATTTCTGATCTTTAGCTTTTCTTGGGCTCCAGGAGAAGACCCAGTGACCAGTGACGGGAAGGGGGAGCCTACAAGAGGAGCAGAACTTGGGTTTTGGTGCTAGGTCTGCTTTAAATCCCAAGTCATTGCACTTTGCACTTTTGTTTTTAGTTTAAAGTAGGGGTTAGAAATTCGTTGTTGTTACTGTTTGCTTCTGATCACCAGGGTTCCAACAATTTACAAAGGTTCTATGTTTTATTTGGTCTTCTACAAAAGTCTGTCTGATGATACTTATGCCCATTAGGTCAGGGGTGTCAAACTAAAATACACAGTGGGCAAAAATTAAGTCACGGGCCAACCTTGAAATTTATTGAAAAAATTGAAGATATTTATAAAATTTGCTTGCTCTAAACTTGAAGCCCCTGTAACTCCAAAAGCCTCCTGGCACCTCCCACGTGTAGCTGAGGGGGAGCGCTGGAAATGCCAGATGCGGTCAATGCGGGGCTAAATCCTATGAGTGGCCCGCTGCTGGAACTCCCTCTTCATTAAAATAGCACCGCTTCTACAATTCCCGGCATTACCTGCGTCTATAAAACAGTCCAATGTGGGGCCACGCATAGGCAGAGAGCCCACTGGTCTAAAGACGCAAGTGATGCCCCTCCTTCAATGCCCGCCATTACCTGCGTCTATAAAACAGTCCAATGTGGGGCCACGCATAGGGAGAGAGCACGCTGGTCTATAGACGCGAATGATGCCGATAATTGTAGTAGCGGCGCTAGTTTAATGCTGTGGCTGGACAGCTGCAATTCATTTTAGGATTCCTTTGGGGGCCAAGAAACGGGACATTGCCGGCCAGAGTTTGACTCCCCTGCATTAGGGGATTTCCTTTCTACTATCAGTTGGCTGCTGAATTATTAGGGATTCACACTGAAATCTATATTTTTATTAGACTGACAGTAAAAATTGATGACTATGTGCTAAACCTAAATAGTTGACCCACCTCCTATAGGTTTACCAGTTGTAGCCACTGACTTCGTACTGGATTCAGTGATTTTAGGAGTTGTGGCTGAAGAGTTTGTTACATGGCTTTGTGTTGTAGTAGTGTAGTTTGTGTGAACGGTAGCCATGTTTGTGGGAGTATTTGTTGTCATATCAGGGTCCCATTTTTCAGCTGTAAAGGAGGATATGGATCCAGTTGTAAAATTTGTTGGGAATTCAGTTGTATCCGTTACATCTGTAGCAATATCAGGAGCTTCAGTTCCAAAAACAGAAGTTGAATTAGTCAGAAAAGTGCTATGTTCTGGAGAAAAACTCATCAACGGTTCAGTTGTAAAGGTTATGGGTTCATCTGTGGATACAAAAGGGGTGGAAGTATCATGTTCTGTTGACGTTTCCCATTCTAACATGGTTGAAGACTCGGAATATGTTCTCTGGTCTGATGTTGTAAGGAATTCTGTATGTTCAGAAGTTGCTTCAGTAGGGAATTCAGTAGGAACCCCGGAAGTCATTTCACTTATGTATGTAAGGGGTTCACTTGTGTAAGAAATTGTTAAGGGGGTTTCTGTATCAGAAATAGGCGGGTATTCAGTCTCAGTTGTGATGGTGGAAATCCAGGCATCAGATGAAGTCCATGGACCATCACTAACTGTTTCAGCTGTTGGCATCTCCGATTTTTCTGTCCATAAATCAGTTGTGCCACTAAGAGATGATGGAATTATAGCAATTGTAGGGATGGAATCAGTAGTGGAGTCAGTCACATTGTGACCTCTGTCCATTGTAGATGCAGTCAACCTGGTGATGTCTGATTGTGATTCTGACATACTGTAGCTGGCTGTAAACTGGGCCATAATGGTAGTATTGGTGTCTGTTGTAGGGCCAGTTACACTGATGGTACTGGTGTCATCTGTAGAGTCTGGAATGCTGGTGGTACTGGTGTCATCTGTAGAGTCAGGAATACTGGTGGTACTGGTGTCATCTGTAGAGTCAGGAATACTGGTGGTAATGGTGCCATTTGTAGAGTCAGGAATGCTGGTGGTAATAGTGCCATTTGTAGAGTCAGTTATACTATTGGTACCGGTATCATCTGTAGAGTCAGTTATACTGGTGTTATTTGTAGACTCAGGTATACTAGTGGTACTGGTGTCATCTGTAAAGTCAGTTATACTGGTGGTAATTGTGTCATCTGTAGAGTCAGGAATGCTGGTGGTAATGATGTCCTTTGTAAAGTCAATTATATTGGTGGTAATGGTGTCATCTGTATAGTCAGTTATACTGGTAGTGCTGGTGTCATCTGTAAAGTCAGTTATACTAGTGGTGCTGGTGTAATGCGTAGAGCCAGTTATACTGGTAATACTGGTGTCATTTTTAGAGTGGGTTATGCTAGTGGTACTGGTGTCATCGGTAGAGTCAGATATACTTGTGGTAATGGTATCATCTGTACGGTCAGGAATGCTGGTGGTAGTGGTGTCCTTTGTAAAATCAATTATATTGGTGGTAATGGTGTCATCTGTAGAGTCAGGTATGCTGGTGGTAATGGTGTCCTTTGTAAAATCAATTATATTGGTGGTAATGGTGTCATCTGTAGAGTCAGGTATACTAGTGGTACTGGTATCATCTGTAGAGTCAGGTGTACTGGTACCAGTTATTTGGGATGATGTTCCATCAGGATTTGGATTGGTTGCTGTGAAGTCTAATGGTGCTTCCATAAAATGCTTCATATCATCAGGTCCTTGTCCAAATGCTGGCTTAACACCTGTAACAGATGTACCAAGAAATTTTTTAAAGTAGAAATATGGCTTCCAATAAATAAATATTTGCTGGATTTTCATCTAAATGTATTTATCATTGGCGTGGCAATGGGTTTGCTCTGCTCCTTAATTCAATATGGAGTTTCCATTCTCACCCCATCCAGTATATAGAAACATATGACAAGGTAGATTACATGAGTTGGTGAAATGTGGTGACAATCAATCTGAATGGCACTCAATCCACCATCCCAGTGACCTGTGTTGCCGTATCCTCCCCGGATACGTGACGTATGTATTCCAAGACCCAGCAGGTTTCCACTTTAATATTATAATTATTTTTAATAAACAGGATTTATTTAGCGCCAAAATATTACGCAGCGCTGTACATTAAATAGGGGTTGCAAATGACAAACATATACAGACAGTGACACAGGAGGAGGTGAGGACTCTGCCCTGAAAGCTTACAATCTAGTAGGTGGGGGAATTTCACACAGAATACGAGGGCGATATGTAGTGGTGGGAAGTAGTGATGGTTTCAAAAGACAGAAGAAGACGGGGTAGGCAAGTTTCAAAAAATTAGTTTTGAGGGCTCTTTTAAATGAGCAGAAAGTAGGAGCAAGCCGAATAGTACGAGGAAGACCATTCCAGAGAGTCAGGGCAGCTCTAGAAGTCTTTTATCCGTGCGTGTGATGAGGTTATGAGTGAGGAAGACATTAGGAGGTCACTGGAGGAGCGAAGAGAGTGGTTAGAGGGGGATTTTTCTATCAGGTCAGAAAAGTAAGTGGGACAAAAACATTGGAAGGATTTGAAGGCAAAGCACAGAAGCTTGATGTTTATTCTAAGGTTGAAATGGAAGCCAATGGAGAGAACTACAAAGAGAGGCAGCAGAAGAGGAGTGGTGGAAAGGCTGTGTATGGGGTAGGTAGGTGGGAAGGCTGTGTATGGGGTAGGTAGGTAGGAAGGCTGTGTATGGGGTAGGTAGGTGGGTAGGCTGTGTATGGGGTAGGTAAATGGGAAGGCTGTGTATGGGGTAGGTAGGTGGGAAGGCTGTGTATGGGGTAGGTAGGTGGGAAGGATGGATGAATCCGGCTGCAGCATTCATGATAGATTGTAGAGGAGAGAGTCGGGTTAGTGGAATACCAGAGAGGAGGAGGTTACAGTAGTCCAGACGGGAGATGATAAGAGCGTGTACAAGGAGTTTGGTGGTCTCAGGGGACAGGTAGGGGTGGATTTTGGAGATGTTGCGCAGGTGAAAGTGACCGGACCTGGAAATGTTCTGAATATGGGGGGTAAATGAGAGGGCAGAATCAAGATGACACCAAGACAACGTGCCTGAGGGGAGGGGGGAATAACAGTGTTATAACAGTTAGATAAATGTCAGGGAGAGATTTGGAATGTGAGGGGGGTTGATGATGAGTTCCCCTTTATCCAGGTTGAGTTTCAGGAATCGGTCAGACATCCATGATGAGATGGCTGACAGGCAGCATGAGACCTTTTCCAGGACTGAGGGAGACAGGTCAGGGGTGGACAGATAGATTTGAGTGTCATCAGCATACAGATGTAAGCCAAAGGAGGATATGAGACTACCCAGAGAGGAGGTGTACAGAGAAAATCAGTATTTACCAACGTAGCGGTAAAGACAAATTGAAAGGGCCCTCCCCCACAGTTTTTAATTATATAAAAAAAGTCACCTGGAGCTTGGCCTTACTTTTTTTTTTTGTAAATTTGTACTATAATTAGTACTATGTCTTGGTGACTTTTTTTTCTGAGTTTAGATATATTCTTGTTCTCAAGACAAATGTCCAAGAGGGGAATTTCTTCATATTGGGAGAATCAATCCTTCTTTTTGTTTTCTGAAGAACAAGTGAAGAAAAATTTTGTGTTGCCTGAGAAGTGCACAGGCAACACAAAATGAAATGTAACTCTTGCCTACACTATAGGAAATGAAAAATATAACAAATCTTCTTAAAATATAACAAATCTCATCATCAGCACCTTTCTCTTCCCTCCAATAGTATTTATTCAGCTTACCATAGGTGGTCAGGAGTAGGAAGGTCATCCAATGGAGGATGCAACCCATATGGCTGCCCATATTTTCGAAGTCTTTAAACAACAAGTCCTCACCCCGTTCCTCTATTCCCGGTCCTCCATCCAGCCTTCTCACCTGATACCTTGGTATTAGTACATCTAGAGGCTGTCTCTGGAAATGTATTGCATTGCCAGGTCTACTTATACCACAGGAGTAAACATTAACTTGCAGCTGGAGTCCGCTCGGCCCACACCAACATCTCCTGCAGCTCTGCTGAGAATTGTGTGAGCTTTTCCTGGTCGATGGCGTTGTCCAGCAGGGGGCTATAAGGAGTCCCTCGGTCAGGGTCATCGCCGTAACAGTCCGTAGGGTACGGATAGACCACCAGCTGGAGCTCCCGGAGCCGCACGCAGTTCTGGACAAGAGTCCGTAGTCCCTGGGAGGATAAAGGGTTCCAGAAGAGTCCCAGATACCGCAGGCGGGTACAGCAGCAGAGGGTGGGCAGAACTGACGACAGGGCGGAGTCACTCAGTTTGCACTCCATGATGTCCAGATAAAGGAGGGAAGAGGAGACGGTGGACAGAAGCTGCTGGAAGGGAGGGAGGAGGAGCTCCGATAGGTTGTTCCCGCTCAGGTCCAGCTTTTTCAGGTTGGAGATGTGGGGGCTCCGAGACAAATAATACAAATCTGCCGGGAGGAGGAAACAGAACGCCAATTCTAAACATTCCAATGGCTCTTCTATGCTCCTGAAAAGAAAAAGGTGCACACATAATTCAGGAAAGGTTAAGTCAGGGGGAGGAGTCTGATACCCCATCCTTATCAATACTGAGATCTCCCTGACATAATCACCCCCCCCACACACACATCTACCTCACCCATCCAATCACATCTAATCCCTCTACTTCATTAGCCAATCACAACCCTCACCCCTCTAATGCCACCTGACCCCAAATCACAGCACATCCCTCCATCCCTACCTTGGCCTTAACTGCACCTGCCCCCTCCACACCTAATCACAATAAACTGCTAAGTTACCCCAGCCCCCCCAAAATTGTAGCAAAACCCTCCACTACAAAGGCTCAGTAAATTATTCCACCATCGCCTCATACCCCATTGCAAATTCCACCACCTTCGTCTCACACCTCACTGCTCATCCCTCCACTGCCACCTGACTCTCCCTCCCAATCACAATGCATCCCCTTACCTAACCACCTCCCCTTCCACCAATCACATTGCATTCCTCCACCCAACTACCCAATCCCAGCACATCCCTCCACTGCCATTTTACTTTCGCTCCCAATCACAAGGCATCCCAGCACCTAACCCCCCCCCCACTTCCTCCAATCACATTGCATCCCTCCACCCAACCATCCAATCCCTGCGCATTCCACCATCATCTCAGATCACCAGTCAGTGCACATTTCTCTACCATTACCCCCCAACACAGCACACCCCTCACTATCACCCCAAACACCCCCCACCTTGCCCCTCTCACTTACCCCCTTTTCAAACCACACCATCGCCTTTTGTCACATCTCCCTCCTACTTATCTTGCCCCTTTGGTCACTGCACCCCCTGCTGACCTATGTTGCATTCTGTTTAAAATTCTTTTATCTATACCACCTTACGGATTCCTCATCCTGCCCCCCACTGACTTACACCCCTTCACTCCAACCCCCCCCCCCCGAAACCCACTAAATGCCCCTCTTACCCCAGTAGCTGCCTCAGACGCCCGGACAGGCGGGAGGATCCAAGGTTCAGCTCCTTCAGGGATCTCAGCCTCCCGATGAGGGCAGCAAATTTCCCCATGGCGTCCTCCATGTCGGGCGTGAGGCGTCGGACGTCGATGTTGCTGTAGGGTAATTTGAGGCTGCGCAGGGTGCCGAACTTCACCATGGCGGGCAAGATGGCGTTGAGGCCGTCCAGGCCGAGGTTATTAAAGCGCAGGTCGATCTGACGCACCCCTGCCGGGTTCAGGAGCTCCAGCAGCCCCACTGTGCTCCGCAAGGACAGCTCCTCGGCCCTAAGATCACGGCACCGCAGACGCAGGGGTCCATGTGTGCTCGCCTGGAGCGCCTCCCGCAGGACAGAGTAGGATGTGCTGTTTACAAACAGGTCCGTCTTTACTTCTACAAAGTCAATAGGAGTGGACGGGGCCAATGGAGAGTCGCCGTGTCCCCGCCTCCTCTTCGCCGCCTGTGTAGCTTCATCGCGGCATCTTTTGGAAAGGTCGATGCAGGCCTTGGCCAAGGTCACCGTGCGCGACCACAGACTCATCGCATCTGGGCCCTGTTCCAGGACCGTGTCCTGGGCACCCGTCATATCCAGGAGACGTAACCGGCACCCCCTGCACAAAGAGAAAGAGTATTAACCTGAGCAGTCAATACACAGCCGAGGAGTCCCGCTCCCCTTGCTGCAGCACCACTTACCTCTCCCGACTCTTAGCATCGCCCAGGTAATCCATGACTCCAAGTATAACCGATTGCGTGGACACCCGGCTGGGATTGGGGTGGAGCTGCCCGGGGTCACCCTGTAGCAGCTCCTGGAAGCTGAGGACGGAGAAGGGCCATCGCTGCACCAGGTCCTGCAGTACCAGAGTCTTCCTGTCCCGAAAGGCGGCAGTAAAGAGCTGAGGGTAGAGCTCACGGGGGATGGAGTCCAGGGCCCGGCGGAGGGAGGCGTGGTCACTTACCACCTTCTGTGCACACAGGCAAACCAGAGACAGCATGGCCGCACCCCTGGGAAGACACAAACGGATCAAAGGAACCATGGCGGGGCCACCGACCAGCTGAAACTACCTACCTGCTTCTCATATCCGTCCTCTACTCTGTAAGTCACTCACCTGAAACAAGCAGGCAGCCAGTGAGGTCTGGCTTGGGGACATATTACAACCATAACAAGTCCTATTCATCAAATGGGGGGTTCAGGGGCCACTAGCTTATCACATAGGGGCCACAGATGGGGTTAATTGGCCTCTAAAGGAATCACACACTGGGATTTATGCACCCTTATGTGAATTATTACACAAGGGTTCAGGGGCCCCAAAGTTGGATCACAAATAGGGGATTGAGGGCCCCTCTAAGAAGAATAACCCTTGGGGGGTTCAGGGGCCCCTAGGGATTCACAGATGGGAAAAACTGACCTCTAAAGGAATCACGCCTATGGAAATTATGTGCTCCTATGTGAATAACAGAAGTTTGGGGCCCTTACATGGGATCACATATGGGTGGTGGGGCCCGTACATGGGATCACATATGGGGTGGGTTTGGGGCCCTTACGTGGGGTCACACATGGGGCCCTTAAGTGGGGTCACACATGGGGCCCTTACGTGGGGTCACACATGGGGAGGGGGTTTGGGGCCCTTAAGTGGGGTCACACATGGGGAGGGGGTTTGGGGCCCTTTGGGGTCACACATTGAGGTGTTAAGGGGCCCCAATTGAAATAACACATGGACCCCCCTAAGGGGATTACACATTAGAGTTCAAAGTACCCCTAAGTGGATGTTTTGCGGTCTTAGGGGCCCATATGGGGGTTCGGGGAACCAGAAGTAACCCTAATAGGATCACATGGGGCTTTATGGGCTCCTAAGGAGATACCATGCAGGAGGGGTTCTGGGGATCACAAATAGGGGTTAATGGCTCTAATGGTCTCACATTTTTATTTAGGGGCTCCTATTTGGGTTCAGAGGCCCCTCGGGGGGTCAATCGGGGTTCAGGGTGTCCCCAGCCCCCTCACTTACCCGCAGCCAGTCACATGACCTCGAGGACCCGCCCACTGATGACGTCTTCCGGAATACTCCTCCTGGTTGGTGAAAGGAAATGAAAGCGAAAGAAACCTGTCAGCGGTGGGGGGGAGGACCGAGGGGGGAGTTCTGGGAGTTGTAGTGCTTTGGATACAAAGCCGCTCCCCTCCCCCCTATATTGCATCAAGGCTGCGGTGCCGAGTGGCAGCGCTGCCTTGTCACACTGTATAAAGGCGCAGTACCCCAGAATGACCGGCAGGTGGCGCTCCGTCTTCACAGACGATCATAATAAACATCCGTGTTATCATATTGGAGAGTGCAGTACTGAATGTGGCCGGAAGGTGGCGCTCTTGCACTTAGGCAGTGTTATACACATAAGACTACTACGGTATACACAGAGCCTATCTTTTCTGCTACGCATCACTAAGAGAGCGCCTTCTGCCGGCCACACTCGCTACTGCACCTCTGGTACTAATTAATGGCTGATTTTGTAAAATTCTATTACTGTAATTTTTTCTTCCTGGTAGTCTTCATGTCAGCCTACAGCAGGGGTGTCAAACTCTTTTTGCACAGGCTAACAATAATAAAAAAAAACAATTTTCTTCTATGAAAATCCAACCATTCAAGTCCATGCCTTGGAGTAACAAGGAAAAGCTGAAGGTGAGTGCTGGAAATGCCAGACACGGCCAATGAGGAGCTAAATCTTATGAGTGGCCCGCCGCTGAAATTCCCTCTTCATTGAAGTAGCTCCGCTACTAAAATTCCCGGCATTATTTGCATCAGTATATGTTTAAGGTATAGGAATAGTCCTTGTATCTGAATTCGGAATAGGTGCCCTTTGTGTTTCATCTTTGGAAAATCATTCAGGATGGAGGAATTATTAAAAAGTGTACCCTCTGTTCACCTATTGTTGGGGTTCTGAAAAGGGTGTGGCCACCCCTACATCATGGGGTGTTGGGACCCTGTAGCCGGCCTATCAGCTGTCAGGAGATCAGGGCTCATGTCTCTCAGAGCATGGCAGCATCGTGGGCCTTTTGGGTTAGCATGGTCTGCCACCCAATGGGCGACTCCCAACACTGTCATTGGCTATTATAAAACGGGGCTCTGCAAGATGAGACGTCTTCTGCTCCCCTTGCTTTGTCCAAAGAAATTTTCTATTTTCATCAGTTTGTATGAAAAAAATATAAAATTATATTATAAAAAAGGAACAGCCACCCCAATCAATTTCTGATAGGTCAGCTTTGGGTGATGCAGTTTTTGTCTATGTACTGTGCAATGGCTGCAGTGCCTAGTTGTGGCCGGCAGGTGACGCGCTAGTTAACGTTATCTCAGGCAATGATACATTGTATCAATATAATACAATACATGAAGTGCAGTACTAAGCTGTGACCAGCAGATGGCGATTGTATTATACTTTTTTCATTACTGTGTTTTAGAAGTATGCAGTACTGCGATCTTCTGATAGGTGGCGCTGCCTCTCTGAAGGTAGTGCAGTACACAGCTGTAGCCGGCAGGTGGAGCGCGCGTTCTCCCGGGATCCGGAAGTGTCCGGTTCGGCCCCGGGTAGTGTCGGAGCTGTCAGAGTGACTTTGGGGGCCCCGGAGAGAGATGGCGTGTGGGGGCCACTCTCATCCTCTGCCCACGGTACTGATGTCAGTCTGGTCCTGGCGGGAGGGGGCTGGCGGGGTTCGGGAGGATTTACAGCTGCAGCTGAGTGTGGAGCCCGAAAACCCCGGAGACTTCCGGCTGGCTGTCCGCTCCCCGGCCCGCGGGCCGAGCAGTATGGTGAGTGGAGGGGGTATGGCGGGAACCATGACATTTATGATAACCATGATATTTACCTGGGGGAGGGGTGCTCTGTTTCCTTATTGGGGGGCTGTATACTCAGGAGGGGCCATTGGTATCCATATGGTGGGGGCTCTGTGTATCTGTAAAAGATTTATTTATTTTTTGGGAGGGGGCCTGTTGGGGAATATAGTTTGAGGGCCCCTAGGTGTTGTGTTGGAGGGGGGAGGGGGGGTTTCTCAATAAGATGGTCTCGTTTGAGGGTGTTGGGGAGGGGCTCGGTGTCCCCATAGGTGAGTTGTGTTGGGGGGGCTCGGTGTCCCTGTAGGAGGGTTGTGTTGGGGGGGTACTTGGTGTAACTGTAGGTGGGATCTGTTAAAGAGGGAGCTCAGTGTCCCCATGGGTGGCTTGTGTTGGGGAAGGGGGCTCGGTGTCCCCATAGATGGGTTGGGTGGGGGGCTCATTGTCCCCGTAGGAGGGTTGTGTTGAGGGGTACTTGGTGTCCCTGTAGGTGGGATCTGTTGGAGGGGGAGCTCAGTGTCCCCTTGGGGGGGTTGTTGTGTTGCGGAGGGGGGGTTGGTTGGTTCCCCCTTGGGTGGTTGTGTTGCTGAGGGCAATATAATAGGTGGGTTGTGTTAAGGGGGCTCGGTGTCCCTGTGGGTGGGATCTATTGGGGGGGTACT
>NC_092862.1:1875115-1903653 GCF_032062135.1 Pyxicephalus adspersus | reverse complement strand
TAGGTGGGATGTTGGGAGGGTTTTGTGTCTCCATAGGTAGCAATACAAACCCAACACGCAGTCTTATATGCCCTCCCCTCTTCATCCAAAACAACTTCCACCGAGCGTTCTTCTGCTTCCTCCTCCAACTTCCTGCTTTCTCTTCCTCTCCCATGTCAGGCCCGGGCGTGATGTCACTCTCGTGTTTTTCTGTCCACGGATTTATGTTTCCGTTACAGGTGGCGATACTCCGGCAGCGAGATCTGTCCTAATACCTGACCCCACCTCCTAATCCTATATCATGGGTGCCCAAGGCAGCTCGTCCCATCAAAAGCCCAGCATGCACTTTGTGTTGGGGTGACATTAAGAATGACTGGCAGGCCACCCATCACCTACATGTGTTCTGCATGATGGGGCCCTAAATGATTCGTTGTTGGTACTCATCAGGGGCCACCTGTGCTCTCCACAAATTCTCCTTCCCAGGGCTGTACCAGCCTGGCCCCTCTCCCTCGCCTGGAGCAACATCTAGCCGCTGTTGTGCAGGGGCTGTAGAGGTCTTCAGTGTTCAACCCAGAAATTTTTTTTATGCTGGGTTGGAAGAAATTGTAGGCGGGTGGCAGCCCCAGTTTAGTGACCCAACTATTCAGTAATCACTCAAAAACAGGCGGGTGGTTACTGAAAAATGCCAGGTGGTGCGCCCAGCTTAAAGGGTCTGTGGAGAATACTGGTCTTTATTAGGCCATGGCCCGATACTCCTGTAGGGGTCCTTCTCATGACCACATTCTGACCAATCACAGCTATGTACAGAGCTGAAGATCTTCCACCATTGGCTTCTTCATCCTGGCTCTGTATTAGCTGCGTCACCTCCTGACAATAGAAGATCTCTGCCAGCTCTATAGTAGGGACTCACCAGGTGAGTTACCCCTGCAGGTGAGCTGCTGAGGTCTGGGCAGCCCCTCGTGTGAATGTAGGATTCTGAGATGATTATTACTACTACTACACAGTATTTATATAGGGCAGACATATTACACAGCGCTGTACAAAGTCCATTGTTAAGGCGATTTCCTATTGATCCCAGACCAATATTTCCCTCTCTATCATGACCTCTGTTTTCAACGCGTTGGGAGCAGTGAATAACACAACACGCAGCCTAAGCATATAGTTATATTCTGTCTCAAAACTTTATTATCACATCGCAGTTTATATACTCGGACAACAAGGTGGAAGACACTTAGTAGTTAGTCAGTAACAAGAAACTTTATTAACAACTTCGCTGAGCAAGATGTTTCAAGGTAAGGATGGAGCAAATGTTGACCTACTGATAAGGAGGATATAACTAGTTTCGACACAACTCAATTATCTGCAAAAAACAACTTAAGTTCAAAACTCAGCAAATGACATTCCTTACATCCATAGACCATACAAAGTTCATAGTCATGTGACTAACTGTCCCTCATAGGTGCTCAAAATCTAATGTCCCTACCATAGTCATATTTTAATGTCTTTATGTATTTTAATGTTTACTCTACAATATACTTTATCCTTCAATCTGTCCTTCATTCCTTACATTCCCTTCCTTTTATCCTTGAACAAAGGATAACTACCTGACTTCATACCTTTGTTCCTTTACATGCAAATAAACAGCCTCAGGGTCTTCAGCTTACATAACTCGAGGAAGCTGAATGATTCTAGATTTGCATATTGACAATAACACTTTCAGGGAGTCATAGGTTTGACAGTTACTACAAAAGGTATACAGGTTATAAGATAAATGTTATCACTTTCGATAACCTCAGTGTCATTGTAGATATTGCTAAAGACTCTAAGCAGCATGCTGATTGGAGTAGAGACAGCAATCAAACAAGAAGTTAACATATCTTGAGTACTATGCATATCAGATAGACAAAAACTAGAACCATTAAATATTTCTTTGGCAAGACGTTCCCATATGTTGCCCTGGAAATCAGTCCAATCACTATACTTAAGTAATCGCCGGTGCATAGACAGGGTAGAGTAATTCTTTAGGTTATGGCTTGTTTGGGGACAAACAAAGGGCAAGTCTTGAGGGTGATAGTGGCAAGTTGTTGTGACCCATACAAGACAGAATATGATAATCAGGGTTCAAAACTGCAGACAAGCATCCAGGCTGGTACTCGTGGATCAAGAAGCATCATCCTGGCGCTGGATCGGTGGCGTGTATCCAGGTCGGTCCTCCACTGGTCAGCACGGCTGTTCTAGTGATGGCTTGCAGGGTGACCGGAGGTCCAAAGGTTGGATCCAAGGATTGGTGCTTGTGCAGAGCTTTAACCAACACTAGGTCTCCAGGCTTGAATGGGTGCGTCTGTTGATCTGTAGGGAAAGGAAAAGAAAGATAAATATCTCCGTAGTTGCTGTTCAATTTTCAATAGGTTTAGCTACATATCGGTCTTGGATTTGTTTGAGATCCCCGGGTATTAAAATAAAGGGTCTTTAGCCCAGGGGGTGGGAAAAGGTCTTCCCATTAAAATTTCAAAAGGTGACAGCTTATTAACCGGGTTGGGTGTCATTCTTATTTAGCTAGTATGGCTGGTAGGTATTGGTCCCACTCATGTAATGTCCCTCCAGGTAATTTCCTAAGTTTGTCTTTCAGTGTCCTATTCATCCTTTCTACTACTCCAGCACTCTGGGGGTGATATGGGATGTGGAACTTCCATTCTATGTTCATCATTTTTTAAATCTCCTGCGTGACTTTAGAAGTGGAGGGCCATTGTCTGAGCTTATTCTCACCGGGCATCCAAATCTGCCGATGATCTCCTTGCATAGTATTATAGCTACTGTCCTTGCATTTTCTTTCCTGACTACAAAAGCTTCTACCTATCTGCTCAATCTATCTGTTCACTAACATTATCTGACATCCATTGGAAGCCTTCAGCATTTGTGAAATCAATTTCTAACTCTTGTAATGGACCCTGTGGAGGTACCAAATGTTCATGTTGTCCTGTGTCTTCCCTTGCACATTATTTCTGGCACATGTTAAACAGCGGGAAAGTATGACTTGCGTCTGTTCCTTTAAAATTTTGGCCACAAAATCGCCTGTGTATTTCTTGTGTTGTGGTCTTAATGTTTTTATGTCTCATACCATGGATTTGAAAACAAATGAGGGGTACTGCTATCTGGAGCAGCCCTACTATCCTTCCTTTTGACCAGATTCCAAAGGAATCTAAGGTCAATCCCTCCTTTTCCCAGAATTCAATGTCCTGTGGGGTGGCAAACGACTGTAATTGTGTTGGTTTCAGTGGAAGCTGGGATGGCGAGCAGAAGTGTATCGGGGGCTAGTGGTGGGTGTGGTAGACTGAGCAGCGACTTTGGCATGAAAATCTGCTAGTCTGTTGCCCCTGGCATGGAAGGAATTGGAAGAAGTGTGTGCTTGAAATTTAACAATGGCTATTTGAATGGGGAGGTGAATTTCAGTGATAGATGAGTATGACTCTGGCACTTCATCCTCCGGCCCTTTAGGACCTAAGAGGGCATTGAGCACAGTGACAGGACCGCTGGTAGCAGGAGCATATTTTACACCTAATCCTGCAATGGATGTTAGGATAACTTCATAACCAGACAACCTTTGTTCTGTTATGTGTTGAGTGGTTCAATTCTTAAGCAAGTGTAGTACAGCATGGGATGTGTAAAGTATCGTCTTGTGACCCAAAGTTAGAAGTGAGACACTTTGTACAGCCATTGCACACGCAGCCAGCACAAGCAGACAGGCTGGCATGCCTTGCACAGTAACAGGCAGTGTAATAGAGACATATGCCACAGGCCTCAATTTACCTCCATGCATCTGAGCAAGCACAGCAGCCATGGTTTTACAATTCTCTCTTGGATACAATACAAATGGTACATTGAAATTCATCATTCCCAATGCAGGGGCAGAGGTCAGTTATTCTTTTAACACCACATATGCTTTAGTCATTTCATCAGACCATTGAATGTTATTAGGGGCACTGGGGTGGTACTAGGACTGGGCTGTGAGTCCCAATACGAGCAGTCAAGAATCCAGTGTCTGCAGAAATTGATCATGCCAGGAAAGCTGAGCAGCTGTTTCTTTGTCTGTGGGCAAGGCAGACTGGTAATGCCATGTACATGGCTGGGGGCTAGCAGCCGGGATCCTAGGGTTAAAGGCATTCCCAGGAATGTGACCTGTTGCAGACAGAACTGAACCTTTTCTGTGACACCCTCTGTCTCCCTTTTCCAGAAAACACAACAAAGACACCGTGTCCCTCTGACATGCCTCCTGAGAAGGGCTGCAGTACATAACAATAAAGTGGAACCATGCTGCGGCTGCCAGTTGGCAAGAACCTGCAGGAGGGCAATTGAGAAAACTGCCGGGGAGTCAACAAAACCCTGGGGCAAGCGGCACCAAGTATATTGTTGTCCCTTGAAAATAAAAGCCATAAGGGGCTAAGTCTCAGGTGATAATGGTATGGAGAAAAATGCACTGACCAAATCAATAACATTGTAAAGTTGGGTCTCGGGTGGTACTGCTGTAAGGATGGTACTAAGATCTGACATGACCGGTGTTAGGGGTGTGATCAGCTCATTGATGGCTCTGAGATCCCGTGTAAAGCAGTATGAGCCATCTGGCTTTTTGACAGGATTTACTGGAGTTTTATAAGGAGAGCAGGTTCTCTTAAGTATGCCTGGCTGGCAGAAAGATTGAATCATGGGTGCTAAGGAATCTTCCTTGTCTTTAGTTAAAGGATACTGCTTTTGGTATATTGGTGTATGTGGTTTTGTAAGTGCTGTATATGTGGTGCAGTCCAGGAATCCCACGTCATATGGTCTGGTGGACCATGTGCTGTCAGGAACCGGAAAATCCAATTTGGGTCAACAACCAGTGA
Organism: Pyxicephalus adspersus; assembly: GCF_032062135.1. Lineage (NCBI taxonomy): Eukaryota > Metazoa > Chordata > Amphibia > Anura > Pyxicephalidae > Pyxicephalus > Pyxicephalus adspersus. The sequence goes on along the minus strand of NC_092862.1, from coordinate 1,898,797 downwards.
CATTCCCAGAGATCCCATCAGGTCTCTTTCTAACAGGTTAACTGGACAACTAAGTAATACCTTGAATGAGTGATGTGTAATGTATTCTCCATGTACTGTACATATGGGGATATGAGGTGTGCGTCCTGTAGGGGTGATGACGTTTATTCCCACAGAGGGCCCACTAGATGTAGTTGGACCTGATCAGGATCGGAGGACAGAACAAGTCGCTCCTGTGTCTACTAAGAAGTCTATCAAGAATTGTCCTACTTCCAATGTGATTATTGGGTTTTCATCAGCCTGGTCAGAGATCTGTAACATAGTGGTGGTGGAGTCCCTGTACATGGGGTTTGGACGACTTAGGCAGCTCAAAACATCCTGCAGCATCCTTTGTTAATAACTGGGCAAAAAGTGTTTGGGGCATCTAAAGTGCTCTAGTTGGCAATAATCATTTTGGCAGTGTACCCATGTTCAGGAATCATTCCATTATTCAGTGACTATACTCAGATCTCCTCCTAATCCTAAACCTGCTTCTTCCTTCCACACTTTCCTAAACCTTCTAGCTATTTAATGTACAGCGCTGCGTAATATGTTGGCGCTATATAAATCCTGTTTAATAATAACAATAATAATCACTTATAGTTTCCCCTGGCTTTTGCTTGCATGCAGTGGCCATGGATTTCCTATCTCGGTGTAATCTTACAAACTCAGTGTGTAACTCTTCCCATAACGTTTTATAGTGTGCTTCAGTTATAAAGGGATAATCATTTACATTTGTGCAGAAGTTGGAATGGATCGGGACATTTTATGTTCTCCGTTCCATTTTTCAGGTGTCATGTAAAGGGGTCAGTGTAATAATCTCCTGCTCTACAGTTAACATTATAGGGGGCCATCCTTGTTTGTCAGGTTTCTAGCACACTTTTATATGTTTTTTTTTTTTTTTTTTTTACATGTTTCTTATAGGGATATTTAGGTTCCTCTGGGTTATTCCCCTTACCTTGGGAATTTCCCATAGTTGCAGTATAAAGTACAGTATAAATATCAGACTGCCAGTGAGGACTGACCCAACCTCACCTTGGCAACCAGATTAGAACACAAACTTATCTTATATACAATATTTCTTATACTTCTATATCATGCAACAAAATTCTTATACTCTATACATTAAAACAGAGGCCATGAGTGTGCACAAATTCAATAAAAGATTTCCCAATCTTCCTAAGGACCCAGTCCTTCTATGAGGGAGTCTACACTGCCAGTGCTTAGGTTCATAAGATATCTACAGGGACCCAGGGAAGGGCAGAGGTAGAAAAGGAAATTTCTACTTACCCGATCCTGGTCTTTTAAAGGTAGATATCCCACTTCTGACACCAAACTGTTAAGGCGATTTCCTATTGATCCCAGACCAATATTTCCCTTTCTATCATGACCTCTGTTTTCAACGCGTTGGGAGCAGTGAATGACACACAAGCAGCGTAAGCATGTAGTTATATTCTGTCTCAAAACTTTATTATCACATCGCAGTTTATATAGTCAGACAACAAGGTGGAAGACACTTAGTAGTTAGTCAGTAACAAGAAACTTAATTAACAACTTCGCTGAGCAAGATGCTTCAAGGTAAGGATGGAGCAAATATTGACCTACTGATAAGGAGGATATAACTAGTTTCGACACAACTCAATTATCTGCAAAATAAAGCAAAAAACAACCTAAATTCAAAACTCAGCAAAATTATATTCCTTACATCCATAGTCCATACAAAGTCCATAGTCATGTGACTAACTGTCCCTCAAAGGTGCTCAAAATCTAATGTCCCTACCATAGTCATATTTTAATGTCTTTATGTATTTTAATGTTGACTCTACAATATACTTTAGTCCTTCAATCTGTCCTTCAATCTAAGGACAATTTTGGGGAGAAGCCAATTTAACTAACTGCATATTTTTGGAATGTGGGAGGAAACCGGAGTACCTGGAGAAAACACACAAAAACAGGGGGAACCTACAAACTCCATGCAGATAGTGTCCTGGCGAAGATTTGAACCTGGGACCCAGCGCCGCAAAGGCCAGAGTGCTAGCCACTGAGCCACTCCCCTGCCCAAAGTGTTATTTATAGGTATGTTAAAGAGGTGTGATGTGAAGAGGGGCCCCTGATGTGAAGTTACTGAACCTACATCTTGTCAAAAATTGGCACGGGGCCCATAAATCTGTAGCTTGGAGATCAACATTATTGGAGCAGCGGAAAAAGGAGCCCATAGGTCTGTACCACCCCACTGTATAGGGAGTAGAATTGGGACTGGTCGGCCCAGTGTCCGATAATAGAGGGTCTTGCTGATTGTCTCTGGCAAGCTGTTTAGGGGAGCACCGGGTAAAACCACAATGGAAATGTTTGGCCTGCAGGGAATTGCTGAACAGGACATTAAATCAGTTTCTTGTATGTTTTCTGTGTTTGATCATCATAGAAGGTATCGGCGTTGGAGAATTGAAGGTTTTATGTACAAATTCCCAGCCCTACCTGAGGGACAGAAGATGCTCTCAAGGGGTCTAACTTTCCCACCATCAGCTACCAAATGCTGAACCCTCCCAAGGCATTTTCTGACCTGGCTTTTCTCTTGCAGGTTATTGGAGATTTCAGGCTAATTGATATCGCGTATGATATAAAGACATCGCTGTGTCACCAGTTGACCGTGTTGGAGGATCCCTCTACCTGTATGTCCTTCCAATTCGAAGATGAGCGAGAGGCCCAAAAATGGTGGACGGTGGTCAGCAGCTCCCTTAGAGAGTCAAGAAAAGGTGAGTGATCGGGGGCGGCTGGAGATGATCATATGGGAGTGGAGGGTCATTGGGATATTAGTCTGCAAGAAGTAGGGATGAGTTTGAGAGGAACTAAATTAAAAAAAAAATGCAAAAAAACCCCGAAAAACCACCTTCAATCCTGCAGGGTATTCCGATCCATCTGGATATGTCTTCCATCTAGTACCCGGCTCTGCCATCTTCTCCACTTTTTCTTGTTTGTTCTTCCTACGTCACCCGATCTCGCGCACTGCGCATGCGTGAGATCTGCAATTTTTTTTCTCTTTAAGCTAAAAGGCTCCCAAGCATCTCAGGCATGCGCAGAAGGAACACCCAGGAGCCACGAGGGGGCAGTGCCCCCCCCCCAAAAAAAAACAAAACAGAAGTTTTACCTTACATAAAAGGGTTATCCTTTTATGTAAAGTAAAATTTCTGAGTTTATGTACGCTTTAAGAGATAATCATATGAGGGAGAAGGTTGCATTCTCCTGGGACGATGATGCAGGTAAGGAAAATGAATCCCTCGGAGTCCATAGGGGAGGAAATTTGGGGGTGGATCTTGTGGGGAAAAATGGTGAATTGATCTGGAAGATGGAATTGAAGGAGAACCGGGCATTTTCAGATATGATCAGAGGAATACCATCATAAAAGTGTTCAGTGAAACGTATGATAGAATAGGAAGAATTTTACCCCTGATCTTGTTTGCCAGTGCAATGTCCTAAAGGGATCTCTCTGATCCGAAAACATCATCTCTTGGTGATGTGACTCCAGTTCTTTGCACTCTCCCCTATTGCTGCTGAATAGGTTGAGAAGTGTCCATTATTGTCCGCAACTGATCGTTAGGTCGGTCTGTATTTATCTGAATGTTTTTCTCTTTACAGTGGCAAAAAATCAAGGGAACCTTCCAGGAATAAAGCCGCCAGTACCTACCATACCCAGGACCCCCTCAAATAGCGGAGAACCCCTCTCACCAGAGGCTGATCCCACCACACTGATGGGCAACCTATGCACTAAGGGTAAGAAACCGTCCAGGATCCAAAGTGTTACAGACTGATATAGGTAGAGAGTCCTTAGAGCAGGGGGGGGAACCCTTGAAATAACTTTCATGTCTTCAGGGATAATTATAATTACTTTATTCACAGCTCACAGTATATTCGTGTGCTGGTCAGTGGGAAGAATTCCTCTTACATTGCTGGCTAATGGGAAGAATGTCACCCTTACATCATTGGTGTCACTTAAACTTGCCTGAGAAGTACAAACTGCTCAAGGAACCCCTAGCAACTTCTGGAGGAGCTCTGGTTTAAACACTGCCTTAGGAGGGTTCATTATCTCCCCCAGGACAAGTAATGGCAGACATGGAGCCAGTGAATGCCCACTCAATAAAAGGTGTCATCTTGAGCAAATCCTAAAGACTAAAGGGGCGCTGTAGAATATCCCCAGTCAGCTGAGCCATAGCAGCCTCCCCCTCCACTGCTTGGGTGGAACCGTAAAAGCACGCTACAAGAAACACTGTGCAGCTCCCGGACTCCAGGATGGCAGCAAATGTTCCAGGTTCCTATATGTTGATTTACCAAAATAGGAAATATATAATAAATAATAACCGATCCTCTGATGTGATTACTTTCTAACAAATCAGCACGATGGCTAGGTGGTTAGCACCCTGACCTTTGCAGTGCTGGGTCCCGGGTTGGAATCTTTGTCAGGACACTACCTGCATGGAGTTTGCAGGTTCTCCTTGTGTGTTTCCTCTGGGTACTCCCATTTCATTCCACAACCCAAAAACATGCATTTAGGTTAATTGGCTACCCCCCAAAATTGACCTTAGTCTGTATTATTGACATATGACTGAGGTAGGGATATTAGATTGTGAGCTCCTCTGAGGGAGAGCTAGTCACATTACTATGGACTTGTACATCGCTGCGTAATATGATGGCGCTATATAAATACTGTGTAATAATAATAAAAACTGTCTATTAGCTCCTCAAATTTTTTATCCCCCAAGTGTTATCTATACGCCACGTTGGCATTGGGCACCATGGAAACTTCCTTGGGTGCACATGCCCTGTCCATCCATTGAACTTTCCTGCCGCCTTCCACTTGCTGGTAAAGAATAATAGGCGCTGTGCCAAAATCACTTACTATACACCCTGGTTATCAATCTGTAAGGAGACCCTGTATTGCCGTAGAGAGGGATGACCATTGTGATTATTGGACCCACAGGTGGCCCACACTTTAAAAACTTTTTGGAGTCTATTTAGAGGGAATAATTACTGCCGTTGAAACACATGGCTTTGCAAGATTCTCCACTGGGAAATGTTTAAAGGAATGTCTGATTCACCGCTTTATAAATAAGACTCCTTTACCCCCCCCCCCAGCGGAATTCCTGAGTGTGACTTGGGGTAGATTTTCCAGGAAAAAAATGGTATTCCCAAGTCACACTCTGGGTCAATTCTAACTAAAAAAAAAAATCCCACTTACCTTGTTCCGTGGGTGTCCCCCGGCGTTCTGCTGGTCCCCTCAGGTCCTGGGGAAACATCCTTCCTCCTTGATCTCCAGCTGGCGTATGCAGCGACGATCTACTGGGTTTCCCGGTGACGTCGGTGCGGGCGAGAGGATCTGCAGGAAATTCAAATCATTTTGTATTGGATTCAATACAAAATAGCTCTATTGAGTCAAATACAAAGAAATATTCATATAATATATATATATATATATTATATTATATATGCTACTGTACACTTATATTACATGTTTAAATATTTTTTTATTTATTTTTTTTTTTTTATAGATTTTTGTGTTATGGTATTTAAAGTTTATTATTAAATGTATTAAATATCGATGAGTTATGCCTAAGAATTATAGCCTACAATGAAAAATAACTTTCCATGCAAAAAATTTTACCACTTTTTGCATGGAACTTTGGATGGAATTATACCGCTAGGGGGCTTAAAGTGGATTTTTCAAAATTTTTACATTAAAGGGAAGACAACTCTTTTATTTAAAGTAAAAATTGTAACACCTCCCCTTCCTGTCTTGATCGCCGTGGCAAAGCCTCCCGGGATACCTATATCACACAACCTGGGAGGCACATGGCTGCCTCTGATCTCAGGCATGCATAGAAGGAGCCCTTTCTTTAATGGAAGAAAAAAATTGCCAATCTCCCACATGTGCAGTGAGATCAGCAATTTTTTCCATATCTACGTCACCTGATCTTTAGCCTGCGCAATGCGAGATCGGGTGACGTAGGAAGAAATACCCAGAGGAAGAAAGAAGAAGATGTCGGTGTCTGGCGCCTCCTCTGCACAGTGCAGGAGACCTGCGGGACGACGCAGGACCCAAACGAAGAAACCTCCCGATGGATAGACTGATCTGTAGGATTGAAGGTAAGAGTGTTTTTTTTTTTTTTGGGGGGGGGGGATAAGTTCTACTTTAAGTTTTAATTTGGGTAAATGGTGTGTCCCTGCATGATGTGGAGCATTGTGTCAGTTCTGGTGTGGCCCTGTATGGCGCAGTCGTTTCACTTCTTTATTCTTTCTTTTCAGAGGAGTTAGCGCTGCGGCTGAGCAGATGCATAGAAAGTGGAGACCAGAAGATGGCTGCCTACTATGCGGCTGAGTTGGCCAAATGTAAAGTTCCCACACAGGTTCAGCTAAAACCAACCTGCTACCCCAAACCCCAGATCTGGTAAGTGTGACAATGTGTCACCGGCAATTGGGGTTTACAGTCTGTGTTCACCCCTCACTCCCTTTATAGAGATTATAGAATTAGCACTAGGATGATTTTAGGAAAGGTGACCTGAGATCTTTATGGAGGTGTATTGAGGGCCTAGATCCGTTTTAATAGAAATAAGAAAAATTTCAAATAGAAATGGCATCAGACTTGTGTATGGCAGCCTGATATCAAAATACCACTTAGTGTGAATGGAAATGCTGGTTAAATCTTAAAATATAAAATGATACAAAGTTGCAGTGTGAGTCCAGTAAAGAGGTGAGAGATCTCTGGTGTCACTGACTCGTCATTGTGCTCCCAGGAGATAAAGCTGCTTCCTAACATCTGGGATTCTTCTCTCCCTTCAGCATGAAAGTCGCTGTGGAGGACGCCAAGGCCTCGGTGAATATCTCCACGTACGTGTACAGTCACACTACCATAGCCATGCTAAAGCAACAGGTTAGTAATATTATTCAACAGTATTTATATAGCGCCAACATAATATGCAGCGATGTACAATAAATAGGGGTTGCAAATGACAGACAGCTTCAGACAATGACACAGAAGGTGGAGAGGACCCTGCCCCGAAGAGCTTACAATCTAGGAGGTGGGGGAAGTACCACACAATAGGAGGGGGGTATGGAATGGTGGGTGAGTAGTGAGGGTTTCGGAGACCGAAAAAGACGGGTAGGTAAGGGTCAAGGGTTGGGTTTGAGATCTCTTTTAACCTCCTGGGCGGTTCATTTCTGTCCGGTTTTATGTCTTATGTCTAAAAACGGTACAAAGGGAGAAGAGCTGTGGAGGGATTTGTATATCAGGTAGGTAGGTGGGGGAAGAGCTGTGGAGGGATTTGAAGGTAAAGCTCAGGAGATGAATTTGATTCTCAGGTGAAATGGAAGCCAATGAAGAGAACTACAAAGAGAGGCAGCAGAAGAGGAGTGGTGGGAATGCTGTGTATAGGGTAGGTAGGTGGGAATGCTGTGTATGGGGGTAGGTAGAAAGGCTGTGTATGGGGTAGGTAGGTGGAAAGAATAGATAAGTTTGGCTGCAGCATTCATAATAGATTGCAGAGGTTAGTATGCATCCTCATGTTCCTTTTTGCAGATTTGCAGTTTTCACTTCATTCTGTTAGTTCTGTGTCATTGTGTCATAGTATTGAAACTAAAGACAGCCATGCAACAAGGATTTTCAAGGAGATATTGGTGATTTGAACCCACTGCATATTTCTGCATTCTCTCTTTAATGTGCGTCAGGCAGTGCAGTCAACATCCCTAACCACATTCCTTCTGCCTTTTTAGATTTTTAAAGATTACCAGTTCCACCCCAGTATTCAGCGCTGGATTATTGGCCAATGTCTTTGCTCCGATGATCGGACAGTCATGTCTTACGGTATACGCAGAGATGGAGACACAGCGTTCCTCTACTTGCTGGGCGCTAAACAGGCAAAGTTGACACCACAAGACTGCAGCATCCATCAGGTGCCTTCACAATTGGTGATGTCAGGCCTGGATGACCGCAAAGCCAACACCCTCCCCAGCCGACCCATTCCGAGGCTAGGTAACTAAATATGGTGTACAGTATTGACATATTGGTTGTATAGAGAACACTGAGTCCCACGGAGCAGTCTCTGTACAGAGAAACTGACACTCTAATGTCCCCCCACAGTCACACACTATTATTATACATTAATATAGCTCTGACATATACCATAGTGCTGTACAGAGAACACTGAACCAGTTCCATCAGTCTCTGTACAGAGGAGATGACACTAATGTCTCCCGACAGTCACACACTATTATTATACATTTATTTAGCTCTGACATATACTACAGTGCTGTACAGAGAACACTGAGCCAGTCCCATCAGTCTCTGTACAGAGGAGCTGACACTCTGTCTCCCCACAGTCACAAACTATTAATATACATTTATTTAGCTCTGACATATACCATGAAGCCTTATAGACTTTTACTGTATGTATTCTGTACATTGGCTCATTTATTTACATGGGGATGGCATGGTTGTGTTTTGGGGGGAGTGTGTCAGGATAACTCTTGTGCCTGACAGAATGCCCACAGTTACCTGTGAGAGGGGACATTGCTGAGCTCCTATTCTCTCATTTCAGGGTAAATACTAAATAATGGGAAGTCATTGTATTGAGATAATTGATTCCTTATTTGATTGATTTGGGCATGACACCCAGTTGTGGAGATATCTGTGGGTTAAAAGTGACCTGACCTACATGCCATCCTCACCTGTCGTTTGTCACAATGAATGGCTTTTCCTGCAGTTGACAGGCTTGAGGTCAGACTATCATCTGATCCTGATGCTTTGCCCGGTCTGCAGTTTAATGAGAGTATTATTTCTTTCCTAGTGTCGAATATTTTAAGGCCAGAGACCTTGGATACACCCAGCCAGCCAAATCTGACCCCCAAAGCACCTCCTTCACCTGTTCAGGTAAAACTGTGTGTGTTATTTTTGATGATTTTGTGTGTGTGTGTCACCTGTTCAGGTGTAACAGTGGGTATGTCTCTTGACTGACCAGGTTTAACTGTGTGTGTGTCACTTTTTCCAGGTAATCCTTGACCTAAGTGACACCTGTCCATTTTTAAAAAAATTTTTTTTTTTGTTCACAAGCTTGGAGTTGAAAACCAAACATAATTCATTGTTCCCCCCGGCCCCTCTTAGCTGGGTGCACCACTAAGCATTTTCGGTGAGCATCCAGTTATTTGTGGGTGATTACTGAATAGTTGGGTCACAATACAGGGGCTGCCACCCGCCTACAATTTCTTCCCATCCAGCTTAAAAACATTTCTGGGTTGATAATACAGAATCATAAAGACTTAAGAAAATTAAACTACCATTGCATGGAAAATGGTCCCATCTTGTGGTAATGGGGCTATATGATATTTGTTCGGGTTGTGTGATCGTGATTCTCATATAGACCTATTTCGTCCTTTTCTTCAGGTTGGCTGGTCATGCCCCGCCTGCACTTTCATCAATGTACCTACCCGTCCGGGCTGTGAGATTTGCAGTTCTGACCGGCCAGCGAACTACGTGATTCCCGAATGGTACAAACCAGATGAGTCGGAGCGGCGGAGGTTACAACAGGAGAATGACGGGCTGAAGCAATACACGAAGGTAGGGATGCGATGGTATATCTTCCATTGGATTTAATAAGATGATTCAAAGCATTATATGAATGTACATAAAAGCCACACCAACACAGAGTGGGCAGGAACTCTGGGGACCATTGGAGGAGAGTACAGGAAGTGGCAGAACACATTGTGATTATGGATACATTTTTAGTAGGAGTTTTAAGGATGTCTGTATATTCCTGTCCTGGTGACAACTTCTCACCCCATTTCTTGTATGGGTATATAGACAGAGAGATCTTGGGAAGAGGGAAAATACTCAATACCAGCCCCATCCCAGCAGGGATCCCATATAAAAAGGATGCCTGACATCTCTTCCTCTGCTATTCAAAACCTAAAGCGGTACTATACTAAAAAATTAAAACAAAACTACTTTTTTAACTACCTTTACTTTCACAGAACCCCTGATCCCTCCACACGTCGCCTTGATTCGGTCCCATACCACCCTGTAATCCTCCTACATCCCAGCACGGAGGAACCGCATAGCGCCACCATCTTCTTTCTTCTTTTAGCTACGTCATTGGATCTCCCATTACACAGGTGCAAGTTTGGCTGACGTAGCTGCGCATGTGCCTGGAAGAGCCCAAAAGCCAAAAATTAGTGTATCTAAACTCCAGAAGAAAAATGTGATATGTTGCAGCTCTCCAATCCTTGGATGGTGGTGGCGCTGTATTAGCTGTCTAGCTTCCGGCTGAGAACATTTTAGCAAGTACAGAAAATTTATGGTAATCTTCCAAGAATGCTTCCTGTGTGTTTCGGAGTTCACAAAGAGAAGGAGGAGGCTGCATGGGAGGCACAGGCATCACTGAGGAACCCAAGGAGACTCCGTGACACGTTAACTGGGACTGCACTGGAGTCAGTGGAGTCGCAAAATAACTTTTGTCCTTGGACTTGGGAGTGGAGTGCATTTGAAGTCACTGGGTGCGCTGAGGCTAAATTCCGGCATAGGGTACAGGTGAGTACTGCAGCAGAGGCTGACCCACCAGAAGCATAGCGGTGCTTGGACAATGAGCCAGACAAACGGGAGACCTGTTGCTGGATCCGGGGAGATGTGAAGTTGACTCTGAGATGATCTGTAGTAGAGCGGTTTTTGGTGACGCATAAACTGTAGATGAAGAGTAGAATCATGGTAGAGGGGGCAGAGGATAAAGGCAGAAAATTCAGACAGAGGACTGCAGCAGAGAGTGGCGTCAGGGGACAGAGAATTGAAGCTGGGGCTGAAGGCAAGACTGTAGCAGAAAGCTACAGAAAATAAGGGAAGGGGGGCAATAGCAGTGTGGGAATTGGGTGAAGAGTGGGAGAAAAGGATTGGAGTGGAGAGGGAGGTCCAGGAAAGAGGTGAGGAGAAAGAAAGGTGGTGGAAGGTAGGGGAAGACTCTTTGTGGGCAGGTAGGGGAGGGGGATGACAATGTACAGTAGATGGAAGCAGAATGAATTAGTGGTTGAAAGTTAAAAGGTGAAAAGGGGAGGTGCAGACACAGGGTTGAGGTTGAGGTTCCCTTTTTGGGTGTGAATCCAAAAGTTTTTTGCTTGGTTAGGAGGGATTAGAAGCCTTGTTTCTGTTCCTGAACCTAAATAAGAGATTCTTCCACTCTTTGTCTTTGTCAGTTTGTCTATCTTGTTTATATTATATAACAGTTCAGTTATATAAATAGAGGGGGAATTGTATCTCTTTCTAATAAGATTACTGGACAGGAAATTAAGGAAAGTTTCCCCAGTGGTGACACAGATGGCAGAAAATCAACCTGACAAGGGGTTGTTACTGTTTTCTATCCAAAGTAAAAAAAACTTTTTGGATATATGTTGACATAGCATGGGGCGACCTTTAGGTAAGCCTAGGAATACATTGTCTGTGTGTATGGATCAGCGGGTTGAGCAGATTGTCATTGCACGTTGTAGATATTATTTCTTATTTTCTTTAGGACTGATACTTTTTGCTCATTTTTAGATTATTTTTTTCCTTGTCCTTCATCGGTCAGTAAATATTTTTTGTTTTGGGAAGTGATATGTTTTTGACGAAGTTCTTCTCTTCTATCTTTTTTTTGTGTTTAAATCTTCCAGGAAAAAGGAAGTAGAGAAGACACGTCCTCTTCCCAGCGCAACCCGAAAGAGAGATCGCTAAGTAATGAATACGTCATCATATCCGCATAACCTCCCAATCCAGAGGCCGGGCACTAAGGCAGCTTCGTCCTGTGCGGTACCCTCTCTGGCCTGTCTGCTTCCTACTGCTGGGAAACTCCAATCAAGTTGACACAAAGTTTGTTTCCTAGGTACTGAAATGGTTTGCTGATTTCACTGCATACTCTGCTGTTCTCACAATGTGCATTGAAAGCTGCAGCAAGTCAGAGCCCTTCTCATTTCTTTTTTGGAGGAGCCCCAGCATTGTCCTGCTTCTCCCTGCCCAGCCTTGATTGTCCCTGGCCTGCCCTGTTCATTCATTGGATTTGCTCTTTCACTTATGGAGGCTCCGCATCACATGTGGGCATTACATAGGGTGGCCTGCAAACAAAGAGGAGTACTGCGGCATGGAACTGCGCCCTGATGGGCTCTCCCACCAGCTATAATCTTCTTGCATTCAACAGAGATTTAAAGGACCTTTTGCACCGAGATCATACATAACCCTGGAGTGCATTGTAAGACCATTCTTTTTTTATACCAGCCCAACACACATGTACATCCCTATGCATAGTGCATTTACAGCCCAATCAAAATGAATAGAATGTCTTTTACCATCACACTTGAAATGCTGCAGTAGAAATTACTTAATGGACCTGAAACTACACCAAAAATACAGAACCAAATTTTTATGAATTGCATCTGCCTTGGAGCTGGAATCAATAAACCCGCAGTGCTGGGTGCTCTAAAAGAGCCCTTCATATAACAAGTATTGACCTGGAGCTAACAGCCAGGGCCTATACCCGAACAAACACCCATTTGGATCCACAGGTCTGACTAAAAAGGATGGGAGGGAGTGGAACATCAACAGGAATTTAAAGAAGTTCTCCACCTTATAACCAGGTTACAGAGGCGATAATCCAGTTGTAGTTGCCCCAGAGGATTGCTCTGACCACTCACCATCCTCGCCCTCAGGATCCTAAAGTGCGCTCGTGGTTGTGCCTTGCTGCTGTCTTTGGATTTTACTATTTTGGGCTGTGTGGTGACATTTTTATTTTTGCTGGTGACATGTAATCCACACGCTTGATGGTACTCGGAATAACTCGGAAAGTATTTGTAAGCAGAACACACAAACTGGTGACCTTTGCATCTCCCTAAGACCCTAAAAAGGCTGAAGACTTCTCTGGTTTCCCAACAAGTGTAGTCGATTATTGGAGTGTTGCTCTTTCTGAAAGTGAAATAATTGACGTACAGGACTGTGACTTCTACAGGGATTCACCTATGAGGTGGCACAAGTCACAATCGCCAGCATAGAAATCAATGTGTAGATAGGGGGAATGCTGACCTGCAGTCAGTGTGCGAAGGCTGATAGGCTGCAGTCAGTTGAATGATGAGCAATAAACCTGGAGCCCCAGTGTTTCTGCTGCCCAACATGTAGGTCTACATTACAGACCAGGGGGGGGTCACAGGAGGTGAAGGGGCTCCATCAGGTTTGGTATGGTTTCCTTCAAATGTTTTTGTAAATGAAGAAAACACATTCAAAACCTTTTATTCTTTTCTGCACTGATTACAAAACTGATATATAATTTTAAGTCTTTAAGACTTCTCATAACTCCGCTCAGATGTTTCATCACCTCTCTGCTTTTCACATATGAATTCATATCGAGCTTTTAGTTCTGCTGAAGGTGCAAGCTCAGATTGTGCTGCTCTGTCAAAGGGGTCACCCCGACCGAAACAAAGACTTCAAAATAAAGCAGAACGAACCCCACAATCCTCTCCTGTCCCTATTCTATGGCAGGGCGCTTCTTCTTCTTCTTAGAGGGGATATTCAGCCATCTCTATTGGTTAGGCTGGGATGACAAAACGTATTATTTATTGCCGGGATAATTGCTGGGTAATCTGGCAAGCAAAGCTGAACTGCTCATGCGTGCAGTGGTCAGCTAGGTAGCAGGGATTATTGCAGAAAAGACTTTTCCTGTCCCATTTTGCAATAATGTCCGGCCTGGTCATGGATTCTTAACAGTGGAACTTTGACTCTGCTTTCATTTCTTACAAACTCTAAAAGTGGGGTTTCTGCTTCAAGTTTCTAGGACTTCATATCTGCTGTGCCCATTATAGGGGGACTCACCCTCTGTACCCGAGCTCCCAGGTCTGTACACCCTCTGTGCCCAAAATAGGGGCTTCCGAGTTCCCAGGTCTGTACACCTTCTGTGCCCATTATGGGTCTACTCTCACCCTTTATACCTGAGTCCCCAGGTCTGTACACCCTCTATGCCCAATATGCGAAGACTCTCACCCTCCTTTCCTGAGTTCCCAGGTCTTTACACCCTCTGTGCCCATTATGGGTCTACTCTCACCCTTTATACCTGAGTTCCCAGGTCTGTACACCTTCTGTGCCCATTATGGGTCTACTCTCACCCTTTATACCTGAGTACCCAGGTCTGTACACCTTCTATGCCCAATATGGGAAGACTCCCACCCTCCTTTCCTGAGTTCCCAGGTCTGTACACCCTCTATGCCCAATATGGGAAGACTCCCACCCTCCTTTCTTGAGTTCCCAGGTCTGTACACCCTCTATGCCCAATATGGGAAGACTCCCACCCTCCTTTCCTGAGTTCCCAGGTCTGTACACCCTCTATGCCCAATATGGGAAGACTCCCACCCTCCTTTCTTGAGTTCCCATGTCTATACACCCTCTGTACCCATTATGGTGGGACTCACACCCTCTTTACCCGAGTCCCCAGGTCTGTACACCCTCTGTGCCCAATATGGGGGTTTGTATCTACTTTTATGTCAGCCACAGATTAACCCTTGAGCACAGTGGAAGAACATAGGTAGGTGAGTGTTCCTCTTGGTGCACATAACAATATAACGATATACAAAATTGGACAAATTTGCAAAGTCAATCAGTTGAGTCGCAGAGTGCTAGAAATGCTGCAGCTGTGGTTGGGGGGGTAGGCAGGGCTTTGCACTGCTTTGTATGAAGATGTCAATCTTATATTTTTAACAATTTTTAGTAATAATAATTTAGATAAAAGGAAGAATGTTAAAAATGGAGGTGCAGAGCAACAACACCTCCATCTCTAGGCCACATTCTGATGTTCCCTCACAAAAGATTGTACTGCCGGTGTAAATATAATCCCAGACGGTGCCTTAGTTCTTTTTTGTGCCTTTTTATTCTTTTTTTTTATCAGAACTCCTATATTTCTCTGTTTTACAGATCTAAACTCAGGTTTTGTTTAGGTCTCGGCTACATGTGCACTTTTTGGTCACAATGAAGTGATTCACCTTACAAAAGGCGTGATAATAACAATGGCCGCCGTCCTGCAACACAATAATATAGATACACGGTGATGAGCCAATCATTTTACATACAATCATGCTTTTTCAATCAAATTGGATTGTTGTTTTTATTCTGCCTGCATTGCCCTACAGGGAATAAATCAGGCCCATAAGTCTCTGTACAGAGGAGCTCACTCTCTAATGTCCCCCCACAGTCACACACTATTATTATACATTTATATAGCTCTGACATATACCGCAGTGCTGTACAGAGCCCCCCCACAATGACACACTATTATTATAAATTGATATAGCTCTGACATATACCGCAGTGCTGTACAGAGAACACTTTTTATGTGCAGTGATCATAAACCTGGCATGTAACCAGTCCTGAACAGTATTTTAGCTCTCCAGGTACCCCCAAGCCTTTTTTTGATAACGGACCTTTCCGGTTCCTAGCAATATGAATGGTTGTTGGGTGACCTTCACTGAAGTTGACTGTTTGGTTCTTTTTGGTTCTTTTGTTGCTGCTGCAATATTTTATTTGTTGTATATGTTACTATGAGGGTGAACTATTGTTATTTTCACCTTTTTTTGGAAATAGTTTGTACATATTGGAATAAAAATAGTTGCTACTTCTTTATGAAAACATGGACAGCTGTGGAATTTATTATCTTCATTTTAACTTGGAATATAAATACAACTCGGCTGATTGAAGTACCTTTGAAGATTTTGGGTTATACATTTGGGCCCCGATACAAATATCAAGCTGCGTTCTCCACTTATTGCCCTGCCTATCAGAACTTCTCATGTTTTACATGGTCATGTGATCTATATTAGGAACGTTGCACTGTGCTTAGGACTGTCCTTTCGGGGGGATCCTGGTGTAATTATTTAGGACTTAGGGCTCTTTTTACAGAGCATCTGACATTCCCTTAAACATTCCCTGATGGGAATCAATTACTGCCATTGAAACACATGGACCTGGAAGATTTCCAGGAGGGAATATCTGATTCCCTGTTTTATAAATAATAGCTTTTTCTTTTGCTGTGGTAAAAAACTGAAAAAACAGGCGACACATTTCAGGTGCTTCTTTTATCAGGGCTAAAGAATAACTCAATATTATTATAATGTCTATACATTGGAAAACTTGAAGTTTATTCTTATATATTTAGATGGATCTGAAAAGATTTTTATATCATGGTGCCAATTATTTCACATAACATAATACAGAAAGTACCCAACAGAGGGGTGACAACACTGCTGGGAATTCTGCAGAGCAGTGCCCGTACTAATGGAGCAATGCAGGAAATGTCTGATTCATCAAACACTGGCAGGATCAAAAGGTTCAATCCCAATATGATGGATTGTGCAGTCAGGAGCAATCACATTTAGGTAGAGTTCCGTTTAAATTTCCTGTCCCAGAATCCAACAGGAGGAGAAGGAAAAACTTAAAAAATAGGGAAACTTCCTCTACACAGTTATCACCCGAACAGATGACCCCACTGTTTTTTTTTTTCTCACCTTTTTGTGGAGTTGTGATAAAAACTTGGATTTCTCATCACTCTCTGGGCCCGATTTATTAAAGCTCTCCAAGGCGGGAGAAGATACACGTTTATCAGTGAAGCTGGGTGATCCATCAAATCTGGAATGGATCTGGTACAGGATTGGAAACATTTACTAACAAATACACGACTTTTAAGAAATCCATTCCAGGACTGCTGGATGACTCAGCTTCCCTGATAAACGTGTATCCTCTCCGGTCTTGCAGAGCTTTAGTAAATCAGGCCCATTGTCTCAGTATCAATGGTCAGCAAGACAAATGGAGAGGAGGAATCTCTGCATTGGGGACTGCCGTACAAATCAATGGGGAAAAAATTATAAAGATTAGAGCCGTCTCTCACTTCCTGTTTCAGTGATTACCTGGTGTCGGGACTGTGGTCACATAGGCAGGAAATGAGAGGAAATCTCATAACAGCAAAAACCCAACAAAGGCTCCAGACCCCATCCCCTCTATATCTATTTCCATGGTTTGTTAGAAGTTGGGTTTAAGGGGGAAAAAAAGGGAGAAGATGCAGCCCTTACCATTCCCCTTCCTCTGATGTTGGTGCTCAGGGTCTGCAAAACGCGTGACCCATCTTCTGCAATGCATTATGGGATGGGGCCATAAACATAGTTATATTGGTTGCACATAAGTCCATTAAGTTCTCACATCAGGGAAATAAACATGTCCCAGATATAAAAACCTGACCCAGAGGAAGGCAAACCAAAAAAAAAAACTCCCCGGGTACAATTTGCTCCAACAGGGGAAAAAAAAATTCCTTCCTGATCCCATGAGGCAATGAGATGTTCCCGGATATCCGTCTCTGTTATCTTTAAAACTTTAATCCCCAGTTATGTTCTGTGCTTATTATTATTATTATTATTATTAATAAACAGGATTTATATAGCGCCAACATATTACGCAGCGCTGTACAATAAATGTGCTTCTAGAAATCATCCAGCTGAAACAATTAGGATTAGGGTGATATCGGTCTGTTTATTTTGCTTTAATGTATAGTTTTGGTTTAGTTAATTTTGAGTTATTTCACCCAGAATTTGATTTACTACAACAAACGCCAGGAAAGGAAATGAAAGGTCACAAAGATAAACAAGGGTTCCCTCAATGCTAGGAAGGAAGTTGCAGCACGGGGTCGGGGGTATTGTCCACCTCAAAGCTTTCTTCTGTCACTTCTAGAATGTAGCGTGGCTTTGATCTTCCCCGTACATTGCAGTATGGAGGACTCGTATAGAGCCGGCGTGCATTGTATGCGGAGAGGAGGACAGCGGCGTGCATTGTATGCGGAGAGGAGGACGGCTGGGAGATCAGCTGAGCTCTATCAATGGTCGGCCAGTTCTTGGAGTAAACCCAGCTGTGTCTGTGCACAATGTTAGGCCACATGCACTCATTATAAGCCCGCTAAAAGGGTGTTTAAAGCTAAAGTCAGCTGCCCACATACATCTAATCCTGTTGGGGTGAATGGGCTTGTTTAGTTTGCCTTTTATATAGTCCAATCATATAGGCAAGAATAGGATTCTTACTGCATTCTCATGTGTTACGGCTCATTCGGCAGCATAGTGGCTCAGTAGTTAGCACTCTAACCTTTGCAGCGCTGGGCCCCAGGTTTGAATCTCAGCCAGGACACTATCTGCATGGAGTTTGCAAGTTCTCCCCGTGTTTGTGTGGGTTACCTCCGGGTACTCCAGTTTCCTCCCACTTCACAAAAACATGCAGTTAGGTTATTTGGCTTCTCTCCAAAACTGACCTTAGACTGTAATAATGACATATGGCTATGGTTGGGACATTAGATTGTGCGAGAGACAGCTAGTGGCATGACTATGGACTTTGTACAGCGCTGTGTAATATGTCAGCGTTATATATACTGTGTAATAATAATAATTGTGTTGTGATAATGAATGTATTCCTCTATAGCATGCTTGTCAATGCACAAAGTTTCCTAGGTTGGTATTCATTAGTATTGGAGCCTCAGGCACACCTCAGCAACAAATCGTAGTGCAGCCATGCAGTAGATTTGTGTGCAGCATTCAGCATTTTATTCAAATGAACGAGCCACTGGATGCAGCACATACTGCAATGCCTTTAGTAAAACCAGCCCTTACTGTAGTGATTACATGAGCTTAAAGCCTCCTGACAGCCACTGGAATGTTGCTAAAAGCCCTGGGTCCCCACATAGGTTCATAGGCTGCAGGTACAGTCTGCCCTCTTTGAAAACCTAAGCGGGGGCCCCACACATTTCTCAACCTCCTAAAATCAGTTTTCACGATTAATAAAGCAATATTGTAATCATAGGGCAAACCTACACACACACAGAGCATACAAACCACATGCTGTGAGTGTATGGAGGAACAGAACCCAGAATTATTATTATTAATAATAAACAGGGTTTATATAGCGCCAACATATTAGGCAGCGCTGTACATTAATTAAAGGTTGCAAATGACAGACAGTGACGCAGAAGGAGGACTCTGCCCAGAAGAGCTTACAGTCTAGGATGTGGGGGATGCAGCACACAATAGAAGGCGGATATGGAATGGTGGGTAAGTAGCAAGGGTTTAGGAGACAGAAGAAGACAGGTCGGTGAGGTTGAAGCGTTGGGTTTTGAGCGCTCTTTTAAATGAACAGAAAGTAGGCGCAAGCTGAATAGGACGAGGAAGACCATTCCAGAGAGTCGGGGCAGCTCTAGAAAAGTCTTGGAGCCGTGCAAATGACCCCTCTGCCTCCCAGTGCTGCCCCTGCACACCCCATGTGAATGTTGCAGTGGGCATGTATCATACACGGTACAGTGCTGCTCTAGTTATCCCTTATTATAGGGAGATGTCTATGAAGAAGGTCCATCTGCAGACCAACCTGAGAGGCTGCAAAAACAGCGGCAACATGAATGCGTTTGTGTATTTAAACACCTCAAATTCATATCGTGACCTACAGAGCTTTGGGTGGTTCAGTAATGGTACCAATGTGAATTAACCACGGCGGTGCCACTTGGAATTCCCACCCCACGAACAAATCTCCAGGGAGCGGTGGGCAGGTAGTGAGTGGAGTGGTGCAAATCTCCAGAGAGTGGTGGGCAGGTGTGGGGAGGTAGTAAGTGGTGCAAATCTCCAGGGAGCGGTGGGAAAGTAGTGAGTGGAGTGGTGCAAATCTCCAGGGAGTGGTGGGCAGGTGTGGGGAGGTAGTAAGTGGTGCAAATCTCCAGGGAGCAGTGGGAAAGTAGTGAGTGGAGCAAATCTCCAGGGAGTGGTGGACAGGTAGTGAGTGGAGTGGTGCAAATCTCCAGGGAGCGGTGGGCAGGTGTGGGGAAGTAGTGAGTAGAGCAAATCTCCAGGGAGCATTGGGCAAGTAGTAGGTGTAGTGGTGCGAATCTGCAGGGAGTGGTGGGCAAGTAGTGAGTGGAGTGGTGCAAATTACGAAGGAGTGGTGGGCAGGTAGTGAGTGGAGCAAATCTTTAGGGAGTAATGGGCAGGTAGTGAGTGAAGTGGTGCAAATCTCCAGGGAGTAGTGGATGGGCATGGGCAGGTAGTGAATGGAATAGTGAAAATTTCGAGGGAGCGGTGGGCAGGTGTGGGGAGGTAGTAAGTGGTGCAAATCTCCAGGGAGCGGTGGGAAAGTAGTGAGTGGAGCAAATCTCCAGGGAGTGGTGCAAATCTCCAGGGAGTGGTGGGCAGGTGTGGGGAAGTAGTGAGTAGAGCAAATCTCCAGGGAGCATTGGGCAAGTAGTAAGTGTAGTGGTGCAAATCTTCAGGGAGTGGTGGGCAGGTGTGGGCAGAAAGTGAGTGGAGCAAAGTTCCAGGGAGCGGTGGGAAATTAGTGAGTGGAGCAAATCTCCAGGTAGTGAGTGGAGTGGAGGAAATCTCCAGGGAGCGGTGGGCAGGTGTGGGGAAGTAGTGAGTAGAGCAAATCTCCAGGGAGCATTGGGCAAGTAGTAAGTGTAGTGGTGCAAATCTCCAGGGAGTGGTGGGCAGGTGTGGGCAGGTAGTGAGTGTAGTGGTGCAAATCTCCAGGGAGCCGTGGGCAGGTAGTCAGTGGAGTGGTGCAAATGTCCTCGGAATAGTGGGAACGTGTGGGCAGGTAATGAGTGGAGCAAATCTCCAGGGAGTGGTGGGCAGGTGTGGGGAGGTAGTAAGTGGTGCAAATCTCCAGGGAGCATTGGGCAAGTAGTGAGTGGAGTGGTGCAAATCTCCAGGGAGTGGTGGTGGGCATGAGCAGGTAGTGAGTGGAATAGTGAAAATCTCGAGGGAGCGGTGGGCAGGTGTGGGGAAGTAGTAAGTGGAGCAAATCTCCAACGAGCGGTGGGCAAGTAGTAAGTGTAGTGGTTCAAATCTTCAGGGAGCGGTGGGCAGGTAGTGAGTGGAGTGGTGCAAATTTCCAGGGAGTGGTGGGCAAGTAGTAAGTGTAGTGGTGCAAATCTCCAGGGAGCGGTGGGCAAGTAGTAGGTGTAGTGGTGCAAATCTCCAGGGAGCAGTGGGCAGGTAGTGAGTGGAGTGGTACAAATCTCCAGGGAATAGTGGGAAGGTGTGGGCAGGTAATGAGTGGAGCAAATCTCCAGGGAGTGCTGGGCAGGTGTGGGTCAGTTTTTGTGCAATATAGCACAATTTTGTGCATTAGACAAGCACATTCAAATAAATGAGTCGCCCTAATGCACACCAACACAAATAGTGTTTTTACTATAGTAGGAACAGACTGTAATCCCTACTGATCCTGCCATGATGGTCCTTGTTTAGCAGGTCCTGTTATACTCGTAAGGTGACAACTACCTCCCTGTTCTGATTCTCTGTTGTCAGATCAACGCTGGAACAAACACTCTGGCACACTTTTGGCAGCCTCCGTTCTCCTTTGGCATTAGAGGTTGCAGGTTAGAAACCAGACAAACAAAACACATAAATATGCCTGCCATGGGGGTAAACTTTCTCACCTGGCTGGCGGTGTCTCATTTCAGTTTTGGTCTCTTGCTTCTTTAAGCAATCCTCTGTTATCTGCAGTGAAAGCCGCAGGCCGACTCTTGATCTGATATTTCTGAGAAGTCACCTCGGCTGGGTCACCCATCGCATGCCAGATCTGACGTGTGGTTTTTACAGGGAACCTGTCATGTGACACGCTGGTATCTGGAAATTTACTGCGAGACGCCCCGGTCACCAACACTCAACATTCATTCTGAGGAACACGGACAAGACATTGTGAATTCTGTACTAGCACTGTTCCTGTCTTCAAATCTGCCCCCAGTAGTTGGTCTTTCCCTTCCACAATAAGGGGATTCCCCTCCAGTAACTTTTGTCTCTGCACCTCCCACAATGAGGAGATTTCCCCCAGTAGTTTGTGTCTCCGTTTTTCCCACTATGGGGAGATCTCCCTCAGTAATTTCATGTCTCTGCAACTCCCACAATGGGGAGAATTCCCATACAAAATGTTTACTTGTTTAATGTTACTCCTCTGCTTTCTAGTGAACAACTGACACGTTTTCAGAAACCAAATGCACTCACCTAAACACAATTAATTTATTATTATTATCATTATTATTATTATTACACTAATTTATTTTCACCTGCAGAAGGCTGATGCCTGGTCACATGACTAATAGGTTAGCATTAACCACCTGGCCGGTAAACCCGACCTTAGTTCGGGGTAATACCACTTGCAAAAAGCGTTAAACCCGAACTTTTGCAGGTGGTTAACAAAGGTTGTATTGTAATCCGATTGTCATAAATTGTATGACAATGGGATTACAATTGTAAGAATATACTCACCCAGTCCCCGTAGCTCCTCCGGACAGGTCCTTCCTCTTCTGTGTTCTTCCGGCGAGTGGAGTGATGATCACCGGGATTTCCCGGTGACGTCGCTGCATGCGTCGGTGCGGGCGGGTGGTGGGGCGGGAAATTCAAATCACTTTTTGTATTAAACTCAATACAAAAAAGCTGTATTGAGTCCAATACAAAGAAATCTTTATATAATATATATATATAATTGTATTATATTATATAAGCTACTGTACAGGTACATTACAATATACACAATTTTTTTTTTTTAAATTTATAACATTTTGGACATATTTCGGTGAGTTATGCGGTAATTGTAAATTCGGTGAATTATAAGTAATTATTGAGTAATTCGGTGAATTATAGCCTACAATCTAAAATAAATTTCCATGCAAAAAATGTAACACTTTTTGCTTGTGCAAGACAGTCAAGGACTACAAAACTTCATGTAACAGCTGACACCATAAACTTGCACATATTGTTGGATGTGTACAGCAAACTTCATGTCTGATTAATGATGGCGGCCCATGTGTCCTGCCCACAGGGATTGCCTGCGACAAGTTGTGAACTGCTGTGAGGATCCGGAGGTCTCCTGTCCCTTCCGGGATGAGATATACGCCTGCAACAGCAAGCTACAACAAAGAGAGATCCGAGCAGTGAGATCCTTTATGTATCAAGGTTGGGGGTCAGATCCTCTGCACAGAGACTGATGGGACTGGCATTGTACAGCACTAGAGTATATGTCAGAGCTATATAAATATATAATAACAATATGCGACTGTGGGGGGACATTAGAGTGTCAGCTCCTCTGTACAGACTGATGTGACTGGCTTAGTGTTCTCTGTACAACACTGCGGTATATGTCAGAGCTATATAAATGTGGACGCTGGGTGTGGTCAGCACTATTGACCTAGATAATTAGCACCTGTAGACGTCAGTGTGGTTGCACAGCGCCACCTGGTGATTCCAAAAGAATCCAGAATGGCAAGGGGGACTCTATTAAAGCATCCGATTATATTGTTCAAGCTACTTAATGTTCATTCTGCATATTAGTTGTATTAGTTCAGAATTGTTATATGGGGCCAGAGCTGTGGTCCATGATTTTACCAAGGGGCCACACAAAATTTTCAGCCTATGAAATAATAGGGGTATTACATTAATGTGCTGGGGGTCAGTGACACTACCGCCTGATTGCTTAATGATTTTTTTTTCTCTGCAGTTGGTGTCGCAGGAAGAGTATTCCCGCTTCTTGGAACGTGGCCTGGTAGTGGCAGAGAGCAGAAGCCAGAACAGCTACCATTGCCGCACTGCGGACTGTAAGGGGTGGTGCATCTATGAGGACTCTGT